>NC_140252.1:14109849-14442349 GCF_949987555.1 Borostomias antarcticus
CAGACAAACCCTCTGAAAAAAGGATGTAGCCTGTTTCTGACCCGCAAGGCTCTAGCTGGGACCTCTTTATGGAGGGAGCTTCTATTGTTACAAATGGTTTCTATAAAGCGCTCCTTTTTACAACTGCCGCTGTGGCGGTCCTGTCTGTCTGTCTTTTTACAACGCCGCTGTCCTCTTTGACCGATCGACCGTCATTTCCCCCCGCGTTGAACTCTGCAACACTAACAGAACCCTTAGCGCTGACCCGAAATACAGAGACTTCATACAAGTATAAGGGAGTCAAATGTGTGAGTTCTGGTTTCTTAGCCTTGCAGCAACAACAGAATAATAGATGACAAGATGCTTTTTTTATTTTTTAAAGAACCATGTGTGAGTTTGCACACATGGAGCGTGTCAGTGTCAAATGCAGGCTGGCAATGGGCCTTTAGTGTCCATTGTTCAAGAGCTCCGAAGAAGATCAGCGATGAGGCACAAAATCTCCTATCTGTTAGAACATAACTTGGCCACGACTGGGTTCAAGTCCATTGGAGTTCCCACGTGCCCCTCGGTTCCAAAAAGCCGACTCCACTCACAGGCTCACAATCCCCAGAGGTCTGCGGATACCTGCCCCCCCCCCCCCCTCGGGTCCCCTCTGCTCTGATCTGTCACCCCCCCCCCCCCCCCCCTCCCCCCTCCCAGCACTGAGAACCGGGCCTGTTCACCCCTGGGAAGACAGAGAGTGTCCAACCCAGGCAGGTAGAAGTTCGCCCAGCTATTAGTGTGGACCAAATCCCTGCTTACACACTGATGGCTCCTCTTGACTTGTCGACACACACGCACACACATGCGCGCGCACACACAAACACACACGCACACAGATGGTTCTAATCAGGCCTATAGGCCGCATGTCCTACTCCCTACTCGGCTCTGGCCAAGAAAACACTTCGGCTGCTGCAGCATCTGCTACACATTTAACACATGTTACTCTCCCTCTCCTCCTCTCTCTGTCATCTCTCTTCCCCTCTCCTCCTCTTCCTCTCCTCCCCTCTCACCCTCTCCATACTCCCCCATTAGATTCATTTCCATACATCTCTTAACCCCATGGCTTTGTTCTCCTAACAAGGTGAAGGGTTTTCCCTCCTCTCCCCTCCTCTGCCCTCCTCTCCTCTCCTGTCCCCTCCCCTCCTCTCCTCTCCTGTCCCCTCCTCTCCTCTCATCTCCCCTCCTCTCATTTCCCCTCCTCACCTCTCCTCTTCTTCTCTCCTCTCCCCTCCCCTCCTCACCTCTCCTCTTCTTCTCTCCTCTCCCCTCCCCTCCTCTCCTCTCCTCTTCTTTCCCCTCCTCTCCCCTCCTCACCTCTCCTCTTCTCCTCTCCCCTCCCCTCCTCTAATCTCCTCTCTTCTTCCCTCCTCTCCCCTCCCCTCCTCTCATCTCCTCTCCTCTTCTTTCCCCTCCTCTCCCCTCCTCACCTCTCCTCTTCTCCTCTCCCCTCCCCTCCTCTAATCTCCTCCCTTCTTCCCTCCTCTCCTCTCCTCTCCTCTCCTCTCCTCTCCTCTCCTCTCCTCTCCTCTCCTCTCCTCTCCTCTCCTCTCCTCATCTCTCATCTTCTCTCCTCACCTCTCCTCTTGCCAGTCTTCTCATCTCATGTACAAAGAACCATTATGGAGAACAATTCGCTAATAAGTACTGTTTTGATGTTGCTGGACGTAGAAAAATAGCAACATCTCTTCGCTCACGCTTGATCAGCAAGACTGCACTTTGAACAAAATTACAGTAATCAAAAAAGTATGGATTCACTAATCGTTTGTTTGGTTGTGCGTGGTTGGGTGGTTGTGTGTGTGGTTGTGTGTGTGTGTGTGTGTGTGTGTGTGCGTGTGTGTGTGTGTGTGTGTGTGTGTGTGTGTGTGTGTGTGTGCGTGTGGTTGCACATGTGTGGTTGTGTGTGTGTGTCCTAGTGGAGGAGACCCTGGTGCGTCTGGTGAACGGGTCGGGCGCCCACGAGGGGCGCGTGGAGGTGTTCCACGAGCGGCGCTGGGGCACGGTGTGCGACGACGTGTGGGACAGGAAGGACGGAGACGTGGTGTGCAGGATGCTGGGATACCGGGGAGCCAGCGAAGTCCACAAGACCGGACGATTCGGACAAGGTGAGAGGCCCAGAGGAGAGGGCACAGGACCCGTCCATCTGACACAGTGGCAAATGTGTTTTTTTTTGGTCAGCTCCTCATACCCAAACATCGGCCATGAAGGGCTGGGGGTACGTTTAAATTCAGCGAACGTGGCAAACGTTTGCAAACGATTTAAAACTTTTTTAATTTGTGTTCGCCGGAAACGTTTGCAAACGGTCTGAAAAGGTAGTTTGAGGTGATCAAAATGGACGCTGGACTGAGGGAAATGTAAATGTATGACTGAACGAATGAATTGAATTCTGGAGGCGCTCTGACTTAAGTAACGTTAAATTAGGCTGGAATACCGGGACTACATCCAAAATATATCATCCAGAAAATCAGCATTGATCACAGAAGGGCTCTCCGTTCAAATGTACCCGTTCAAAGAAAACATTTTCGCCACGGACGTTCGACTCTGTTCGCTGAATTTGAATGCAGCCCTGATTTCTTGGACGCGCATAAAGCCAATTCCTCGACCAAGAAGCGTGCAGATGCAGATTCTCCAAGGAATGTATTGCATACTCCCAGATGAGTCTTAGCTGTGTCTCCGAACCCAGCCCACAGGACAGAGATATATTGAGTGTATGATGTTTATGATGCGTTAAAGAAGTTATACTAAGCCCACACAGCCATTTACAGGTCACCCTCTTCAGGATTCGGTGTGTACAGTATATCACTGGTATTATGTGGGGTGCGTTCAACGGGGCTGACCATGGGACTTAACTATGACAAACTTATCTCATGAAAGTGTTTTTTTTACTAGTTTTTTTACTAGTTATTTTTTTTACCGTTTACCGTGACCGCTCTGTTTTTATGACTGGAATAAAGTACGCGCAGCTCTAGAATGCTGCAGATACGGAGATTGATATTAGCTTTTTATGGGGAGTACCTTGCTAGTAGCCAGATGCCATCAAACCATGTCCCAGTGGTCACATCCATCTGGTCCTCAGATGACCTACTTTCAATCTGTCATCACCTCTCATGACATCACCCTCCTCATCCACCATGTGAAGGCCATGTCAAAATATTATGGTGCATTTTTGCACTGTCTCACTGGTGAACACTCATGTCCGAATCCAAAAGTCATACGTCACCATAAATGGATCATTAATTCCTGTCATTGAGTGCCTGCAACAGTAATTGACTGTGGCAAGGTAAAACTCTGTCTGGTCAGGGTGACATCTGAATCTGGGTTTGTGTTTGGACCTGCTCTAGTCTGGACTGGTCTGCTCTGGGCCTGCTCTAGTCTGGACTGGTCTGCTCTAGTCTGGACTGGTCTGCTCTGGGCCTGCTCTAGTCTGGACTGGTCTGCTCTGGGCCTGCTCTAGTCTGGACTGGTCTGCTCTGGGCCTGCTCTAATCTGGACTGGTCTGCTCTGGGCCTGCTCTAGTCTGGACTGGTCTGCTCTAGTCTGGACTGGTCTGCTCTGGGCCTGCTCTAGTCTGGACTGGTCTGCTCTGAGCCTGCTCTAGTCTGGACTGGTCTGCTCTAGTCTGGACTGGTCTGCTCTGGGCCTGCTCTAGTCTGGACTGGTCTGCTCTGGGTCTGCTCTAGTCTGGACTGGTCTGCTCTAGTCTGGACTGGTCTGCTCTGGGCCTGCTCTAGTCTGGACTGGTCTGCTCTGGGCCTGCTCTAGTCTGGACTGGTCTGCTCTGGGCCTGCTCTAGTCTGGACTGGTCAGGACTTGCCCCAAACCTGTTTAGGAAACACATATGTGGCTGTTCTGTACTAAGGCTTTAGCCAAGTTTCCTGCCTCACGCGTTGATGCTGCTCCCAATATGCTGCTGTGTTTGGTAGCCGGTCTTTCTCAAATATGCCTTCCCCTCTCCAGGTCTACAGCGTCCTGGGGACGGGGAGGCAGTCAGAACACACAGAGAGAATGTTTGCCAACATTCTGATGGAACATGTTGCTCACACACACACACACACACACACACACACACGCTCAGAGTTTTGGACGTCTATGTTTCCGTGACGGCAGGAATAGTTAGTCAGTGTTCCATACCTCGCTGCTCCGGTTGGTCTTAAAGACCTATGGAATATACGACGCGCTCTGATATCTGCCCACACGTCTTGTCCTCCAGTTTTCTCTCAACATAGCTAAATTTAGCTTAATTTGGTTAGGCTAACGTTAAGCTGGGTTTGGTTAAGCTAAGCTAAGTTCAAGAATTGAGATAATATTAGTGTTACACGCATTTGGGAAGGAGGCAACGTTAGCTAAATCGTTTTTCAGCACTTTGATATTGTCTCTCAATGAAAAGTGCTTTATAAATATAATGAATTATTATTATTATGATTATTATTATTATTAGTAGTTGTAGTAGTAGTAGTAGAAGTAGTAGTATGTATGTATGTATGTATTTATTTCTAAGTATTTTTATTAATTTATTCTTACAATAGAAGGGTAAACGATAGTGCTTCTCTGGAACGCATCTACCATAACTACATGGAATACTGTACATTTGCAACCCTGCATGAACACACCAGCTTGCCTCGTCACAGACAAACACAAGGGCGATATATCAGAAGGAAACTTCCTTATTCCTTATCCTATTGGCCTCTAGCAGGCCTCCTCTGGCAGGCCCAGGGGTCAGTATAGAGGTCTCTCTGGCAGGCCCAGGGGTCAGTATAGAGGTCTCTCTGGCAGGCCCAGGGGTCAGTATAGAGGTCTCTCTGGCAGGCCCAGGGGTCAGTATAGAGGTCTCTCTGGCAGGCCCAGGGGTCAGTATAGAGGTCTCTCTGGCAGGCCCAGGGGTCAGTATAGAGGTCTCTCTGGCAGGCCCAGGGGTCAGTATAGAGGTCTCTCTGGCAGGCCCAGGGGTCAGTATAGAGGTCTCTCTGGCAGGCCCAGGGGTCTACAGTGTAGAGCCTCTGACTCGGTAGCACAGCGATGCAAACGGCGAACAGCTCTGCAGACATCTGTAAACTCTCACGAGAGAGCGAGGTGAGGAACAGGGAGGGACTGATTCAGGTTGATTGAAAGCATACCGTTCTTTTCTGTATTGTTCCCATCAGAGCTCCAACACCCCTGCTGCAGGCACGCCAGAAATGAAAACATGAAAAACAGATCTCACGTGGAAAATCACAGATACGGTCATAGATTTGCTTTGTCGGAACTCGAGAGACAGAGACATCATAATGAGTTATGAAGCTGTCCATGCTTGTTATTGAGATTAGCTTTTGATAGATGGTGTACACACACACTCCATATCTCGAGTGGGTTTCCTCGGCTCATAACTCCTTAAAAATGATTCATCAAGCATTTATGATATGCATATAGCTGTGGTGATTTGGCTTTGATTGATGTTTCTGAACTTTTCAGAACCACATTTATTGTGGGAAAGTGTACAGAACTGATTAGCTGTGTCACACAGGCCTTGAGGTGTTTAACCAAAAACGCTCTCTGTTGATACATGCTGATTCATGAGCTGTCAGGTTCCCCAACCTATTTTCATATCCCCTCGTATCCACTGTTCCTATCAACGAGTGCCCAGTATGTAATATATGTAATAATAATAATAATAAATTACATTTATATAGTACCTTTCAAAAAACCCAAGGACGCTTTACTTAGTGACAGAAAGAGTCAAGTCAGACAGACAACCAAGGCAGACCAAAACATAACAATAGATGTTCCTGAGGATGCATCCAGAGGTGGAAAGACATCTCTGCACATCCTGCCTCAGAGCGATCTGTCCTTCCCTCAAACTGATCTGTCCTTCCCTCAAACTGATCTGTCCTTCCCTCAAACTGATCTGTCCTTCCCTCAAACTGATCTGATCTGTCCTTACCTCAAACCGATCTGTCCTTCCCTCAAATCGATCTGTCCTTCCCTCAAACTGATCTGTCCTTCCCTCAAACTGAACCGTCCTTCCCTCAAACTGATCTGTCCTTCCCTCAAACCGATCTGTCCTTCCCTCAAACTGATTTGTCCTTCCCTCAAACCGATCTGTCCTTCCCTCAAACTGATCTGTCCTTACCTCAAATCGATCTGTCCTTCCCTCAAACTGATCTGTCCTTCCCTCAAACTGATCTGTCCTTCCCTCAAACCGATCTGTCCTTCCCTCAAACTGATTTGTCCTTCCCTCAAACTGATCTGTCCTTCCCTCAAACTGATCTGTCAATTGTAATGGAAATTACTGATCTAGTAAAAAGGATTTACCAAGATTCGCTCAAAAGGTTAAGTCCGGTTTATTGTGAAAAACATACGAGCGCAAGGACTTCCTGAACAACGCAACAGAGTGGTTTATTCAGCGAAGTCCCGATTATGGGTTTTGCTGTGCCTTATATGCAATCAAAACAAAGGTACGGTGCTTCCAGGATGTGATTGGCTACTCCATTGTACGTCATATGAAATGGCAGGCGTGGCCAAGAGTACAGACATGTGACATGAGAAAAAGGCGGCAATTGGGGACAAAGGATGACAAAGGATGGTTATTCTGTTGTAGACAGATGGCCTCCTGGAAGCCATTTTGTATGTTAGCACAGCTATGTGAATATTTGGGGGAGGTGATGAATTACAAAAGGAGTGAGAGGACAAAGGTTTAAGGTGTTTGGATGTAAATTCCACAACACCTTCCCTCAAACTGATCTGTCCTTCCCTCAAACTGATCTGTCCTTCCCTCAAACTGATCTGTCCTTCCCTCAAACTGATCTGTCCTTCCCTCAAACCGATCTGTCCTTCCCTCAAATCGATCTGTCCTTCCCTCAAACTGATCTGTCCTTCCCTCAAACTGATCTGTCCTTCCCTCAAACTGATCTGTCCTTCCCTCAAACCGATCTGTCCTTCCCTCAAACCGAATTTATACAACATTTCGTAAAATATTATTTTTTCCCTGCAACAAATATACCAGAGAAATTTTTCTCAAGTAAAATATGTCCAAGAGCCATAACAGGGAGAGAGATGGAAAGAGAGATACAATAAATTGAGAAGAGGGAGAGAGAGAAAGAGACATTGAGAGGAGAGACTGAGAGAGAGAGAGAGAGAGAGAGAGAGAGAGAGAGAGAGATTGGAAAGTGGGTCTGTCTGCGTTTATTTTCTCAGGCTCCAAGTACTTTCTTCATTGTAACCGATACCACAATAAAGCCCAGTGAAGACCTTTCCGTTACAGATGTCTCTATAACGTCCTCGGCGTGTCTCTCTGCCGGGGTCTCTCTAGAGCAGAGAGTGAGATGGGGACAGATTGACGGGAGACAAAGACAGAGACTCGATGGGACTTTACCCGAAAAACAAAGAATGAACGATGTTCAAAGGTTGTGCCTCAATCTCCCCCCCCCCACCTTTCTCCCTTTCACCCCCCCCCCCCCAGGTACGGGGCTGATCTGGATGGATGACGTGGCGTGCGTTGGGACAGAGGACACCATCCACCAGTGCAAGTTCTCCGGCTGGGGAAAGACCAACTGTGGACACGTGGAGGACGCGGGAGTGACCTGCAACACCACCTAGCACTCAACTCCACCGGCAGCGCACACACACACACGCACGCACGCACACACCACTTCACCAAAACACACGGGCACATACGCACACACCACACCACACACACACACACACACACACACACACCACTATTGAAGCACAGCGGCGGTGTCTGCGGATTTTGCCTTATCTTGGTGTGAACTTGTTGTTGGATGAGGGCGCTGTGTAAAATGTAACCACACCGTGGAAAATGTGTTTTATTCGCCACGGCTCTGTGTAACCAATCGAGCGTCGGCACCACAGGACTACCACAGGACTACGCCATCGTAACTCTGACCAGACGGAGCAGTAGTAGCCTACACTGAGGGACTCAATCGCCGCTCGGGGAAACCACAACTCTCGACCCTCCTCCAATCGACAACCAAACGGCGGATGCAAACCAACAGTTTGTCCCCTATGCATATGTACGTCACCGTCTCCTGCTTCGCGGTTCTCCATGTATACGGAACCTTCTACTGTTGATATATATTTCTCAGCCGGGCTAGATTCCACGCCTGTAACAGACGGTCCGACTCGGAAAGGGGTCAGTTGCGAATGAATGTTCGGCGGTTTGTTGACGGGCGCAGCGATGACAAGTAGAGGAAGAGAAGACGAAAGGACGGGACCAACGGGACAGACGGAACAAAGGGCCGCGCATTAAAGATGGAGGCCTCCGGTGGCTCCTCTCCAGGAGGATTTATGAATGTGTGTCAGAGTTCAGCCTCCGGAGCCAAACAGTGGTCTGGATCATCAGGGGACAGTTTTTTTCCCTCAGCACAGCTGGCTAATTATGTTCGTGCACCAGCCACCAGTTCATACACCACTCTCCTTCTCTCTCTCTCTCTCTCTCTCTCTCTCTCTCTCTCTCTCTCTCTCTCTCTCTTGCTTTCTTTGTTTGTCTTCTCCCCCCCTCCACCCCCCCCCCCTCTCTCTCTCTCTCTCTCTCTCTCTTCTTACTCAATATCTCTTTCTATTGGCCACGGTGGTTCACAGAGGTGGTTAAGAGACACATGCTGGGTTTATGTATGGAAACCCTGACTCTGACCGCGAGAGCAGACCGATGACAACCCCAGGGCCGGTTAGAGAAATGGGAAAATAAAATGAGAATGGTCAAACTGAGGTTTCCCACAGGAAGTGAAATTGACAGATAGAAACTCTTCTATACTGCTTGGTACTGTCAATGAGTGTTGAGTTGATGGCTACAGTCATCTCTTTTTTATGCAAATGTTTTAACATACACACACACACACACACACACAAGAACCTTAAGTATTTTTTGGTATGTCTTGGCAGTTCTGACAAACAAAACGCTTGGCTTCAGACAGATTTTCTGTTTATGGCCCTGGGGAGGGGGGAGAGGGTGTAACAACAGTGTTACAGACATGGACTCTCCCCGTTTACTAAGACGACAGCCAAAGATAACACCCCTCTCTCTCACTCTGTATATTTTCACTCTGATTGTTCTCGCTATGCCCATGGGAGAGGAAAAACACACACCAGAAAAGAGGAGAAGAATTTTATTTTTTTTGACAAAAAAAATCCTCAGAAATATTTTGTAACAAAACATGGTTTGGTGAAAATGTCTACCGCCACAGTTTGATCACTGTTGCAGCCTTGCTGTCTAAAATATGCAGCAGCTAATACCAAGGTGTCACAAGTCGATACAATATGAAGGGCTTGGAGCACAAGGGGTGTAAGTGGCATCTTGGACGAAAATTAGTTTTATATATCATTTTAAAGGTCTTCATGAGCTCTATCAAATGGTAAATGAATAAGGCCACTATGATTTTTACTTCTTGAAATAAAGGCTGAAAACAAAAAGGAAAAAGTGAAAACCTTCATGAATTTGGACCAAAATAGGCATAAGTGCACTAGCTTGACGCACAAAAGGTGTAAGTGCACTAGCTTGGGGCAAACAAGGGATAAATGCACTAGCTTTGCGCACAAGGGAGTCTCTGTTCCAGTATCACATATTTCTGAATGTCACTTACACCCTTAACAACAAATAAAAAGTAATAAAGTGATGGCGCACAAAAGGCGTCCTGTAAAATTCTGAAAATGCCACACCCCTTTTGCACTAATCCCTCGATATACAAGGCATTGCTTGACGCATTGATGCACAATACAATGTAGGCCTAATGTACATAAATACATAAACTGAGTTCCTGCTAAGGTCCTACTACCTAGCTGTGGACGCTCTCACCCCTGTCCTACTGGGAGCAGGTCTCGTACCGCATACAGTAGGCTACTCCCTTCTGATAGGCTACAGTACATCTGGTGCTTGAACTCTGAGCTTCTTCTAAAGAGCCCACCTATCAAATATCAGCACTGTGGACTGGTCTATTGAATAGCATGATGAGAGTGTGATGTGGTTTGATTGGTCACGCTATGATACGGTACGCTGCCCACACAAACTGCTCCACTACTTTGATCCGGCGGACGCCTCCGCTGATGGGCTTTGATCTGGCTGTGACGGGGACTGCGGGGACGAATTTGCTGGAGCGAAATGTTGTTCATTTAAATTAAAGTCATACTCAGAATAACCGTAATACTTTGGTTTTGACATATCAATGATAACATGACATTTTTTGCATTGTTTACATAACCTTCAATGATTAACCTCTTCAGGGAAATCATGAAATCGTCAATATCATTTTAGGAGATCCAGAACTCATTACAGTACAGTTTTGCGCCAATCAGACCTGATTTGCAGGAGCAAATTGGGCCCCTGCGAGGGGCTTTTATGCATGAGAGTGTAAATATGTTTCTCTCTGGTCCTGATTACACTGAGCTGGAGCGGCAACACCTGGATTAACATGCAACACATGGATGAAGTGAGCATAACAGAATACAGTAGGCTGTGTGACAGTACGTTTGTTACGTGAATAATATCCCTGTCTGGTTTTGTAACATTTTTTTCATGTACTGCTGATGTATTAAAGTGTACGTTTGTTTATACACATGGAGCTGGTTATTCCTGATTGAGCTGTGGTGAGGAGGAGGTGGGGGGGGCGGCTGAACGCAACGGAGTAGCAGTTGCCCACGGTGACTCATAGACATCAGAGGGACAGGTGAGGAGAGACAGGAAGTTGGGTATGACATCGCCGTGATCGACAGCTGAAGAACAATTACCGGAAAGTGTTTCCATGTGCAGGACAGGTATAGAAGTGATTGCCTCAGAATCGCACGCACTCAGACACAGGCACACGCTCTCTGTCGCTCTCACACAGACCCACAGACAAACACATACACAGGCCTCAGGAGTACCTGATCACCTCCACAAAACTTCTCTAATCAACATGGTTTAGCTTAGATACTTTAGAAGGTTAAACTGTAAAAGACCAATAGTGTAGACTCCATTTTTCATTGCCTTCTTCATTGCCACTCCCCCCCCTCCCTCTCGCTCTCTCTCTCTCTCTCTCTCTCTCTCTCTCACACACACACACACATACACACATACAGCCAGGTCACCATTCTTCACCATTGTTCAGGATTACCTAACTCAGAGAGAGAAAGAACAGCTCCAGCAATCAGCACTACTCAGAGCATTTATTTCCCAGGCCGCATTTTGAAGTACTGTGGTAGACTACGTTCCCCAGAACCCCTTGAGGCCATCTCTGGACAGCATCAGACACCTACACCCCCCCCCCCCTCCCCCCCTCTGTGGTTAACCAGACACTGAAGGGTAATACAAACTAGCATGGTAATCTACTGAGAGTTATCTCTGACCTCCGACCTGTACTTCCTGTACACACTGTTCCTCTTCCTGTGTGTCAGAGGACATGATTGAGTGCGGAGATGGAGATACTGGCTGCGTTCTGAATCACATACAGTACTTCTACTTCTTACTACCAGTACCTACTACAGCTGCCCTTAGAAAGTACGTACTTTGCAAGCAGTAGGCATCCAATTGGGACATACTACCTTGTCATAACATTGCGCCTTGAAATTTGCCCACATCCGTCGCTGTCCATAACGCGACATTCGTCTACAGCTGTCACGACTCGCACATGTGACGCACATTTCCGCTGCGCACAGGATTGTGGGTCAGAATAGCCAGAAAAGCCTGCTGGCTTGCATACTGCAAAATACGACGGGATGTAGTAGGACATCCTGGTATTTTTGACATACTGCATGTGGCATACTATGTATTGGGACATACTACATCCTGTTTTGGCATACTATATAGTAGGGTAGTATGCGATTCGGAATGCAGCCACTGTGAACTGTGCATGTTGCCCCCCGGATGTCTTCTTGGTCTAATGGTAGACCTTGAGGAGAGCAGGGTTCAATCCCTGAGAGTTAACCACTCAAAAGACATCCCAGCTAGCAGGGAATGTTCCCACAACATTGGGGAACATTCCCAACATGTTCTGATAATGTTTTCACATTCTTAGAACATTCTTAGAACAAATGATTGCTAGCTGGGATGTAATCATGGAACATTTTTGTTAAAAACAAGGTAGGCCTATAAACTATCAGAAAACCATTAGAGCCTACATAAGCTTTCCAAATGGTATAATAACAACAACAGCCTTGGTCTATTTAGTAACGGTTACTGGAAGCATTTCAGTGATGCATGTGTTTGTCTGTTTGTCAGAGGTTGCTGGATGGTCTCTCTGTGGGACCAACCTGAGGTTTGACCAGATTAAACTCTCTCTCTCCACCCCTCTCTAATTCTATAAACTCAACCGCAGCAGGAGGCTACAACCACAAACATGAGATCATTCCCCCCTGAGGATCATTTCAGCCGTTTGTTTTGTAACCAGGGACGGCCCCCTCCATATTACACTGTTCCCCAATATACTGTTGACCCTCGAGAGAAGAAAGGAAGACAGGAAAAAGCTTTAAAAACATGTCAACAATGGTAAAAACAACAACAACATAATCCATCATCATCATTACACAAGGACAGTGGATCAGCACATGGAGCAAGTTACACTGAGAGCCACAATCTACATGTGGAGTCACACCCTAGGAAAGACTTCTTAGGAGCAAGACCCTAGTATGGTTGTGAGACAGGCATTGAAGAAAGATCATCATATTATGGTGTTGACATCATGACATTTTCTAATTGTGACTGATGAGTTGTGAATGATCTTTAAAGCATGCAAGTAAATGTGCAGGCTCAATATTAAACCTTAAACTGTTTACTTCAACGTTCACACAATGTCATGAGACATTGAGACCTTTATTTAATCAAGGAAGACAATTGAGAGCAATGCTCTCATTTTCAATGTCGCCCTGAGTACAAAAAAACATGTACAGAAATATGACATACAATAAATAAAATAAGATAATATACAATACAACACTGTAAAAGTGCAGTTCTCTCTGAGAACGCCCTCTAAGAGAATTGTAAACTCTTTCACAGAGGTGAGAGTGTCCAACTTAAAGGAATAGTAAAGGGAAAATGCATGTGTAGCCCTGTTTTAAGGTTACTTATGATCATATACAATGGTTCAGATCAAAACATTGACAAAACTAGCACTTTTGAGAAAGTCTGATAATTGCTCTACCACCGTTTTGGTCATAAAATGGATGTGGGTGCATGGGCACTGTGAAAAATCATTTAAAAAACATGTTCAACTCTCAATTTCAAAGACAAGAAACTCACTAAAGTGTTAGTTGGCGTTCTGACATATAATTCGCCATAAAGTAAGATTCTAGTTCATCTGGAAAGGCTTTTTTAAATATTTAGCATAGAACTATTTAGTCGCAGCACATACGTGTGTAAACTTCCGCTTGAACTGATTCCGATCTCGCGCAATGCCTTGAAGTAGTTCCGCTTCCTGAATCCCCTCTGCGGATTGATCTACACATCTACAATGGTTGCTTCAATACAAGTCAATGGATTTCATAAAATGATCAATATTAGGATTCATACTTTGCGGCGAATTTGATGTCAGAACACCAATGGACACCAATTACCCCCTTGGTGAGCTTCTTGTCTTTGAAATCGAGAGTTTGACATGTTTTTGAATGATTTTTCAAGGGGCCCACCCACATCCATTGTATGACCAAAACGGTGGTAGAGCAATTATCAACTTTCTCGAAAATGCTAGTATTGTCAACGTTTTCATCTGAACCATTGTATATGATCATAAGTAGCCTTAAAACAGGGCTAAACATGCATTTTCCCTTTACTACTCCTTTAAGTGAGTCCTGCAACCTATTCCATTTATCCAGGGCATAGAAGTGAAAGGCAGTCTCACCTAATTTAGAGACTGTGCGCGGAATCTGTAGTCTAATACGGGATTGGGATCGAGTTTGATAAGTAATGTCTCTGGTGTTCAAAATTGAAGACAGATAAGGTGGTACCTTTCCAGACAGGGCTTTAAAGATAAATAAAAGACAATGTTGTTCTCTACGAAGGCCAATTCACTAATTTGTACAGGTCACAGTGATGGGTGTGGAACCCACAACCAGTGATAAAACTCAGTGCACTATGATATACAGCATCAAGAGGCCTTAAGGTGATATTTGCGGCATGCATGTACAGGGTGGCACCATAATCAAACACAGGCATTACTTATGATTGTACAATAGTTTTCTTGGTGTGAGTGGAAAAACAGGACTTTTTCCTGAACAGGAAACCAATTGTACACCTCAAAGATTTTGTGAGGTGCTCCACATGTGGCTGATGTCTACTATCTAACCAAATACCCAGATACTTATAGGAGTCAACTAGTTCAATTTGTTCACGCTGTAGAGTAAAGATACCTGAACTGACATTTTTCCTACATGACCTTGAAGAAAAAAACCTACATTTTGTCTTTTTGGGGTTCAACACAAGTTTGTGAGTAATAAGAGACAGCTGAAAAACATTAAAAGCAGCTTGGAGACTTTGGACAGCAGATACAAGAGTGGGCCCCATGGAATAGAGAATTGTATCATCTGCGTAATAATGAATAGAAGTATCTCGAAGGTGAGGAACAAAATTATTGATATAGATGGTAAATAACAAAGGGCCTAAAATGGACCCCTGAGGGAGCCCATTAACAACAGACAGAGAACTCGATCTAAACCCATCGGCTACAACAGCTTGAGTCCTTGAGGTGAGGTAATTAGAGAACCAGTTGATGGAGGACTTATCTAGGCCTATAGATGATAGCTTATTTAATAAAATGGTGTGGTCCACCGTATCAAAAGCCTTAGACAGGTCAATAAAAAGTGCAGCACAGTGTTGGTGCTTGTCAAGGCTATTGACAATGTCATTCACTATGAGAGTTGTGGCAGTTACAATGCTATGACCCGGTCTAAAGCCTGACTTGAGGTTGAAGAATATTATTTACATTTAAAAAGGCTCATAGCTGACTAATAACTAGGGATTCAAGAACTTTGGCTAGAAAACACAGCTTGAGATAGGGCGATAATTATCTAGAAGGTTTGGGAAGCCGCCTTTAAACAAAGGAACAGCTTGGCCTGCTTTCCATACCGCAGGTATTTTACCAGTGGTGAAAGTCAAGTTGAACAGATGCGTGAGTGGAGATGCAATGACATGGGCACTAAGATGGAGGAGATAGGGATTAAGATGGTCCTCACCTTCTCATTTCTTTGTTGTCATATGACAAAGTGCATTGAAAACTTCAAACTGGTTTAGACATCTAAGGATATGAGTATGGTTTACCATCATGGTGACCTATTATACAATTATGAAGTTAATGCATGTGCCCAAAATTAAACCTTAAAGTGTTTACTTCATGGTTCACACAATTCATCTCATAAAACATATAATGATATAATTATGGTTTACCCAAATCCATATACTCCAAACTCTAATTTCCAGTACTACTGGTAGTGCCTTGATGTAACCTCCATGGTCTATTCACTACTTTGCAAGCATCGTGTCTGCCCTCTGCTGGTGTGATAGCAGCAATTTCGTTTTTTTAATTTTTAAAACGCCTTTTGTTCTTTCATTCTCGGGAGTGAATGTCCCTCTGCGGGGCCCATAGTCAGTGACAGGTTATTTTTTGAAAGCTCCGCTGGCGCGTTTCCGTTTACCAGACAGATCAGATCATCTTTCTGACATCAGAACGGAGAAGACAGACGACTTGTGTAAGTAAGTTTATCATCATAGCTATGCTTATTCATTGATATATAGCTATGTTGTCTATCACTTTAACTGAAAATACAGTTGGCTAAGTAAAGAACTAACGTTAACTTACACATCGCACGTCCAAGAAATGCACGCACGCCATGGATGTATCAGATGCACGCCCGTTACTCTAGCTAGCGAAAGTTGGCTAGCTAGCTAGCTAGTGCTGCTAACGTTATCCAACTAACTGGACTAACGTTAGTGCCTCTAACAAAACATTATCCCGTACAATGTCCTCTGTATGCTTGCAGAGTTCAAAATGGACCTAGTTCAGACTACTCCCAGTCCCGTTGATGCTGATTCCTTCAAGACCCCCAAGCCGAACAGGGTGCGACGTCTGCTCCAGAGAGGAAGCGACGGATCCCCCGTCGCCCCCTTGACCCCCATCACCATCCCGGCCTCGCCCTTTATGCAGAAGCTTGGTTGTGGCACTGGGGTGAACGTCTACCTCTTTAACAGGTAACTTTACGGCAACGGTCACATTTCTCTCACCCTCCCCTAAACAACTGGCCTCGCCTAACCCTTACCCCATATTACACCCCCTCCCTCATCTGCGCTGCCCCATCCAGTCTCTGTGTGCCAAGGAGGTTTCATAGAAAGTGTGTGTGTCTGCATGTGTGTTTGCCCGCCTGTCTCAGGGTGGCTAAGCCAAACCAGTCCCCCTGGGCAGTGAAGAAGATCAACGGCATGGGCATGGCCAAGCAGGTGGCCGTGTTCCAGAAGAGATTGTGTGAGGAGGCCGAGATCCTCAAGGAGCTGAAGCACCCTAACATCGTCGGTACGAGACCCAAACACCAACCCTCGTCACTCGTGTCATGGGACGTGTACAGACTTGACTTCTGGCTACTAGAGTTCACTGGAGTTCACTGTAGATCTGTTCTGTGGAGCTCTTGCTGCTGTTGATCTAACTGTGTGTGTGTGTGTGTGTGTGTGTGTGTGTGTGTGTGTGTGTGTGTGTGTGTGTGTGTGTGTGTGTGTGTGTGTGTGTGTGGTGTGTGTGTGTCCTGTCAGGGTTCCGGGCCTTCACCACAGCTAAAGACGGCTCCAAGTGCCTGGCTATGGAGTACGGCGGGGAGTGCTCTCTGAACGACCTCATAGAGAGACGGAGGGAGGAGGAGGGGCCTGTGGCTTTCCCCGCCCCCGTCATAGAGAAGGTGGCCCTGCACGTGGCCAGAGGACTGCAGGTAACAGCGTCACTCTCTCTGTGTGACCTCTTATCACATCACACCCCCAGGGTTTAGGGTTTCAGAAGCTGCTCCGGAACCCCCTCTGAGGTCAAAGTAGTTAACTGGTTCCTGCCGGTACTTGTAACCGCATTGCGTTCAAGTTCCGACTTGGTTTATATGGCATATGTACATGATATCAGTACAATGAAAACCTTAAGAGAGACCACATCCAGTAATATCTCCTCACAGTCTAGTTAAGTAAGCAGTTGTGCAGAGTTGAGGATTGGGATTATTGATTCGTGGTTTTACTATGATAAAATAAACTCTAAAACCACCATGAAAGACTCCTGTAGAATGTCACTGGATATCTTGCCCCACCCACGCTTCTCGGCTGCCTCTTTTATCCTTTTGTAATGACAAGTGTAGAAATTAGACACACAGTGAGTGGAACATTTCAAGGAACGATGCGTTAAAATTGAGGTACATTAAAATCTCTTCTTCCCTCCATGTCTCTCCATCTCTCTCTCTCTCTGTCTCTCCCCAGTACCTCCACAACGAGAAGAAGCTCCTGCATGGAGACATCAAGTCGTGTAACGTGGTCATCAAGGGCGACTTTGAGACCGTCAAGATCTGTGACGTGGGGGTGTCGCTGCCGCTGGATGAGAACATGAGAGGTTAGAAATCAGCCGACTGGCTTGGTTAAGGGCGGCTCCGCCAGCCAATCGGCAGCTCTCAGGAATGGAAGCACGTCTTTTCTGGGAGTGGGAAACTTAACCTGGCCATTGTGAAGACACCCCCTCGTTTCTTCCTCCCTTCCCCTCCTCCTCATCCTCCTCTTATCTTAGTCTAGAACCCTAGCAGTATCTGGCGTGGTTAATACAGCCTAGCTGTCCGGCCTGGCTCAGCCAGTTGATGCTGATGGTTCTGTGCCCTAATGGAAGACATAGCCGGGCTACATCATCATCATCGTTGTGATGCTTGTTTTTCTGGGAAACAGTGTCCTGTTGAACAAAGTGCCTGTTGTTCTTCACGAAAAAAAACTAACTCCAGGCTCAATGAGAGAAACAAACATTTCATTGATTCAATAAGTTCATTCAGAAAAGAGTTCAATCCCAGACTCATATGTCAGTTTTATCACTGTTTCTTCCAGATGGTTCACTTTAGTCTGAGAATGTGTAATTACTTACAAATGTCTTCAGTAACTAACATCAGTCGTAGCTGCAATTCATTATAGTTGTAGAGAGAGTCCTTGAAACTTGGCAGGGGCTTTCAAAGGGACACGGGTGTTTACAATGTCTTCGATTTATTTTTCGTGTTCGCCTTAAAATACACACATTCTTCCGCTCCATTAAGTTTGTCATAAACACCCTTGCTGCCAGACTTCAGATGTCCCATTTTATTTCCGGAATTGATAAATGAACTCTCAAGACTCTGACCCCCAAATTGCTCCCAATTGGCAGTTTAGCACCTTACATGGCAGCTGCTGTGTGTGTAAATGGGTGAATGAGAGGCCTTCATTGTAAAGCGCTTAGGATAAAAGCGCTACATAAATAGTGCAGTCCATTTACCATTTGGTTGCGAGCATGTCTGAAATTCTCTGGTTTAACCCAGTATCCTTAATGATGAAGACTTCTAACAAGTTTGACAGCATAAAAACACGTATCTCCCCCTCCCCCCTCCAGTGGCAGACCCCAAGGCAGAGTACGTGGGCACCGAGCCCTGGAACCCTAAGGAGGTGTTGGATGAAGGAGAGATCACGGACAAGGCCGACATCTTTGCCTACGGCCTGACGCTGTGGGAGATGATGACCCTGGCCATGCCGCACCTGGAAATGCTGGAGAAGGAGGAGGATGATGATGATGATGGTGAGGGGAGGGTTGTCACACACACACACACCCTTTCTTCCTCTCGCTCTCTCCCGGCCACCACAGGTCCTCTCTGCGTGGAGTTTGCGCGCTCTCCCCCGCGTTTGATGGTGGGACGAGACCCACACAAAGACACGTATGTTAGTGTCGCTGTGCCCAGGGCGGGATTAGAACCTGGGCGTCCCGCTTGGGAGAAGGACGGAGGCGCTGACAGTTGCGCCAATAGGGAACCTCCCTTCTGGAGGGACTGTCAGCGCTCCTTTGAGGAGTGAATTTCACCAGCTACTCCACTCACTCAGTTACATTGGGGTTAGTCTCTCATAGCCAGACCTATCTCCACACTTCGTTTACGCTGTGCCAGCGATGGAGACAGGTCTGGTTGGACATATTACCATTCTGCAATAGGGGGGGGAAAAACGCAGTATTTCTTTAAACCAATCAGTCATCTTGGGCGGAGCCAACACATCCCATTCCTTTCATCTATATATTTGTATCTCGTAACTATATATAGTATTGCACTGTCTATTTTTAGCTTTATTACCTCTTCTACTGTACATTGCTTAGTGTGTGCACATTCTAGGAGCTAATGGAAAAACATTTTTCACTGCTCTTTGTACTTTTATGATGTAGCATGTGACTAATAAACTTGACTTTGAACTCACACTCCCTCTCTCGTTGTCAGATGAGTCTATGGACGAAGAAGACTTTGACGAGGACGCCTACTACGAGAAGCTAGGCACTCGGCCCCCGTTGGATGCAGCCAGCCTGGGTGGAGCTTACCAAAAGATAGTGTCGCTCTTCTTCCTCTGCTCAGAAGAGGACCCCAAGAAACGCCCCTCCGCTGCCCAGATAGTTCAGGCGCTCGAATCAAATGCACCCATCAGTTAAGATGAGTTTAGTCTATTAGGATCCCCAGTAGCTGGTTCAAATGATAACGGCTACTCTTCCTGGGGTCCACAAAAAACAATATACAAACACGCACACGCATAGCAAAAAGTACATAGTAAGCTAACAAAGAAAAATACATAATGATTAAATTAGATTATGTATGAAATTATCTTCTATGTTCAAAGTTCATTGTAATAAAATAGTTGCTATAACCCTTATTTCAGTGACGAAAGCAGCGTCATGGTAGATTGACTTGTCATGAGTAGAGGAGCTTGTATTTACAGATCTGGATGACTAGTCTGGAAAGCCAGCCCATAGTACTGTAGTTTTAATTTGAAAGGCATATTGTGCCTACCTGTGTCCTTTTCTGTGAGTCACATTATTGTTTAGTTAGGTATATTCATGTAATATTCTTGTTTTCTCACTGTTGTATGTCTTGATATCTGTATACTACTTTACTTTGTTTGAAATTATCTTATGTTCCAAGTTCATTGTAATAAAAATAAAATTGCCATCACCAGACCACTTTTATATTGAAATTATATTAAAGGAGGCAAAGGGATTGGATTTTAAATTGAACCAAATGTGGCATTTTACCACCTGGAAAATCATTCCAAGTTCCACTTGTATACCTTTTTGAGACTGTCCAGAAGTACAGTACTGGGAATACATCATTCCTCCAATTCCACCAACTAAAAGCTGTTATTACCAACAAAATGAATATGCCACAAAATGATGTACAACTCCCCAATGTAGTAGAGGAAGTCCTCAAAATCACATCAAAAAATCTTTACAAATTACTATAACTATTCAGATTCCACAATATCCCTTACCAACATCAAATGGGGAAAAAGCTTTATCACGCCCAATACTGACTTCTAGACCCTAATCTGCAAAAGCACGGCTATGACTAAAGACTAACCTCCAACTCATTCAGAACAAGATAATCCACATGGTACACTCCAAACAGAAAATAATGCACAAAATAGGATCTCTGAATCAGATATCTGCTCACAATGTACATAAGATAATTACCTTCACACACAATCATAATATCCCTCATTGGGCCAAATTCCACTAACCCCATTTCTGTTGTTTACTAGCAGAGTTATCAACAGTTCGTCCATCCGTCCATCCATATCAACAGAATCATACTCGGCGCCATAACTGTCGCTATAAGAAAGTAACATAGTAAGAGAAAAGCCTCCTAAATTGGAAATCAAGGAAAAAAAAACTGACCACACACGACTGCTTACAGAACATGCATCAATAAAATAAATGACCACCCCTGCCAATAATGAAATACCATATTTTGAACAAACGTGGAGCTCACTTATCAATTATTTTACGCAATAAATTAACCTACCAAAGCCACACATGCCTACCATTAACCTACCAAAGACGCATCCTATTCTCTGCATCCCCATCATCTCATCTCCACTTCAACCCACTGACTCCTCCATTAATTAACTACTGTATGTTCAACCCAACACAAAAAGAGGCAATTACAGTTGGCCTTGAAAGCCCACCATCCGCCCGGAGGATCACTACTTTGGGTCACAATACACAATGTAGTGATTATGATTTTGCACTTACATACTGCTGCACTTCTTTTTCTAATGTATTTTACTTGATTTCTTTATTGTTATCAAGGGGCTTTTATTTTCCATTCCATTTAACTACAGAACTAACCGTTTACAATGTGAAGCAGTGAAGCACTGCATGTAATACCACTGCTGTAAAGCACTTCCAGCTGTTTGCGTTTATTATTATTTGAAACATCTTAAAGTGGTGCGATCAACAAATCTTAAACTGGTGCGATCAACACATATCCAACAAAGAAGCCTTTCTTCATAAATTTACAGACACCCTTTCAGCAGTTGAAGGATGATAAAACTGGTGAAAGAAATATTCAGTCCACACTATTAACAAAGACGTAGAAGACATCCGAAATATAGCTTAACACTGATGGCCAACATTCCTTAAACGGGAACGAGAACTCCGGAGCGTTTTTCATCAGCCAACAAAGTTGTAGACGAGGAAGGTGGGGGTGTTGCAGTACTGGGTGGCGAACAGCCTTCCGTCAGGGGTGGGGTCAGAGAAGGCAATGTCCTCCTTGGTCAGAGGGCTTCCATAGGTGAAGGTGTTCCTGGAAACGACAGAAGGGATCCTTCGTGAGAGTGGCTACGCATCGCCACCAAACACACCGTCAGTGGGGTCAGGTTATCATGCTGAGACCACTGCTAACCACTGCTCCAGTTCCGGTCTATCATTCAATAACAGCTCGCGCTGATAAACTCGACTACTCAGCCGGCCAGCTAAGCGGACTGCGTCATTACCTGACCGTGTCCAGCATGCGCGTGGCGATGCCCTTCCTGCGCGCCTGGCCGAACACCCAGACGCGGCTCACGCCGCAGACGGCGGCCTCCGAGGAGGTGGAGCAGCACCAGGCCCGGTGGTGCTCCATGAAGTCCTCCCGCCTCATGTCCTTGGGCTCCTCCGGCTGGGCCAGCACGCGGAACGCCTGGGGCACAAAAGCACAATGTCAGCGTCTGTGATGAGGGACACGGGTAGTCCACTGTGTGTGTGTGACTAATTGACATCGTTTGACGATTCATCGGGGGTATAATGACAATGACCCGAGTGCATCGCACACCGCGAATGCTAAAGTGTGAGTGTGGTACGGGAGGCGCCGGTTCACCTGTCGTATGTGCTCAGCGATGAGGCAGCCCACGATCATCCTGTCCACGTTGACAAACAGGTACGTCTTGGCCTGGTGGGGGCAGGAGAGAGTGGCCTGCTGGAAGCCCAGCTCGTTGTCCGCCAGCTTCCTCACCTCCTCGGCCTGGAGGGGGTGGGGGTGTGTGTGTGGGGGGGGGGGTGTGTGTATGGGGGGGGACACGGCCAGTTGGTTAATCTACCGTCTTACAACACACAGGCACACACAACTCTTGATCCAGCCCCATCGCTCTCACTAACAGACCTTTCTGACGGCATATTTGGGGTCGTCGGGGAGAACGAGGATGATTTTTCCGTCCCAGAACTCGGCCACCACCCTCTCCTTCTTCCAGCCCTGCAGACAGACGGGAGACACGGGTTAACGCATCACGGGACGGTCCCAGGATAAAAGGTCAACGCAAAGCCACGGCCGTCCATAAAAGAAACAGAGCAGCTTGTGGAGGCGGGTGACGGGGACAAGAGTGGAAGGAGTGAGGCAGGGACGTGAGAGGTGTGAGAAAGGGAGGGTAGGAAAGATTGAGAGGAGGGAAGGTGCGGAGGCAGTAGGTGAAAGAGAGAGGAGGGAGGGGAGGGAAACCTCTGGGGGCGTACCACAAACTTGATGCTGTCGATGAGCTTCTGGTGGAAGTGTGTGTGCTGGAAGTTGTCCTCCGGACTGTCCGCGCTGTACACCATCCCGCAGAAGCTGCACGTGATCGCGCCGAACTGCTTCTGACCCGCGTCCTGGTGGAGACGACGGGAGGACGTTACTAGTCTTACTCACAGCCGTCGCCCCGAGATTCTCCACGCAGGAGTCCAGGGCACGGGAGCACTAGGGGTAGTGTCAGGGACAGGGGTGTGGTCTCTGTTTATAGGTCATTGTGTGCGCTGTACTGCACGTACGATGATGAGCTGGTCGTCGTCCTGTTTCTTGGGCTCTCTCCTCTTGCGGAGAACCCTGTCCTTGGTAGCGGAGGGCAGCGATCCGCCCAGACTAGCGGAGCTGCTGCTGGTCCCTGACAAGGCCAGGACGGCCTTCCTCCGGTGCCTAGAAGAATGAAAAGCACACAGGGAACGATAACACGCAAAACATAGAAAACAAAACATACTTGTAAAACAAACAGACGACAAACAAATCGCAGATTTCAAAATCTAATGGGCGGAAAAAAAAAAGAATTTCACACAAATCTATGTTTAAAACGTGAGCATGGCAATGATTATTCATTTCATGGAGGGCAAAGCTATTTTCTCTCTCTATATATATTAAAAAGTCATATTTAGACCTAGAGTATAAATCCTTCAAATCTGATAGTTCACAGTGAGTGGCATCACTGGCTCTGCGTCCCTGGATCCTTTTGGTCACATGTAAACGGTCTCCCCATGCATAGTATAATACGCTCGGACACAAGGGAGTACCTACGTGTTTGGAAACGTTATTTTGTGGAAGTGTATTCAGGGACATGCAGGGGTGTATTTATGTGGGGCGTGTTGTCCTACCTCTTTGTGGCAGAGCCAAAGATGGGGTAGACAGCAGAGGAAGGTCCGTCAGGGCTGGAGGAGGGGATAGGGCTGAGGTCAAACACCACATCACAATCTCCCTCGGTCAAGAAGTCCTCCTGGAAACAAGTAAAATGAAAAATGTGCCTTTGTAGATTCATAGTAGTATTTTGCCAAACCAGGGATTTGCTTTTTCCCAGTTTTTAATCTTGTTTTCTGTAAAGCGCACTGAGCTGCATCCGTGTCTGAAATGTTCTATAATAAAGTTTTGTTGAGCACGTATGTGAATACACATACACACACCTACACCTACAAATGCACCTACACACACATTCACTCTAAACCTCCAACATACTCCCCAGCGTCTACCCAAGACCCATAGAAGGTGTCCACGACTTCCACACACACATCCCACCCCTTACCTGTGTGTTGATTTCGGCAGCAGTACCGGGGCTGGAGGGGGTGGGAGACCTGTCCAGCAGCACCCTGACGTCCTTGGTTACACCATACCGCAGAGCCATCAGCCTGGGGGACAGCGTCTCCGGGCTGGACGCGGGCTGCCCCCTCCGGGGACTGGAGCCAACACTCTCCAGGGGTTTGGGACTAAAGCCCGCAGGCTCACCAGGGCTGGAGCCCATGTCCTCTGCTGCTAGCACCTCCAGGTCTGTGTCATGAGCTGGGGGCTGGGGAACAACATTTTTGGGGGTCTCCACACAGATGTGTCCTTCTGGAGAGGGCGTCTTCAGGTTCTTCTCTTGCTTTCTCTCTGGAGTAATGATGGGACACTTGCTTTTCTCCATATGCAAGGCAGGCTTGGTGGACCTGGGAGTAGATTTCATGTACATGGAGGCAGCCTTCTTGCCTGTGCTAAAGAAGGCAGCTCCCACAAAGATCTTGGCCTTGGGCTTTAGACCTTCAAAGCTGAGGGTGATGCTCTTCTTGTGCTCCGTCTGCTTGGTGCTGGTGGCCGTTTTGGTAACATTCTTGGCCTTACTCTGTCGCCTCACATTCCTCTTGGTGACCACAGGCATGTTATAGGGGTCTGCAGTGACCTTGGACGGCAGCCGCGGAGGTGACTTGGTGTCCTTCAGCATCTTCCTCTCCAGGGGGGTCAGGTACAGAGCCTTTTTCTTCCCATAGAAGGAGCCCGTCACCACGGCAGGTTTGAATGGCGAGGCTGGCTTGGGAGAGGCCTTTTGGGGGGACTGGGTTGGTGAGCTGGGGAGGGGTGAGGAGCACACGGGGGAGGGGGAGATCTCCTTCTGCTTCTGCCTGGAGGGCTTCTTCAGGTTCAGTTTGGAGGGCTTCAGGGGAGACAGCGGCAGTCTGGGGGACTTTCTCGGCAGGGGAGAGCCCTGGTCCACAGGCCTCTTGGGAGTGTGACTGAAGGAGAGGATAAACAGTGTGCCATTGTTCAGAATCCTGTTTTATACAGCTAGCCTCCAGATATCTAGGTTATTTCCAACTCACCTCTCGGAGTCCAGAGAAGTGTTTTTTCTCTTTCTTGCAGTTCGGGAACCTTGGGGCACCATTTTGACGTTGGGTTATATGACTATCAACCTGTAAGTTCAGAGGCTACATTAGACACCACACTGGAAAACAAATTCGTTAATTGAGGGCGCTTGTTAGCTAATGTTAACTGAAACTATTACGACCGACACACATCATCATCATATGAGGACAGCTAGCTAGCAAGGCAAGTTGGCTAAAATGTCTGATCGTAAGCTGAGCTAATTGGTAACGTTAACTACTAGATAGCCAGCAGGGTGGTTACTGGCGGGATGGGGAGGTTGCCAGCTACGACTGACTTGCAATCGGGCGCTAAAATACGAAGGACGTCTGAACTGAATGCAGACATGTACAGTGGTAATGTTTCCTTAGCTAGCTATCTTACATTGGCAAACCGTTCGAGAAATGAAGTTTGTGATGCAATTGATAACTTTGCGAACTAAGAATTCACAAATAACTAGCTAGCTAACGTTAGCTAACTTTATCAAATGTTCACTAAATACCTTACCGATTATATAGAGGAAAAAACTCTAAACGAACACCACCTAGCTACATAGGTTATTACTTCTCAAAGTCTTTGTATGTAAAGATATCCAATGCAGAGTTTGATTTGTCTTCTCAACCCGCGGGAGTTCTGAGGTAAAATGTTTTGAACCGCGCGCGCGCTTCTGAAAAAAAAAGCACATGCGCAGTATCAATGACCTCGCACATGCTCAGTATCAATGAGCTCGCGGAAGCAGTTGATGTCTGACGACAACAACTTCCGGTTTTTAACGTACATGCGAAACTGTCAGTAGCACGTCCCCTCTCGTTATGATATGAGGCATAATTAACCAGGCTAGGTCGCGATAAGGCACACTTCTGAACTTATACACTCTTTGCATTGTGTTTTAGTATAACTTTGGCTAAATAGTCATTCATATTTCTGGAAAATGGTGTTTTATTTCACGAGTGCCGGTAAGTAGCCTACCAGGGCTCTCTAGCTAGCTTTGCTAGCTAACATCTCGCTTTCTGGAGATCGTTATAGCTGAAAAGACGTCAAGCCTGTTGGCTGTCAGTATTAAAGTTATAACTTTTAACGTTATAGCTTGCTTGGTTGTTGTAAGAGACGGTACTTTTCTGTCAGAGCCATATGTTGGCAGGTGAGGTGGTCCATGGTTGTTGGCTAACGTTAACTAAGCAGAGCCGTCTTGACAGGACTGACTTCAGACATCATTAGTATCTTCTTGTCACAACAGATGCTACTAAACTTTGCCACACACGTCAGTATTGTGTTGTGCACGTGTGTCTACTGTCTTGTCTAACTTTAGGTTGTTAATCGGGGGACTCTTATGTCCAAGTCTTTTTAATGACCAATCACAAGCTTTTCTTTATCTTGTCATTTCAGTGGTGACTCCCCCATACACCATCTACATGGGGAAAGACAAGTATGAAAGTGAGTAGTTCAACACTTTCTTTGCTACTGTGGAGTTGGCTGATGTAGAACACCATTTAGCATTTTATAATTTAGTAATCAGCTACCTGTTGCTCTTTCCCTCTACAGATGAAGACCTAATCAAGTACGGATGGCCTGAAGACATCTGGTAAGAGCCTCTTATTGTCTGTCATAGAGCAGAAAGAGCACTCCTCCTCATTCAAACTTCTCACGTTTATAGATCTGGCACAGGATGCAGTGTTGAGATCATCCACAAGGTGGCAGACGTAGTATCTGCCTCAGACTCAGCTCCCACCTGTTGATCAGCTCTACCCCATTAAGCCTAGTTTATACTGTACGCAACATGTCAGCTTTAATATCATGGGGAAAACACACATGCAGTATAAACTAGGCTTTACGGAGACCCAAAGTGAATTTGTCGTAGTAAGCAGTGCTGTTGTTAAACATGCAGGTTTCATGTGGACAAGCTCTCCTCGGCCCATGTGTACCTGAGGATGCCTAAGGTAGGAGGAGATGATGATGATGTAAGGCGCAGGGCTGTGATCCTGTCAAACATGAACCTTGACGCGATGAACGTTACCAACTCTGCACCCATGTTACCCACTCTGTAACATGTCCCTCTCCCCCCCCCTCTCTTCACCGAAGGGCGTGACGATAGACGATATTCCCAAGGAGGTGCTGATCGACTGTGTCCAGCTGGTTAAGAACAACAGCATCCAGGGTAATAGACCAATGCATAGTTATATCAACATTTAACACCTAGACTACACATAGCTACGTGATTTAGCTTAATGAGCTAAATTACATAGTAATATAGAATAGAAAGTTTATGTGTAACAAGTACGGGTACGTGAACATTGGCATTCTTGTAATCGCTTGTCCTTACTGTATCTTATCAGTATTAATCAGCTCCTCATTCCAGTCCTATACTCAACTAGACATTGAAAGGTTCCCAAACTGACAATTTACTATACTATCCTGAACAGTACTGACCTATAAGGCTGTGA
This sequence comes from Borostomias antarcticus, assembly GCF_949987555.1. Classification (NCBI taxonomy): domain Eukaryota; kingdom Metazoa; phylum Chordata; class Actinopteri; order Stomiiformes; family Stomiidae; genus Borostomias; species Borostomias antarcticus. The sequence goes on from NC_140252.1 coordinate 14,137,635, forward strand.
CTATGACAAATCTATAGTTTATTTTTCCTCTCCATGAGTAGACTCACCTCTGTTTAATTCAAATGTCTGTTCCCAGGCTGTAAGATGAACAACCTCAATGTTGTCTACACGCCCTGGGCCAACCTGAAGAAGACTGGAGAAATGGACGTAGGACAGATAGGCTTCTACAGACAGAAAGAGGTCACTGTCTTAAACCAACACACACAAACCCGGCAGTTGACTGAAACAGTAGGGGTCTGCCTCCGTCGGTTTGGGGTGAACACCTCGTTAGCAGACATTGGAGCTGCCCAGAAGCCGTCAGACACTTTTTTGTCAATTCAACATGTAGAATCAGCATAGACCGTCAGTCAGTCTTTGTAACTTATGTCGATTCGGAGCCAATCAGGGTGCCCAACTCGGTTTGGCCTAAATTCTAGCCATCTCCGTCCAAGGAGCAATCAGTGTTTTTGGGCCTTAACCTTCTCTCACATACAGTATATCTGTTGTGCTGTCAACGCTGTTACATATTTTTGCATTAGATCCTGGGCCCTGCATTTGCTGTTATCAGTTATCTACAGAACTCACTGTCTTCACGCTTCAATTATCTGTAGTGGTCAACATACCTGCAGGGTTCCATAATAAGCGTAGCCTATTTGTTGATTCTGTGTGGCAGGTGAAGATCGTGGCAGTGGAGAAGAAGGTGAATGAGATCGTGAACAGGGTGGAGAAAACCAAGGACGAGAGGTACCCAGACCTGGCGGCAGAGAAGGAGTCTCGAGACAGAGAGGAGAGGAACGAGAAGAAGGCCCAGATACAAGACCTGAAGAAGAAAGAGAAGGAAGAGATGAAGAGGAAAAAAGATTTAGAGGAACTCAAGTAAGCTGTCGAGGAACTCAAGGGAGGATATGAGCAGACCATGCTCTGGGATACTTGGTCCTGATATTCAAACTGCATTTGTCCGAGGGCCCTTTCACACCTACCCTGTTTGGTCAGTTTTAATCGAACTGCCGTGCATTTACCCTGATAGTCCGATTTGTTTGGAGAGGTGAGAACATGCATTCGAACTCTGGTATGGACCAAACAATCGAACCATGGTCCTCCGGAGAAGTCAGGACTCGGCCCGGTTCCAAGTGAACCACGGTTTGATTCTTAGGTGAGAATGTAATCAGACTTAATATACAGTAGGATCTAATATAGGAATTAAACTAAAATACAGTGCAGTGTGGGTTGAAAACAGATGTTGACACGTGTCAGAGTGAGACAGTTAATAGCCCACTTCACTCTTCTGTGTAATAAGCAGGCTACATACTAAACATCGTAATCATCCATTAGGGCCCGCCTTCTCCTTTGGTAGCCACTCTCTTGTACGTCGCCTCTGAATTGCGTGAAGCGATAAGCCTACATTGTTCACATGTCTCGAGATGTGCCTCATACTGTGTTTTCTCTTGCTCGATTGTTGTCCACTACAATGTTATTTTTTGACAAAGTGATTTTTCCTCCAATAGATGAATGACCTGTACGACCATGTGTCATTCGTTTACAAGTGTTGGTTCGCTTAACACAGGACCATGTGAACACTAACCAGACCTATTGAAAAATGCAACAAAAGTAGCAACTTTGCTCTTGAATCGGACCAAATTTAGCAAACTATTAGGTGTGAAAGGGCCGTTAAATCACGTGCTTGTAACTCTAAAGCTGGTCTCTGACATGAGCTGCATAAACTAACACTGCAACCCTCTCTCTACAGGAGCTACTCCTCGCTCATGAATAGTGAAAACATGACAACCAATGAGGTGAGTTTGAATCACATTTTCAAAACTCCTTTTCAGCAATGGACCTATATGGACCTACATTTGTCACATGGTATGAAAGTCAAGAGTGGGACTATTCTTTACTGTCTCCTATAGGATGGCAACGATTCGGATGACTTCATGTGAGAGGAAAGGGAGTGACATCGCAGGGATAGAGGGCCACACCTGCTCACTAACGTTGATGGGTTTCAACTGTCCGCCCCGACAGTGTGTTTTACTGTCATTGTACATAGTTGGATGGATATACATTTTTGCTACAAAAGGGAGCTGCACTCTTGCCAATAAAGTACAACGTCAGGTTTGTGTGTGTGTGTACGTGCGCGCGTGTGCACGTGTGTGTGCCTGTGTGCCGCTTGGCTACCAGATTAGCTTCTCTAATAGCTTACTACCAGGACAACAGCTACTCCTCTGTGTCCTCTGCCTGGCAGTCAGACTCAGCGATGCTGCTTAAGAGATTCAGGTTAAAGATTCAGCGTCCAGAACAACTCAAAGAAAATACACACCAGTGATTCAAACCACAATCCAAGACTCCACAGGCGTTGTTTAGGATTCAAGAACTTTGCCAACTGTTCATCACTTGTCAATTAATACCATTGCATGTGTGTCGACTAAATGCTACGAATGAGTACATGATCCTCCGACCAGTATAGGATGGTCAGGTCAGCCAAGTCTGTACGTTACACCTATTGTTGTTTATTATTATTTACCTGACCGATGCTGCTGTCCTCATTCTGAAGCCTGACTGTCCTCTCCAGGCCCTGGCTTCAGTTTCACCCTGGATGTTCATTTGATATGACTAAAACTGCTGGAGTCACAAAATAAAAACCTTCCCTTGTTTACCTCGTTTGTTTCTTTTGTCGCTATGTGGATCAAGTGGAGTAGTCTCTTAGACTGGGACTAGTAGCCTACTGACTTATGGAGGTTGTGCTACTGTAGGTATTATCTCAAGGCGATATGCTGTCTTGGATCTACTGATGAAAATATATTTGAATGGTTGTCATTTGTAGTCTAATTCGTTTCTGGTTGGAAGGAAGAAGAATCGGATCCGTCGATGACGCCTAGTGAATATATAGGTTTCTCTAATAGGTACTAAATGTCGTATAGGTGGCAATAGTGAATATATGGATTTTTCTAAAAGGCACTTACTGTCATATAGTTTAGATAAGAAGCACTTAGTAAAATATAGGTGGCGCCAGTCTGCCACAGTAACACACTGGAATATCCCCAGTGTTCTTCAACTTAGGCCTGTCTGTATTTTTCCATCCCTCCAATATGCCTATGTGTGTGCATTTGAAATTCACTATAGTATATTTTGTGATTATAATGGTCAAAATATACTACACATTCTTTTGATTTCTCTTCACACGCTCTCCTTCAACCACATCCCTGCCATGTCCAGGTGTCCTAACTAATAGATTTGACATCTCGCCAGAGAGTCACAAGTGAGGCTTAAAGGGTTCAAGGTTAAGTTCAAGGTTTAAACCACACCATAATGGTCTGAACTACTTGCACTACTTGGCACAATTCTTATCTGTACTAACCCTAACCTATTTTTTTGACATCTATAGCCTACAGTTCAGTGTGCTGACTTAATCCCCTAATAGTCTGCGCTTTCACTGGGGTGGAGGTACAGTAATGATGTAATGATGATCGAACATGTAGCTGGAACGGAAAATGTGGCTACATTCTACTGGTTGCAAACATCGGAAAACATGTTTGCGTGTGTGGGCATATTTACTGTTCCCTATATCCAAATTCAAAGATGCCCAAAGCTATTTACAAAATGGCTTAACGGTAGCTCATATCTTGCTGCCCGAGGCCTCAGCTCCGCTCTGTCCCCCCAATTTTCACACAACTTGGAGGAGGGGTGTAGGGGTGTAGCATTGCCAACTTAGAGCTCATTCAACTTTGGAGCGAATCCGAGTCATGGGTGGCAGGTCCACGAGCCGCCCAAACACGGCCGGCCATTCACCTCTATTCATTCTTTTGACCAGGTTTATGCTAAAACTACCAGACCGATTTTCATGAAACTCGGTGCAGGGGTGTAGCCTGGGCCAAATAACAACCCATTGAATACCGGAGCGTATCCGAATCACGGGGTGGGTCCAAACACGGCCGAGCCGGTCTTCACTGCCCTTTATTTTTTGGACTAGGATTACACAAAAACTACCAGACCGCTTTTGATGAAATTCTGGGTGTAGCATGAGCCAATTTAGAAGAAATGTGGTGTGCACAGACCCACGAAATGCATTCAGGGGCAGAGGTCTGTGCTCTCTGACCACAATTTCTAGTTATAAAATGTTGGTGTGGAGAAAGATTCTGCAACACTGATCTTACTGACAAACTCTTTATTGGTATACAAACCCCCCCCAAAAAAACGTTTCGGTGCTAAACCTTCATCAGAATCTGATGAAGGTCTAGCACCAAAAGTTTTTTGTTTTTTTTGTATACCAATAAAGAGTTTGCCAGTAAGGTCAGTGTTGCGGGATTTTTCTCCACACCAAGATTGTCAACCTTATCCTATGCACCTGATTTAAAGTTTTTACAAGGTGTGCAACAGCCCTTTACAGTTTTTTCTAGTTATAAAATATTAGCAGAGAATCAGTTTAGGGTCAAGGCTCTCATCTGCCATATCTGGTCAGACTAGACTATTTCATCACTGACTATGTGGATTCTGTAGGGTGCAGAGTGACCAAAGGTGACCATAGGTGACCAAACTCTCAGTCCTATTTTAAAGAGGTGGGTAAACTGAGTTTACTTGGTTTTACCCTCCACTACACCCTGATTGTGTGTGAAACGTGGAGTAACTGGGGAAACTCATTCCAAAAAGGGACAACCCCCCCCCCCCAGCATCAACACCCCCCTCACCCCAGCTCCCGCCTGGAGACAGAGAGACACAGACAAGCCAAGACCGTATCACTGTGACCAGTGTGGGAAGAGCCTCACTAGATAGAGCAATCTCAGGACACACCAGCGAGTTCATACAGGAGAGAAGCCGTACCAGTGTGACCAGTGTGGGAAGAACTTCAGTGTAGAGGCTAATCTCAGGAGACACCAGCGTGTTCATACAGGAGAGAAGCTGTACCACTGTGACCAGTGTGTGAAGAGCTTCACTCTCTCAGGAGAATTAAAGACACCAGCGTGTTCATACAGGAGAGAAGCTGTACCACTGTGACCAGTGTGTGAAGAACTTCACTCTCTCAGGAGAATTAAAGACACCAGCGTGTTCATACATGAGAGAAGAACTTCACTCAGTCAGGAGATATAACGAAACATCAGTATTTGTAAGAGTCAAGATCCAGACCTCTAGATGCTGCCACACCCTGCCCTGCTCCCTGGAGACAGAGACTGTTCTTCCTGCCCTGTGTGTATCTCCTTCTGTTGGTCTCTCTGTGTTTGTGTGTATGTGATTGTCTCTCTGGTGGTTAGAGTCACCTGCACCTCCTTTCCCTCTCATCTCATATTCTCTCTCTCGAGCCAGACAGTTTCCTCCTGCGCTCTGCCGGACTGTCTGCTCACAGCTAGGCTTCCGGTAGGCGAGGGTCACCACCTTTGTAGAGAGGGACCACATGTGCCGCCTTCCTAACATTGACGATAGCTCCAGAAATTGTCTAATAAAAAAAAACAGTGGGGTTAAAGATTCAGCAGTCAAGGGAATGGAGAGCTGCAGCATATATGGCTCAAGCACATCAACCGCAGGAGATTTCTTTTTTTAGATCAATCTTAAGAAAGGCCTTTAATACGTCACAAGTAATACTTTGAGAGTAGTAGTTGATGAGTTATAATTCAAGTCAGCTAAAAGCAGCAAACTGACTAACTGTGCAGGGTTATTTAAAAACCACCAATTCTCTGAAATAAAAAACAAAATAAATACAAGGATCTATAAAAGCCTTTACTGTATTTCATTCTTTTCAGTAGTGATGACAGCATCTGGTAGAGCTTGCTTAGAGAAGGAGTGGAATTTGCATGCTTCAGTCAACTACCATAACTGATTTCCACAATGCTGATGAATCACCAATATAATTAATAGACAAAATAGCTGGATTTAGTTGACTAGCAAATGGAAACTGTGTCAGATTTCCTTGCTGCTGCCCAGGCAGACCCGATTCTTCAACTGAATAAGCTCTGAAAGATCAGAGGAATACCACGGATTTGATCTGTTAGACTTATTGTTTATCTGCCAAGCGAATAAAGACAGAGGAAAAATGTTTAAGGGCTAACTCTGATCAACTCTCAACAGGGCTGCCATATGCTGTCATTGGTGAGTAGACATGCCCAGACCATCATGTGGCTTTGAAGTCAGTGTTATGTACAGTAGTATGCAGTATACACTAGAGGGAGGTCATTATCAGGCTTAGAAAGGTAATGGTGTACTAAAGTTTGTTATTTAGGCCTAGTGCCTTGTTTGATTGATTGATCAGTGTTTAACTACCAGAGGGACACAGGCTACCATAGAGTCTGTCAGTTCTGTAGCCAAGAGTTCTTTTGTAGCGTTGTTTCCTATCAAAGAGTGATTCAGTCAGGATCCATCATGTGTTATAGCTGGTCTACGAGTAAGATCTGGGAGAGTTTCCCTGTGCTTCCAAGAATTAGATTAAGCCTACACTGCTTTACCATAGCAAGGCTGCCATATAACCTTGTTCATGATTGTTCATGCTATACTGGCAGCTTAACTGTGATTTTGAATGTGATATTATGCAATGTACTGTGTACTGCAATACAAATTGCCTCTCTGAGGGAGGGCATTAACGTCTTGTCTAAGCCTATTCTACAGCATATCAATTCAAAGTGAGATGTTTTGATTGTCATGAAACATGTGTTTCCTCAGTACCACTAGATGGCGTGGTTCTCTAGATTTACTAGTTTGTTTTTCTAAGGTAACGAATAGATTGTCAGATGAGTCAGACACTCACTCACTCACTCACTCACTCACTCACTCACTCACTCACTCACTCACTCACTCACTCACTCGCACACATGCATACACACACACACACACACACACACACAGAAAGAGAGAGAGAGAGAGAGAGAGAGAGAGAGAAAATACACACAAATCACACAAACATTGTATTTTGCTCGTAAAAGTGCTTCTCTAGTCCACATCTAAGAGGCATGACACCACATAACTCAATAAATACTTTTCATTATTCCAAACAATGAACATCAGCCTTTGTTTTCCATTCTGTGTGTCTAAGCGCATAAAAGAACATCCTGTCTAATTAAGGGTGGAAGATGAAAACAAAGTGTGTTTTTATCATTGTGTCTGGTTTTCTTACGAAAATGGAACGTATGGAACGTGTTCCTTTGTGACCAACTAACCATGGATTTCACACTGGGCAGTTAAACAGCTGTCTGGAAACAATGTTTAGTGGGAAATAAAGGTTCTGGTGGAGCAAAACGGGAAGGCTAAAGGTTACTGCAATCACACAGAATAACAGTCTGGGTTAGCAGGGCTCAAGAGAGCCGCCGGGCCGCTGTGCAGAACCTCTTAGGCCCGGCAGGTTCCGTCACAACCTTTTAGCTTCATATTTACGAGGAGAAACAGCAAAATACACCCCTCCCCCCATCAAACACACCAGATCCCCAAAACTTGGGATCCAGCATTTTCTGAGTTGTATCACGCGGGTGCTTATTTCCAGTTTGTGAGGTACAGGCTCTCTGCCCCGTCCGTCACTGTCCAGGAGCTCTCTGGGGGGAGATTCAGGGCAGAAGCTGACGTTGTCATTTCTCTGACCCTGTAAGAACTCAAGCAGTTCAAATTGGTTGAAATGCTGAAAGTCTGAACAGGAGAGAATGGCTTCATTCTGTAGCTGAGGGCGTTAGCCTCACTGGCAGGACACAGACACACACACACACACACACACACACACACACACACACACACACACACACACACACACACATGGGTGGAAAGAGTGACCCTGGTCAGCCTACCACAGCAGCACCTCGGGACAGCTGCCCTCTCCTTCTCTCCCTCCTCTCCTCCTTGCACTCTCTTCCTCTCCTCCTCTACCGCCTGTCCTCCTCCTCCTCTGCTCTCTTCCTCTCCTCCTCTACCTCCTCTCCTCCTCCTCCGCTCTCCTCCCCTACCTCCTCTCCTCCTCTGCTCTCTTCCTCTCCTTCTCTCCCTCCTCTCCTCCTCCTCCTCTCTCCTCCTCTCCTCCTCTACATCCTCTCCTCCTCTCTCCTCCTCTCCTCCTCTACATCCTCTCCTCCTCCTCCTCTGCTCTCTTCCTCTCCTCCTCTAGCTCCTCTCCTCCTCCTCTGCTCTCTTCTTCTCCTCCTCTACTCCTCTCCTCCTCCTCCGCTCTCTTCCTCTCCTCCTCTACCTCCTCTCCTTCTCCTCCTTCTCCTCTTCTCTCCTCCTCTCTTCCTCTACCTCCTCTCCTCCTCCTCCTCCTCTCTCCTCCTCTACCTCCTCTCCTCCTCCTCTCTCTTCCTCTCCTCCTCTCCCTCCTCTCCTCTTCCTCCTCTCTCTTCCTCTCCTCCTCTACCTCCTCTCCTCCTCCTCCTCTCTCCTCCTCTCCTCCTCTCCCTCCTCTCCTCCTCCTCTCTCCTCCTCTCCTCCTCCTCCTCTCTCTTCCTCTCCTCCTCTACCTAGGCTTGTGTTGTTTGGAAATATGCGGTCATCTTCCTCTGGAGCCTCCGTGTCCTGGTCCTGCCAGAGACCCATCCCCGGCCAGGGACGCAGCCAGAAACGGAGCCTCAGGCTCAGGCAGTCTGGAGCCGGAGAACCCCCCGCCCAGTCCTGCTCCCTTCTCTCTGCTCTCAGAGAAAGAGAGAGACAGGGAACCACGCCTAACACTGGAAACCTGGCCTGGGAGAGAGAGAGAGAGAGAGAGAGAGAGAGAGAGGGGGGGGGGGGGGGGAGAGAAAGAGAGAGAGACAGAGAGAAAGAGAGAGAGAGACAGAGAGAAAGAGAGAGGGGGAGAGTGGTTGAGAGAGACAGACAACCACAGAGAAAGACAAAGAGAGATGGACAGAGAAAGACAAAGAGAGAGAAAGAGACGCACCCACAGAGAGAGAGGGAAGTTCCCTTGCCGTGCAAGGAGTCTCATAGTGGCTTGTGTCAGCAGCTACGCCGCCATGTTTCACCTCCTCAACTCCAGTCACAATAACATCTCCCACTCCTGTGGAGGTTTGATGGTCACGCTAACAACCGCCCCCGCGGTGGTCACACCAACATCTGCTGGCGGTTGACAGGGCAGAGGAGGTGGACCACACACACACACACACACACTGACACACACACGCACACACACACGCACACAGCCTGTGAGGAGTCGACCCCCCCAGCAAACCTTCCCTCTACCCCCATCACCATCGCACCAGCAACAGAGACGCGCTGCTTCGCTGTGGTCCACATGTCCAGCCAACGCGGCGCTCCAATACAAACAAACAGGACCGCCAAACGCCGCAGTGCGCGCGTGCGTACGTACGACCGTCCTTGAGGAAGCGTCCTATGACGTAAGGAAATGTCTGCACATGGGGCTAATTGGATATTTCCTGTCTGGAGGAGGGGGGTGGGGGTTATAGTATGATCCCTATAACAACAACAAGGACCACGCTGTCTCCAAAGGGCCCCAAGGATTAGCAGCACCCAAACATTTGTGCTTTCCCATCCGCCTGTTCTGTTTATGCTTCCAACAAGGCTGCTCAGAACGGAAGAGGAATATAATTCTGTGTGAAAATATGGAAACAAAAGGTCAAGCCGTCCTAACTTGGGCCTCCTTAACCTTTGTTATCAGAAGCACCTTCGAGGCTGGGGTTTGTTCAGTGGAAGCTACAGACGGGCATGTTGCTCATGTTGGAACGTCAAATGTCATTCCGGAGTGTTCCAGCTTGGCTGCGCATGCCCGGTGCACTTCATCTACACTGACTGACTGAGCAAAGTAATCGGATCTGTATTGAGTTGAAATAAAAATCCTCTCCTCCTCTAGTCTTCACAATGTATTGCCACTGTGACATGGTAATTCAGCACTTTTAATGCACACTTTGTCTTTGACTTTACCTCCATAATTTTGTAAGGTCACAGACGGCATCATAGATTGGTGCGCAGTGTGATTGATTTTCTGCATGGATAAGCTTCTTGTCAATGGACAAAATGTAAATAAACTGGGCTTGTGAATACCATAGACATGACGCTCAATGCGGCCTGCTGCTGCAGCCTCAGAGCATCGGGTTTCATAACATCTGAGTCACTAGTTGGGGCCTGGTTACAGGAAGAGAGGGTTACAGGAATAGAAGGTTACAGGAATAGGAGGTTACAGGAATGTGAGGTTACAGAAATAGAAGGTTACAGGAATAAGAGGTAACAGGAATATGAGGTTACAGGAATATGAGGTTACAGGAATAGGATGTTACAGAGACAAGAGGCAACAGGAATAGAAGGTTACATGATTATGGGGTTACAGGATAATATATTAACGAGATGTTAGGTTACACAGCGATACACGCATAGGAGGTTAATGTGATCTGTGCGGTTACAGGATCAGAGCTTTGGGATAGAGGCAGAATTCCCAGAGGATTTACAATCAGCACATTACACCCGGCAGAGCCACCAGACCCTCCACAGCAGGGAGACAAACCGACACACACAGAGACACGCAGACCTAATCTGACCTCTAACAAGCACCCAAACGTTGGTCACCAGACCACCTACAGGCTGGCCAGGGCCTACTACTGTAAAATCTACCACTGTATAAGTATGTTGCTGGGTGGTCCCTCACATAGTTAGCTGCTATAGAGTCGGTCAGTCTTCCTAGGGGTCTAGAAACAGTGTTGTGACCCAGATGTTCCACACACAGGACATGCCGAGGGCTGGCCTGTTAACCTGGCCAGGCTGGTTAGAGGACCTCATGGATTCCTACATTCCGACGGGAACCAAGCTAGCGTTTACAGTCCAACTGTGACACGATCCTCCATAAAACATCTTTATGGCTTCGTGGACAAACGCATTCATGTTTTCTGTCGGCCCTCTTTCATGTTCTCTAAACCCCCCCATCTTCTTCCAATAGATGGGGCAGGGTTTGCTGTGGGACCCGTTTCATCGACACATTCACATAGACCACGGCAGAGTAAGGTTGACTCCCACAACAGAGGAGGAATGAGCTCTAGCTCCCCCCCCCCTACCCCCCCCCGAGGGCTCCTCTGTGTGATTATGGTGGTTTAGTTTGGATGGCCAGGCAAGTCATTTGCAGCATCTGGAGCATCAGTGAGGTGATGCTGCAGGAATCCACTATAAGCTCTCTGATCAGGCATGTGATGCCCCTGTTCTTCCGGCCAAGGTCCCAGTCTGGCCTATCCCATGCAAACTTCTCCTGACACCCTCTTGGCAGTGCTCTGGGCATGTGTGTGTGTGTGTGTGTGTGTGTGTGTGTGTGTGTGTGTGTGTGTGTGTGTGTGTGTGTGTGTGTGTGCGTGCGTGCGTGCGTGCGTGCGTGCGTGCGTGCGTGCGTGCGTGCGTGCGTGTGTGTGTGTGTGTGTGCGCGTGTGAGAGAGAATAGTTGAAGGATGCCCACAGCTGTTTATAAAACCGCAGTTTGACCCGTTTATGAAACGAACTTTCATACAAACCCTCATCTGGGCTCTACCACCCAGAGCGTGTTGCTTTTAAATCTGTCCCTAGGGGACAACTCAACTGGATGTCAAAGAGTTTAGGCCCCACACACAGCATACCAAGAGTTCCCTTGAGAGAGTGACTATAGCAAACCATAGGAGAAAGCCCTCTGCCTTGCCTGTGTTGGCCTGCTTTACAGAATGACTTAAATTAGAGAAATTAAGCTGTCAAAGATTTAGTTGAAATAGTTTCAACAATGCATATGGTAACAGCATTTAAATATAGTCTATCCCGCTTTAAAATGTATTAAATGCACAGAGCCGTGACTAAGCAGTGGAAATCTCTCCAACATCTATCATTTCTTACATGAAGGGTTTCAAAAGTACAAATGGAATCACAGTGGAAGTTACAGTATTTATTTGACATTTCAAGGCTGGAATGATACTATGACCAGGCTCTTGGCCATAATAACAATGGAGACACACACCACATGTAAGCAAAATAAACAAAAAATTAATCTAAAGAGATGAGGTATATACAAATAAAACATCTTTATTTATCATACAGTGAGACACACGCTCATCACATAGTGTAGGCGGCAATGGCGAAGCACACACACACACACACACACACACACACACACACACACACACACACACAACACACACACAAACACACACACACACACACAAAATGGCTGAAGCATCCACCGATAAAACTGCTCTCCTGTTCTTAACCTATCATGACGTCCTTCTCCCAAGGGCAGCCGGGAACAGACCGTGCAGGGGACGCGCCCAGGGGCCAACCATGTGCTCCTGTCCGTCTTCACCAGGAATGGACAGCGTTAGCAATCTGCTCTTCTGCATGTTTTTCACATTGGGTTCTTTTATGGAGGAAACCCTTGCGAACACGGGGAGAACATGCAAACTCCACACAGAAAGGCCTGGGAGACCTTCTTGCTGTGAGGCGACAGTACTAGGTACTGCCACAGCTTGTGACAATCAAATTAAACAGGCATGTATCAAAAATGAAAAAAAACAAACAAAGCAAACCAAAAGAACAAAAACATGTATACCCACGCCCAAACCCAACCACGTACTCTTCCAACCTCAGCAACAGGATCCTACAACGCAAATTAAGAGGGGAAGAGGAAGCAAGAAGGGAGAAAACAGGCTACAGGGCAAAAACATGAAACAAAAAGAAACAATTGAACAGGGAGCTCTGGACAACACATCTGCCACTATGTGGTCCTTCCCCTCATAATGTGATGTATGTCAAGAGTATATGACTGTAACAGTATATGACTGTAAGAGTATATGACTCTAACAGCAACGACCAACGGATCACTCTTTGCTTAGGACACTTCAAGGAGTCGAGGAGGGTCAAGGGGTGGTCTGTATAGACCATCACAGGAGCCAGACCAGAAACCAGGTAAACATCAAAATGACGCAGAGCCCAGACCAGAGCGAGAGCTTCCTTCTCCATCACTGAATAATTCAGTTGATATGAATTAACCTTCTTTGAGAAGAAGCTAAGGGCCTGTCAATGCCCAGCTCATCTATGTGCAGGAGCACAGCCCCTGTACCCACATGACTTCATGACACATGACCCATCATCCATAAGAGGGCCGGCCAGCGCAGAAGCAGACAGGACAGGAGAAGAGCTTTGACGTTATCAAAAGCCTGCTGACGTTCAGTACTCCAGATGTACTCGGCATCGCCTCTCAAGGGATTAGTGAGTGGAGTCACTACCATGGAAACGAATCCTGCCGAGGCTGTGGTAATAGCCCACTAGGCCTGAGAACCTCTTTCTTAATGGTAGAGCTAGGCTACTGCTCAATCACTTTCACCTTAGCCTACACCAGAGAAACATTCCCATGCCCAACCATCCGACCGAGGTACCTCACCTCACCTGTCTAACTTAAGAAATGAGTGACCAGATGATAATGCTACTGTATCTCTTATTGACTTCCATTCTCTTTTGGGGCTTTAAGCCTGTGTAGCATTACACATATAGACACCCATTCATTTTTGGGAATTTAAGGGCTAACAGACATGGATTAAGCCTAGTCCTGCGCTAAACTGCCCGTTCAATGAAAATCCCCATTCAAAATTCAATTTAGTCCAGTTCTAACATGGGATTGCTTTCAGCAAGCACACCAATGAAGGTCAAACGACTGAAATGTTATTAATAAATGTATTTACTGCAAGTGAAGAAGACAGTGTGAGGGAGTTCTTTTTCTCTACAGAAGCACAACAATAAAACATATTCAAGATGGTGTTAATTACTTTTGGTAAGCACGCTAATTACTGAATAAGTCATGCCAGACCACATACTGCTGCCAGAATGTGACGCAATCTTCAAACAGTGTTTGTGTGGTCCAAGACGTCGCGAAAACAGCACAATTAAAAACAAGCGCCAACTGTGTGCTGATGATGTAATTGCTCGTTAGCATGTCAAGTCAAAGTCAGCTTAATTTGTCACATACTACATCATACAGGTATGCACTGCAAATTTTGAGAACAGCAATATCTATCAAGTTCTTACCCACCAAATAATTATATTTTTACATCATGTGCATGCTGGATTGATGTAAAACATAAAATATAAAGTGCCCCTTTAACAGCTGTAACATCCTGTAAGAAAAGGAGAAATGTTACCTCACAGACAACAGAAGACGGTTAAAATTGATCATTGAATACAATTATTCAAAAGCCAGTGAATGGCATAAATAACTTTAATCAATATGTTAGAGTACACCTCCTAACCTAACTGACCATCACATCTGTGAACTTTCCACATGGGCACTGTGTCAAAAACACCATACTTTACATCAAGTACATGAATGATATCATGAATATCATGAATGATGAATGATATCTAAAGGAAACATATAAAAGAACACGTGGCTCTGAGTGAAGGCTGCAGCCTTCTTGGGTGGGAAATGGCGGTGTCGGTTGTTGGATCATTCTCTTGAAATAAATTAAAATAACATGTTAAAGAGTTCCACAAACACCCACAGAGTGTTTTCACACACACACACACACACACACACACACACACACACACACACACACACACACACACACACACACACACACGTACACACACACACACACACACACACACGCGCACACACAGAGACACACACACACACAACACACACGCACGCAGAGTGCCATGGACAAGAGTGAGGGAGGGATCTAGCATCAGTGGGAGGTGGAGTGGGAAGGGTTAAGGAGGGAGACAGCCAAACACTACTCAGATGCTACACAAAATAAAACCACGATGCGAGGCCACACACACAAATTCTCTTAATGGTTAATTAACACGCAGCAGTTTACCCATGACAGATCAGAGGAAAGCCATTACATTTGTTGTGGCTCAAGTCAGCCTTGCACACACACACACACACACACACACACACACACACACACACACACACACACACACACACACACACACACACACACACACACACACACACACACACACACGCCTACTAAGTGGATGAACACTGGAGCATGTCTGCTAGTTTAGTTCATCCATTCAGGGACGGGAGGGAAAGTTTAACAAAACAGTTTGTGAACTATTCAAATGACATAAAAATGATTTGCTGCAGCAAACATTTTAGTGAAACATTTAGAGAAAATGATTTGAAATTTAATACAGAGGCTGCATCTGGGTCTTGGAAAGGAAATTGCTCCAAAGAAATAACACTGAAAACAGGTTATTTTGCAGATGTTACAGTAATATTTGTTTTTATAATTTTGTTTCAAAAGGGGATACTTGTGGTCTTCTGGTAGTAAATCTGGGTAGTTCTTGCCCTTAGTGTTTCAACACTGCCATAGTGAGCGACTTCCTGGACCCACTGCAGTTTGCGTATCAGGCCCGAATCAGCATGGACGATGCCATCATCTACCTACTCCACAGAGCTTACTCACACCTGGAGGGGCCAGGAAGTTCAGTAAATGGTAAATGGACTGCATTTATATAGCGCTTTTCCACCTTAGCGGCACTCAAAGTGCTTTACAATGGCCTCTCATTCACCCATTCACACACACATTCACACACCAATGGTGGCAGCTGCCATGCAAGGTGCTAACCTGCTCATTGGGAGCAATTTGGGGTTATGTGTCTTGCTCAAGGACACTTCGACATGTGGACAGTCGGAGCTGGGATTCGAACCGCTGACCCTTCGATCATTGAACGACCTGCTCTACCAACTGATCTACAGCCGGAGGGGCCAGGAAGTTCAGTAAGAGTCATGTTCTTTGACTTTCCCAGTGCATTCAACACCATCCTGCCCCTCCGACAAGAAGATATGCTTACATGCAGGTAAACCACGACATGGTGGCCTGGATCACAGACTACCTGACCAGCAGGCCACAGTATGTCCGGCTGCAGGGCTGCCTGTCTGAGATGGTGATAAGCAACTCTGGCGCCCCCAAAGGAACCGTTCTGTCACCTTTCCTATTCACCCTTTACATCACCAACTTCAGCCACAAGTCTGGAGCGAGCCATCTCCAGAAGTTCCTGGAAGACTCCTGGTGTGCATCATTGAAGACGCAGAGGATGAGCACAGGGATGAGGTCGGGAGATTCGTCAGATGGTCTGAGGAGAACCAGCTCCCACTCAACATCAGCAGAACCAAGGAGCTGGTGGTAGAGACTTCAGAAGGAACAAGAGACCGATATGGTGGATTCATAAAAGTTCCTGGCAGACAGTGCACCTGAACAACAAAGTGGACTGGACAGACAACACTGAGGCCCTCTAAAGGAAAGGACAGAGCAGACTGTTCTTCCTCAGGAGACTCAGGTCCTTTGATGTGTGTAGCAGGCTTCTGCAGATGTTCTACCAGTCTGTTGTAGCCAGCCCACGGTTCTTTGCTGTGGCCTGCTGGGGAGGCAACACCAGGTCTGGGGAGACAAACAAACTGAACAAGCTGGTGAGGAAGGTCAGCTCTGTCGTGGTGCAGCAACTGGTCAGCCTGGAGGCCGTGGTGGAGAGGAGGATGAGGGACAAACTGAAGTCCACCCTGGACAACCCCTCCCATCCCCTCTATAATGAGCTATGGTAGATGGGGAGTATCTTTAGCCACAGGCTCATCCCACCCAGATGAAATACAGAACGGTTCAGGTGCTCCTTTGTGCCAGCGGCCATCAGACTCTATAACAGTGCCTGAGTGTTCCTGGGTGTTCCTGAGTGTTCCTGAGTGTTCCTGAGTGTTCCTGTGTGTTCCTGAGTGTTCCTGAGTGTTCCTGTGTGTTCCTGAATGTTCCTGTGTGTTCCTGAGTGTTCCTGAGTGTTCCTGAGTGTTCCTGAGTGTTGTGGATGTGTGCATGTATATTATCTATGTATATTATTTATTCTGCTGTACTTTTCCATTGCTGAAACACCCAAATTTCCCCCACAGGGATTATTAAAGTATCTATCTCTATCTTGCAGCAACTTTTAGGTCAATACTGTAAGCATACATCACCTTTAAATAAAAGTGATTTCAGTGTGCGCATCACAGATGTCATAACTGCAGTCCATCAAACCAATCAGCAGGCCTAAACTCCTAGGACAGTGTCATCCAGATACAGGAAGTACTATTCATGCCAGGCCTGCACTTCATGTTTGGCACGTAGCTCAGGAGGTACAGTAGAGTGGTTGGCTGGGAATCCGACTCTCAAGTGTTTCATTAGTGGCCGTTCCCCTGTAAAGAGAGCATGAAGACCCAGCATGCAGACTCTAAAGACTGACACTGTATGGTGACTAGGGCTATAGATAAAGGAAGGACACCATTAAGCCACAAGGCCAAGGGACATAGATGTTGCCAAAGAAATTAAAGAAACAAAACCAGATCTAGAATAAAGGATAGGCAACCATCTCTTCGTGTATAGAGGCCTTTGTCCTACCTGCCCCAGGGCCTGGACTAGAAACAACCACACACAAGTAGAGGAATGCAAGAGAGCTCAGAGAGAGAGAGAGAGAGAGAGAGAGAGAGAGAGAGAGAGAGAGAGAGAGAGAGAAAGAGAGAGAGAGAGAGAGAGAGAGAGAGAGAGAGAGAGAGTGAGCAAACGCACAGCTTTTTATACTCAGAACATGGGAGAGACATGATTGGTGGAGGCGGAACCAGTATAACGATCATTAGCAGGTGCAGTGAATGGCATGGCGAGAGGTCCTGCTGCAGGGTTACAACCAGAACGAGAAAGGCACAGTGATGTGGAACATAGCACCTTCACCTGGTTTGACTCACCCACAGGACTAGACCGTTCCCTAGCCCAAATCAATCACCATAAGGATCAGGATCATGCAGCTGCAACATTTCACAACTATTTCTAATCATTTCCATAAACTATACAGCAAACACAGTAATAACTGTCATGATGTTAAGAGCGCCTGGGGACCCCCACAAGCTATCTGTCTCTGTGTCGAAGATGCCTGTCACATTCATTCTCTCCTCTATATCTGGGAATAATATGAGTTGGAATGAGCTGATGTCGTTTTTGTGTCATTGTCATCGTATTCTTTTGGTGACCAGTTTTGTGAAGAATTTACACCAAATTATCCTTGGATTCTGCTAGAGGCAGATAATGCTTATTCTGAGACATTATTGTTTTAAAGGGATGTGTCATTGCTGAACAAACTGGTTCTAAAACACAGCGTGTTTCATTCCAATACATTTTCAATGAGTGACTTCTACATGATTCCATCTTCAGGAAAATTGTTATTATCATACTTAATGATCTAAGATGACACATACAATATAATTCAAATGTTCACATAAAGAGCTTGCATTTCCTTTTGCCAGCAATGATTTAACAAGCATAGTTCAGTTATCAAATGGTGGATATAGCATTTTAGAAAAAAACACAATTGTATCCGATAAATAAAAAGCTCTGTCACACTGGAGCATAGTGTAGAGGTAGATGTGCTGTCATTGGCTTTCTGTCCATTCTCCATCTGTGTAGGGTCCCCGTCTGCTGGCGGCTCCCTGGCTCCAGGAATGCCCTGGAACATTCCGGTGGTTTGGCACTCTGTGTATCCTGAATCTACGCGGGTCACGCTTTGAAAAGAGAAGTGAAAGGTAGGTAAAAGGGGCTTTGAAGTAAGGTTACTTATTATCAATCAAAGCTTTATTTGTATAGCGCATTTCATACCCAGAGGCAACACAATGCGCTTTACAGAGAACAAGGGAGGTGGGTATACGACCCACTCTACATATTCCAGAGGGAAGCAAAATATTATGAAAGACTGATCCCTAATGCATTTAGCTCCCTGGAATTTGTCATTTGAAAAGTGAAATGTGAATATTATTGCACTTACAGTGCTGGTAGGTCATTAGGTTTTATTACTATAAGCAGACTATAAGCAACATATCTTATGGGTCACCCACACTTGACTGTAGGATGTGGTGTTTTGGCTCAGATCTCTGCCAATCTCCAGTTGCTCCGTGTGACTGAACTACTGCTCCACCTATGTTATCATGAATCCATCATCTCCACTTATCCAACCACATGAGCCCAAGGAAATACGCCCATTAAGGTTTCTTGTCAGACCTGCGGTACCGTTTCAGCAGTAATAATGTCACTGTGTATATGTGTATATGGGGCACAGCGTGATGTATTAGGATTAAAGTGATGATGTCTCATAGAACTTTAACTGATGTGGGCTGTTGTACATCTCTCTCTCTCTCTCTCTCTCTCTCTCTCTCTCTCTCCCTCACTCCCCCTCTCTCTCTCCATGTTCAAACATTTACAATAATAATAAGTAATACGAAGTCCCCACCTCCACTCACGGTCTCTATAGTATAGTCTGAAGGAGCCCCACAGCTGTCTTAACAGCTCCTGACCACCCCACCCCCTTCCTCCCCCTGTCCTACTCCTTGTGCCCCCCTCTGCTTCCCCATTAACACCCCCCCCCCCCCTCCTCCACACACACACACACACACTGCTCAGCCGAGCCATTGTAACCCATCTGGTTGGCGTTAGCGTGCATTTCGCTAGCCATGTCCTGCCCCCCCCCCCGCCCTCACCCTCTATCGCCTCCTCTCCGTCCCCGCCCTCACCTCCCTGACCGCCGTCCTCCAACCCCCCCCTCTGCTCCACCCCCCCCGCCCTCTCCTCCACCCCTCTGTCAGGGTTCCACACAGTCGACCGCAGATGGCGAGCTCAGCAAAAACCGAACGTCTGAGGAGGAGGAGGTGGCGGGGAGGAGGAGGTGGAGAGGGGCTGAGCCAGGCAAAAGAAAGGGACGGGGAGAGCAGCGGTGGAGGGGGGAGGAAGAGGAGGGGAGGCGAAGAGGAAGGGTGGGGGTAGAACGCTGGACCAGACCTCATAACTGTAATTATAGGACCCCGACGCCCAATCCCACTACCCCGCTCCTCCCCTGCGTGTTCCGAGCAGGCCTGCGCCACCGGGTTCCCACAGTTGTACTGTTACGAGAACATGTACATGCTCAGCAGTGAAAAAAACAGAACATTCTAGCGGATCTGTGTGGTTCTGTGGCAACGCTCTGGTAGAGTGTCCCCTCTTGCAAGCTCACGGTCATAACTCAAGCACAGTCATAGTCAGGTATCCAATCCATCTTTCAGGAATAGCACAGTCATAGCCAGGTATCCAATCCATCTTTCAGGAATAGCACAGTCATAGCCAGGTATCCAATCCATTTTTCAGGAATAGCACAGTCATAGCCAAGGTATCCAATCCATCTTTCAGGAATAGCACAGTCATAGCCAGGTATCCAATCCATCTTTCAGGAATAGCACAGTCATAGCCAGGTATCCAATCCATTTTTCAGGAATAGCACAGTCATAGCCAAGGTATCCAATCCATCTTTCAGGAATAGCACAGTCATAGCCAGGTATCCAATCCATCTTTCAGGAATAGCACAGTCATAGCCAAGGTATCCAATCCATCTTTCAGGAATAGCACAGTCATAGCCAGGTATCCAATCCATCTTTCAGGAATAGCACAGTCATAGCCAGGTATCCAATCCATCTTTCAAGAATAGCACAGTCATAGCCAAGGTATCCAATCCATCTTTCAGGAATATCACAATCCCAGCCAGGTGTCCGATGACATCGATCCTACTGGGGGTGAGCCCTTCAGCGTTCAGCTGCAGAATTCTGGGTTGGGAGCCGGCAGAGCTCCGCCGACTATCCTCCCCGCCTGTGGCAGCCGAACGCCAGCCCGGGTGATGGCCATCGGTTGGCAGACTTTGCTTCGCTTGCAGTGGTTAATCGCAGCTACTGACGGGGGGGCACCACCTAGTGCGGCGTGCGCGTGTGGCGCCGAGGAACAAACCACAGGCCACGTCATCCAGGACTGCCCGATATATCGGACACCCAGCGAAATGCGTGACCTGACGGTCGTGGATGACGAAACGGTGAAGTGGCTCCTGGAAGCTCGGGGTGGTAAAAGGATAGCCCCTCGGCCCCGAGCCTGGGGGGAGAGGACCGCACCAACTAACCCAAACCATGAAGAAGAAGTCAGGTGTCCAATCTAGCATCAGATTGCATGCGGCAACTAAGCTCAGAGTTAATCAGTAACTAATCATTAACTAATTATTGGTTCAACAGTAGTTACTCAGTAACTACTATTTTTTTGTGTACCTTATTGTAAAGTGTTACCAGTATGCATGAAGTGAGTAGTGGTAATATAAAATTATTCTGTAGTGGGAGCATTATTTCATAGAGGATTTTTTTTTTATATGCTCCCCATATTCTTAGAGTACAATGACCCCTGTTAAATAAAAACATAAATAAAGATGTCATAATACTGTGACAGTTATACCTTTATGGGATATACACAACTGGAAATGGAAACACGTAAGGTTACATTTTGATAGGGTAGCACGAATCGATAGACTGTGCTATCGATTCGCACTACCGGTGGCATCTTTTGGACAAGGCAGCATTATTTGTCAGAACAGAGAGCGCTGAGGCAGAGCAGAGCAGGGCCGCGGGGACAGATGTTGTTATTCTTCAGACTTGGGAAATAAAGAGGCGGTTTTGCCGTGCCACTCCCCCCGCAGGCACGGTGGACCGGAGGGCCGCGGGCCGGATTTCAAGGCCGGTACATTGTATAAGAGGAGGAAAATGTGAGTCATGCTTTGTTTCGCCGTCCTCGCCCTGAGACACAATTACCCCAGATAGGTCAATTTATATGCATGTCAAGTCCCATACTGTAGTTCCATTTCTCTCACCGGAGAGGGATCTTGTGATTGTGTTTGTGATGTGATGTTTCTACCCTGGCTCGCGCTTCCTGTGGAATACCTTTCAGAGTCAATTGTCCGGACGTGAAGCTATCTCCCAGGGAGATGAGAATATGATTAATGAAATCTGACGCCAGAGAGGGCCTAAGCCCTACACAGCCCTTCCACCCCGAAGAATAGGTCTCAGCTATGCTCGCAATGTCAGCTATTCAGTCTGCCGGGTCTCCATCCCCGCCAACCACCAATTCCAGTCTATCTGGAACATCTCATAAGACTCCATTTAGAGGGAGCCGGGCCCAATCCCATATCTCTGTGGTCACGCCATATAGAAGCTATCCAAACAAGATCGTTGGATAATTTACAGTTGTGTATCTTGGAATCTCTTTCATTGAAAACATATGGACACGTTATCCATAATAGATAATGTGTCTTCGTGAACATGGGGAAGGGGTGTGGGGGGCGTGGGGGCTGGGGTGTTCGGTTGTGGCGTTCGGTGTTTAATTAACTTTCAAAAGTTGTTTTTGAAGGGAAGGGCGGTTGAGAACAGTAACATGAGAGCGGAGTAAGGTGAGACAGGTCCAAAGAGAATGTTATGTAGCAGAATGTATGGCCAGTTTTACCACCGTGGAGGAAAGCCTCTTAGATGTGGACCAGGACCAGCTGTCAGCCACGTGGGTCTAACGTTAGACCAGGGAGCGGAACGAGAGGCCTACATCAAAGACCACCTGTTGAGATTAAATCGGGTCCCCGCAAAATTACAATGGAAACAGCCATATGTGTCCAGTTGGGGATTGCCCCCGGTTCGCCCACATGCCAACTTAAATGTTGACCGTACGACCAAGAGGATGTCCGAGAGCGACAAATTGTGTTTACCGCTCTCCGAACCACCTCTACTACACAAACACAGTACAGTTGAGGCTGCGGATGATAATTGTATATTTGGCACACTGGGAGACGAAGAGTGGGTTCTCCTGTTTGCAAAGTTAATAAACAAAATATATCACGTTTGAAAGCAAGAAATTACATTGGATTTCACACTATAAACTGCAGGATTGCAGTATAAACTGTGCACGGAAAATGAAAGAAGGCATTTGACACTTCAATGTTTCACAACTCAGCAAAGCCCCCCGATTATAAAATGATTCATCTCCATCACAACCTTTTCAGCTATGTGAGACACACAGTTTATTCCAATCAACTCCAACAAAATAAGAATTTCAAAACGAAAACCACTCTGGACAATTCCCTAGTGCCAAATTAGAATGAGGCTAAGTCGCCAAAGCAAAACGAGCGAAAACAAGTTGATCTGCTAACTCCTCAGAGCGCAAAGCCAGAGAGCTGGAAACTGATCAGGCCCGCTTGCCTCTCTCCCCACATGTGCTTCTCATAACGGTGGAGACGGGAGAACTATATTGTTCCCTCTGTCAGGAAAGGTAAACAAACAGATAACGCTTTCATTTGGCCTCCACTTCTATGATTTCGTGACGGGATCTGGAACAACACGACTGTCAGAGCCGGTTCGAGGTTCGGGGAGACGGCTCGCAGCTTCGCGTCTGAGGGGAACCGCATTGGACGGTTGCATGAGGAGCTGCAATCAAGGTTGACCCTCGTGAGACGCTGTAGTTTTGAACTATCGGTGTGGTTTCAGTCAGTTTAGAGGAAACCAGATCCCCTAGCCCTTTCAGCCCTTGCCCCCCCCCTTGTCCCCCCCACTCCCACTCTGACCCCCTTGGCTTCTTCATAGACATGAGATGATTGGATAAATACAGTATGAATTACAATTTGCAGTTGCTCCATCCTTCCATACACACATCCTAGCAGCCTCTTGAGCTCACATTGTCACGCGTTCTCGCTTCCATACAGTGAGAAACTAAAACTCTCTGCTCTTTTTGTGCAGGTTATCTACAGAAAGTCCCTCCAAGACAGTTGACTTAGACTGTAGCTGAACTCTATAATGCCTTTGCCATATGATCAGCTAATATGCAGGTTTTTATATAGTACGCTGACTCACTGTATCCTAAGCCTGCGTGGTGACGCAGGTGCAATATCACCACATACAATAATAATCACCTCTGTTTACATATCACCACATACAATAATAATCACTTGGTCACCTGGGACTGGTCTCAGACTGG
Organism: Borostomias antarcticus; assembly: GCF_949987555.1. Lineage (NCBI taxonomy): Eukaryota > Metazoa > Chordata > Actinopteri > Stomiiformes > Stomiidae > Borostomias > Borostomias antarcticus. The sequence continues at coordinate 14,161,325 of NC_140252.1, forward strand.
CCTGTTTAAACAGCTGCACCTGTAATGGGCTAGAATGGTGTTGTCAGGACCAAGTTTAGGTAACGTCTCCTAGGGTGTGTGTGTGCGTGCATGTGTGTGTGTGTGTGTGTGTGCAGGTGTTTGCGAGTGTGTGCGCGTGTGCAAGTGTGTGGGGTTAGGTAATGTCTCAAACTTTCTGTCACCTCTGACTAAGTGGCATTAGGGTTGGAATCAGTTCTCCCTGTAGCTCAACGAAATGAGACCTGTGAAAACAATCAATGCATCTCACTGCTCAGAGCTCAGTGTGTGTGTGTGTATAAGAGAGAGAGAGAGAGAGACCAAGATTAACCTATAGAAAAGCAGAGGAGAGGGTGGTAGGGAGATGAAGACGGGAGTGTTATGAGTATGACCATAACCTGCTAGTTGCAGGTGTCATAACCTACTGCATGGCCACAGTGTTGCAATGAGAAGGTTAGCCAGTAATTAACACATATCTTTTGGCAGCCATTCCCCCAATCTCCATCTCAGAGAATCAGACGCTGTGTCACGAATCCCTGTGTTGCATCCGGTGCACTAGTCGTGACATTTGAAAAATTCAGTCCATTTGGAGGTGAGTGTTATATTCCTGGTACTGTCACTCAGTTAGTGTCTAATAAAGGAATCCAACACCACGACTTTATGCGAGATGTTTCTTGTACTCGTTAATCATCTTGAACTATTGATCATATGACCCCCTTAACCATCCTATCACATGCTCTCCTAACAATACTGTGGTACAATACAATATTGGTTCGACAGATATCCCTTGGATTTTACATATCCCTAACTAACAGGAGTAACTTTGAATGACCACCGTACTGTACATAATTTTCATTCACGTAACTGGCACAGAGACCTGGAGGGCAAAACACCCTTCCAACATGGTGGCCAGGACTGGACACTTCGTACATCCACGATGGTAGCAGGCGGCAACGACTATCTTGCAGAAATGGCTGACCATGACGTGAGGTAAACATTTCCACGGTAACAGCGAGCTCCACCAATCAAAGATGTCGCAGTTACACTCTAGGATTGTGGGAAGTATAACCTCGCTGTCCTTGGGGGAGGAGAGCCTGGTTTCCATTCACTATCAGATTCAGACAGGGGCGGACTGGCCATCGGGAGCACCGGGAGTTTTCCCAGTGGCCTGGCGCGCTAACTCGCCTGTCCCCCCCTGCTCAACAACTTGCTGACAGTTTATTATTCACAATCGGAAACCCCGCCCATTTCCCGTTTACAAAACGAAACTGAAAGTGTTCCATCTCACCGCGTCGGCTCGTGGCCTGACTGGGGCTACATTTCCCGGCCTGAATTATTTCCCCAGTCCGCCCCTGGATTCAGATCTTGTCTAGAGCCCGCCTACTCCAAAACTGGATCCAGCGGATCCAACCTCACCCTAGACCCGCCTTAGTCCAGAAAATGCAAAGCAAATGACTCCAGACCATGGGTAGCGTAGCACTTCTCTATGACATCGCGATTCACAAATAAAACATTTCATACGGACGTGCTTCTGGCCTCTATCATCTGGTCACGATTAATCTCATAGCGGGCTGGCTCTGTTCCTGGCTTAAACCCTCTCACACAGACAAACAGTAAGGCAGAGGAAACTGAATTTCGTCTTCATTCACTCCATTGACGCTTTTAGAAAATCCTCACCTCGAGCAGCTGTTTTAGAAAGCACGGGAGTGAAAAACTCCATGTGTGAAATGCGTTCCACATGGAGCGAGGGAGCCTTGGCGCTGCTGGCCGCTGACCAGCGCGGACATCTGGAGGGGTTGATCCTGGCAGGGTGGGTGTTTTCCACCAGAGTAAAAACACTAACGCCCTCCGCCTACGTGCTTATTCACTTCATACTGTTTTTGAAAAACCGGCCGCGGCGTAGGTATTGTGTAGACAGTTGTCCGAGACTCGAGTAAACGTCGACGTAACCTTTGGACCATGAGGACGTCATCTCGGTTTTAACGGTAGTTGCATGAGCTTGGCAGGGAGGGAACCAGGGATGTATGCTGTGTTCTTTTGTTTCTAGGAGCGGTAGATATAAGGCTATTGTGGTCTTCTTCTACGGGGAGCAGATATGTGGTTACTGTAGCCTTCTTCTACAGGAGAAGGGTAGACTTCAGTTTGTCCCTCATCCTCCTCTCCACCACAGCCTCCAGGCTGACCAGTTGTACAGCGCTGGCCTTCCTCACCAGCTTGTTCAATTTGTTGGTCCCCTCAGACCTGGTGTTGCCTCCCCAGCAGGCCACAGCAAAGAACCGTGTGCTGGCTACAACAGACTGGTAGAACATCTGCAGCAGCCTGCTACACACATCAAAGGACCTGAGCCTCCTGAGGAAGAACAGTCTGCTCTGTCCTTTCCTATAGAGGGCTTCAGTGTTGCCTGTCCTCCTTGTAGTCTTCTACAGGGAGCAGATCTTTGGTTATTGTAGTCTTCTCCTACAGGGAGCAGATATCTGGTCATTGTAGTCTTCTCCTACAGGGAGCAGATATCTGGTTATTGTAGTCTTCTCCTACAGGGAGCAGATATCTGGTTATTGTAGTCTTCCTCTGTAGAATCCAGAGTAACCTACATCTGAGGTTCAGTCATCTAATCTGTGTGTTTGTGTATCCCTCTGACAGCTCTGACAGCTATAGCCGTTCCACAGACACCACTGGCGCCAGGACTAGATGTATAATGGTATGGTATAAGGAATTGCTACTTGCCACAGACTCCATTACTCACTGTTCTATACATTAAGCTACACAAGCTATATTATCCTCGGCAGTGAACAACAATCCCATATAAAAAAGTCTTGTTAAAATGCAATAATGCTTCAGGGAGTGTCAGGAACTCAGTGTTAGCCTAGCCCCCAGTTGTGGTCGCTTTGTCATCAGTAACGCAATGCTAACGATGGAAACTGTATCTGGGCCCGCGTTGCATCAGGTTGTGGTTATTGTGCAACTAAGCCACGACGTTAAGTGTGGGAGCCAGTTTGAGGGGTGGGATACAGTGGGGCAGCCAGGGTGGAGCCAGGGTGGAGCATCTCTGTGACTGGGTCAACGTCGGCTTTTCGACACTAGACCGGAGGAGATAGGTCCATTGTTAAGTTTCAGCCTGTATATGTACTCTGTAATGATGCATGCAGCCAGTCTGTCCCAACACTCTGTAACTGCGTGGTGATTTATGATTCAACATGTGGCAATGGTTTAGACAAACTGCTGGAGGTCAAGCTGCTAGTGGCGCGAGGACGGCTTGCACACCACATGTGAGAGAGAGAGAAAGAGAGAGAGAGAGAGAGAGAGAGAGAGAGAGTGAGTGAGAGAGAGGAGAGAGTGAGAGAGTGAGAGATCCCAGAATAGGATCTTGGGACAACCCAAGCATTCATATCAGACACACCTTCTCAGATTTCAACTCAGTGGTCTTGGGTCCTTTGAAGAACAAGAATGAGTCAAATTTCATACAAAAGAATGAAGTGAGCTTTATCATTAATCTATCTATCTATCTATCTATCTATCTATCTATCTATCTATCTATCTATCTATCTACCCACCTACCTACCTACCTATCTATTTGTCTGTCTGTCTGTCTGTCCGTCCGTCCGTCCGTCCGTCCGTCCGTCCGTCCGTCCGTCCGTCCGTCCGTCCGTCCGTCCGTCCGTCCGTCTGTCATCTGTCTGTCTGTCTGTCTGTCTGTCTGTCTGTCTGTCTGTCTGTCTGTTATCTATCTGTCTGTCTGTCCGTATTTATGTTTATAAATCTATTTCAGAAATATTTCAGAATTGAAAATAAAGAGTGATCAAATCAGTCATCACATCTTGCAGTATAATACAGTGACCACAGCAGTATAGGATTTGGGTGGACTTCAGAGGAAGTTTTCGTTGGAGTCTTGTGTCCTTCTGATCTCACGAGCCCTCGCATGTTTCTCTGCAGACAGGAAGGGAAACCAGTTAACCTGACGCCACAACTACTGACCCCCTAACACACAGATAGCACTGTTTATGGCTTATAACCCACAGATCTATGACATGGGCAGAACTTTATTGAAAATAAATGAATAAAACGGTATGTCTGAGTGGATAGGATAAAGGAATGTAGTAGAATTTATTGAAAATCTATGCAAGCCAGCCGCATTTTTATAACAAAGATACACATGTTAACAAAGTGTCAGTTCCTCATGTTTGCAACATGTTCTAGTTGCTGTTAGACATACGGTATACGGATCAAAAACGTATGATTATGTGGGTATATTAATATGGATGTAAGGATGAATGGCTATACTGAATGGTACAACACTTTTCAAGAGGGTTTGATCAAAACTATACAAAAACAGACAGGAAACATAAAGCATATCGTAAATAAATCTCTAAAAACTGACTCCACCATTGTAAAAATGCCAACTGAATGTTATGGGTGCGTAAAAACTAAAGATCAAAATTTAAAAACACTACATTTTGAGTCATTGGGAACTTGTTTCATTACACAATGATGGCTAACGTATATCCATGTGCCTTCATGAAGCTAAATAGATTACATTCCGTAACATCATCCATCCACACTAACAAGAGTCATACTGTACTGTAACTATACCATGGTCACATCTCCGAGACCCCAGTGAATATTCAGAGTTCCTGCTCTGAAACGTTAAAAAAGTATTTAAAAAAAAAAAAAAACACTTATAAAACAGACTTATCATTTCTACACTTTATAAAACCTGTAAAGTGCCATCATCTAGAGAATAGAAAATCATGCGTCAATGTCTTTCACAAACAAATGATATATAAAAATGACTAGATACTTTAAAACACTCATCTGTTCCCCCATGAAAGTGCATGGTCATGTAAACCTAGACTATAGAAAGCTCCCACCTGGGTTCCCTCCCACGGGTCACAAACCATTATCCATATTATCCAGTTCTCTTTCATGATACATTCGAATGTATGCAATATTATTGCAGGGCATCATTTGTGTAAATCATCCTTCAGTCTTTGTGTTTTACAGCCCTGCCTAAACTCTCAGCGCTCTCAAACAGGATTGGATTGGTGGTCCCACTGTCTGTAGAGAACATCCGAGCGGACAGTTTCTCACTCCATCCCACTCCTGCATTCTCCTTGCTGCCGTAGCGCAATCTTGTACCATGGGTGTCGGTCCCACAGACAAGGAAACTGAGTGCGTGTGTGTGCAGTACCAACTCTGAGAAGTGATACTGGGGGAGAATCAAAGATGGACGTGTTTCACTTGATGCCTTCGCCTATACTGACCAGGGTAAGGCAAATCGCAAATGTACCTTCTGAGGCAGCAGGCTTTTATGTCTTAACCTTGTTCAGGGTTGAGGAGGAGGGGTTGGGGGGTCGGAGAGGGGGTGGTGGTGGGGGGGGGGGCAGGTGGCGGGGTCTTTCTTCCCTCAGGAGACGGCAGAGGTAGCGTAAGCCGGCGGCCCCGGAGGTCCGGGGGTCCCCGGCGCCCCTGGGGGGCCCGCAGCCCCCGGCTTCCCCCGCGGGCCGGGCAGGCCATGCAGCCCCGGCAGCCCGGCCTGACCCTGCATGCCCGGGGGCCCCTTGAGCCCCGCTATCCCATCTTTCCCGATGGTTCCCATGTCCCCCTTCTGTCCTCTCTCCCCACGTGGGCCGGGCGGACCCAGGGCAGCTTTGGCTCCTTTGATGCCCACCGCGCCCCTGGCTCCCATGGACCCTGGTTCGCCTTGGTCTCCCTTGAGCCCGATTAGGCCCTTCTCCCCCAAGGGGCCACGGGCCCCCGCTGGGCCCCTGTCACCCTTGTTTCCAGTCAGGCCGACAGGACCCTTGGCCCCCGACTCCCCTCTGTTCCCCTTGGGGCCAGTAGGGCCAGGAGCACCTGTAGGGTGTGGGGAGAGATTAAAGGATAGACAGCTGGTTTAGTTTTGCATGAGCTGTGTGTATGTGTGTATGTGTGTGTTTGTGTGTGTGTGTGTGTGTGTATGGTACAGTATGTTAGTATGCACACCTTACACATACAAACACACACACATCCTTTCAGTATGCTGAAGTTCTGTATGAGCCGACAGTGGCACAATGTTGCTCAGTCATGTGTGTGTGTGTGTGTGTGTGTGTGTGTGTGTGCGTGTGTGTGTGTGTGTGTGTGTGCGCGCGCGCGTGCAAGTGTGTGGGGTTAGGTAATGTCTCAAAATTTCTGTCACCTCTGACTAAGTGGCATTAGGGTTGGAATCAGTTCTCCCTGTAGCTCAACAACATGAGACTTGTGAAAGCAATCAATGCATCTCACTGTTCAGATCTGTGTGTGTGTGTGTATAAGAGAGAGAGAGAGAGAGAGAGAGAGAGAGAGAAAGAGAGAGAAGGGATGGGTGGAGAGAGAGGGAGAGAGACAGGCAGACGGCAAGAGACCAAGATTAACCTATAGAAAGGTGTGTGTGTGTGTGTGTGTGTGTGTGTGTGTGTGTGCGCGCGCTGGTCCATATACAGCAGTGCGTCTTCCCTACCTTTCAGTATGGTGAAGTTTTGTATGAGCTGACTGTGGTGGGTGTCCACCAGCTTCATCTCCTCCATCACCATGGACAGGTTCCGGACGTCCATGTCCAAGCGGACCTGGAATATCAGGTCGTGCTGCCGCAGCGCATCGGCCAGGCTCAGCAGCTGCACCACGGTCCGGTTGAGGCTCTGGAGGTCCTCCGTGTGGCTGGCCAGCCGGGTCTGGCAGGAGGAGCTCTCCATGTTGATGTACTTGTACATGCTCTGGACGTGGCTGACCGTGGCGTTGATGCTGGACGAGATGGTGTCGATCTCCATCTCGATGGAGAGCATCCGGGCGTCCAGCGTGGTGAAGCGTTCCCCCGTGCGGTTCTCGTAGTACCTGGACAGGACGCAGCGTCACAGGGGGTTTACGGCGTGAGGTATTCGGTTCGGTTAGCGTTACGGTAAACACGAAAAGTCTGACTACTACTAACCCAAGGTTGTTCGGTACAACCATTGAGATAGTCTGGAGTCAAGCGCCACAAAACATGGGCGTAGGGGCGGAGCCGCGCATTATCCAGTTGCATTTGAACAGCCAATCGTGAAAAGGGGGGGCGGAAGTTTCCGGGAGTATCCGGGTGGAGTGGGTGTGGATAGAATCCGGAGCGCGGGCCAATCAGCCTCCGATACAAAATACGATCGCATTCTCATTGGCGTCCACGAACATCATCGCTCGTTCCCAGAAGTTCTCGCCGCAGCGAGGGCTTCTGGGTACTCAGATTACCATAGAGAAGGTTATTCATACTCTGAGTGAACCTTGAACAACTTTGAGTGTGTGTGTGTGTGGGGAGGGGGGAGGCGCGCCCTAACCGCTTAACGAGGGGCGCCCCAATCGATTCACCGTACCTGGAGTGGTAGTGGAGGTCGTGCATGTTCTCCTCGTGCTCGTCCATGAAGGAGGTGAGGTTGTCCAGCTGCATCTGGAGGTTCATCACCTGCAGCGTGAGGTCGTGGACCATCTCGGAGCTCACGGCGATGCGCTGGTGGGTGACGGAGACGCCGCTCTGGATGCCGCGCACCATCTGCGCGGTGACGCTGGAGTTGGACTTGAGGGCGCCCAGCGTTCGGCTGTAGTTCTGCCAGTCGGCGGTCATCTTCTGGACCACCAGGGTCTCCTCGTCCGTCTTCCGCTGGAGGGCGTCCATCCACAGCGTGCTAGGCCAGAGAGAGGGGGGGTAAGGGTTGGAATATGTCGCGAAAGCGCGTTGGGAATTCTGGATGTACAATCTCCACAGTGACATACAGTAAACGCGTGCATGTTTTGGATTTTTAGTCGGTCACTACCTGAGTGCGACCGTGGTGTTGACCTGCTGGATGGTGGCCTTGACATCGGCCTGGTCCTGGGACAGAGTCTTCATGCTCTCCTCTGTCTCGGTGATCACCGCCTTCCAACCGTCCACCTGGTCCAGGTACCTCTCTAGGGATTGGTTGATGAGCTTGATGGACATGGAGTAGTTCTGCATGTCGCGGGTCATCCTGGTGCTGGCAGTCTTCAGGGTCTGCTGGGTCTGGGAGGCCTGGTCCAGTACCTGGAGGGGGCGTGCAGGCCGTAGGTGAGAGCACTGGACGAGGGGCCTTGATTTGTGTGTGTGTGTGTGTGTGTCTTCGTATGAGGAAAATTGAGTGTGGAGTGGAAGTCACATTTCTAAATGTTAGGATTCTCATACAGTAGGTCACTATCAGGACTTAATAGATACATCTAAACTAGAAAAGCTCACTTCACTTGGACATTCTAGAACTGTACATGCCGATGACATGCATCATGGGTGGGGGACGACAGGTTCACTGTGCACTTGTTCCACTGACAGCCAACGGACTGATGAATACCTTTTTATTTAATGCCCTTCTACTAACCTGCTCCTGCCCCAGGATCATCTTCTGCAGGTCTTCAAACTCTCTCTTGAGCCGGGTCACCTCCGAACTGTAGTGGGCCAGGTCCAGACAGCCAGAACAGTTGCTGTTGCTGCTCAGGTCTAAAGAGAGAGAAAAAGAGTGTGATGTGAGTGTGAGTGTGTGTGTGTGTGTGTGAGAGAGAGAGAGAGAGAGAGAGAGTGAGAGAAAGAGAGAGAGTGATGTGTGTTATTACCCCAAGATCAGATCAAACAAACAAACATGATTTATTAATCATGTGGAGGAGACACCAACACACATGTGCAATGGGCGGCACAAATTGCGTACAATGTGACAGAAGTAAAATCCTCGCCCAGCCCAGCAGAAGCAGTTGTGTAGTGCACATTCTTCAGTCCTAGAGGAGGCTGGGTGAGTTATGCCTCCTCAGGGACTCAACCCCATCTCAGGAGGCCACATCACAGGGCCAGAGGAACAGGTCCCCCTCCCACCCCACCCCCTTACAAACTCACCCCAGTCCAGACACCCATATTTACTGACCCAGATTGCTGAACTCTATGGACGACCTAGTTGGAACACAGAGACGTCTCTCTTTATGATAGATGGGAGAGTTCTGTTAGGGATACCATCAGCAGGAAGGGTCCGTATGCTCGACTAATCTCTGTTTCACGCTTCTCACCTCTCTGTGAGCAGATGGACCCCTGATGCAGTACTGTATGTAGGCGTATGATCCCATATGGCTCCGTTAGGTAGAGCATGATGCTATACGTCTACAGGTCACGGGTTCAACTCCCTTCAAGGATCATATTCTGCTCAGCACTTACTGTCCTGTATTGCCATGGATAGCTACTGCATCCTACTCCATTTGCACAGCATACTAGCGTACGATCTTTGGGTGGATGTCTATAGTCTCGTACCTTCGATGCTCTGCTGGACCTTGGTGATCTTCGTGTGGTAGGAGGACTCTTCCTCCGATAGGCTGTCCACCTTCCGGAACACTGAGGAATACGTAGATAATCATGTCAACAACACTGGCTTAGAGGGGAATATGGAGAAGCTTACTGTTAGGAATGAAGAAGACGGAAAAGCAAGAGAGAATGTTTTGCTCCCTGTGCCTCAACCAAACCGAAGTGTTGTGTTTTCAATTAAATTTTTGGCAATTTACGTCAGCACCATGTTTGCGGGTCTAGCCCCACGTCTCTGTTGCGTCTGCTGTTGTTCAAGTGAATATATTATACTATATACAGACATAGAGTATGTGCTGACAGCCGGCGGAGGCTATTAAGCTTAGCTTCCATTAGAAAGTGTGGCGTACAGTTCACAGCACTGCAGGAAATGGCTTGTCCGGCTGCTTGTTTCCTGGTGGACTACAGCTCCCAGAGGAGCCGTCGCACGGTGTTTAAACGCACACGTTTGGAGGAGGCTGAGCCACGTACAATAATGTTCTAATCCTGGGGCCTAGGGATTAATAATGGCCGGGCCACAGTCTGTTCAACTCTGCAAACGCTACCATGTGTTGTTCACATACCACCTGCTTAACACAATTAGGATTCTGGCAGGCTGAGACTGAACATGACCCCCCTGGCCGAGCTGCTGTAGACCAGAGGGGGGGCTCAATCAGTCTGCGTTGCAGCGGATGTTTTTGCACGGTTAAATACAATCGCAGAATGTTTTGGGGGCTGGTATGAAAACCTATATGTAAAACCACTCCTCTCACTGCTAGACAAGCAGCTTCTGGTGTATAGAACGCAAGAGTTGTGTGGACGTTGTGTGCAAATAATGACATCGCATACACATTGCTGAGGCAGGCTGTTTAAATCTCTACCCAGCCCACAAACATCAGATGTTCCTGAACACAGATGAAAAGATGTCATTGGAAGAGACCTCTCTGACAAACCCTTTGAAAACTCTTTTGGTACCAGGTAGGATGAAACTAAGACGACCAAAGAACCTTTTTGTCAAAGAGAGAAGCTGGTTATGATCATTCAAATGTGATTGTTAATCGATATTCGTTATAAAACAAACATTGGGAATTCCACCCATATGACATTGACATCACGGTCATGATATGGATATCTCAACAATTTACTCCTCCATGTTTTCTCTCTTTCACACGCTCGTTTGGGCAGTTCCAGCCAAGCACAATGTAGGTTCTTTCACCATGATGAGATTTACAGTTCTTTGTTCTTGTTTGGTTTCTCTGCAGCACAGCAGGGGAGAGAGTTGACATAAACTGCGGCAGACCTTCCCTGCAGCAATAAAAGACAGTGCCACCGCAGTTAGGGGACCTCAGCTCTCCAACCTTCTCATTGTTACACCACCGCTCTCAGCGGGAGCTGGGAGGTGTTGTGAAAAAGAGATTTACCGTCTTGAACCGCAATAATAAAGACCTCCTGATGCGACATCTGTTTGTACTGTAATAGTTGTCAGGTGTGCCACGGTAAACCTGGTTTGAGGCGTACGCTCGTATGATCCAGGGAAATTAGCAGACCTTATCATTTTACACAGAGACCCCAAAGGCTTTTCAACCAGGCCTGCTTCTCTGTTATCTTCCATAGAGGAGTATCTAATGGAGGTCAGTCAAGCGTGAAGAAAAGGTTCTGATTGGCAAGGGACACCAGATGATGGGGAGGGTACTGTACACACGATACCTGCTGGAAGGCCAAGCTCCGGCCGGTGACTCACTCTGCAATCTGGATTCACTTTGGATCCCGTTCACTATATAGTTTTTATTAGCCTGGTTATTATGTATTGAGCCCTGAGTGGGCGGTGTGTTGATGGAATACTGAGCCCCAGCAATCCAGCAGGGTCTCCTTCCGTACGCTGCCATTCTCTACCGCAGCTCCATTCCCAAGAAAGTCAGTTAGGCTGCATTTACTATTATTGAAGTGACCCATCTCCGCTTTTTTGCTCAAATGTGACACAATTCTGATATGTGTTATGGAACTGTAAGCAGTAAAAAAAAAAGCACATTCCATCCGACATGCTCAGATCCGTTTCAGGCCTCAATTGTATGTGGAAATAAATCTGACATGAATCGGATGTGTCATTTCGACTGTAATGTAAGCGGACAGATTGTTGAAATGACACATCAGAATTGTGTCACATTTGAGCAAAAAATTGGAATTGGGTCATTTCAACTTGGCAGTGTAAATGCAGCCTTAAAGTACCCCTATGCTCCTTTTCAACCAGATCTGGTCTCTGGGGTCTCCAAAATGATTCAAATGTCTTTGAATATTTTTTTTGCTGAAAATACCGCTCAGATTAAGCATTCTAGCGTGCCTCTAAACTGGACCTCCTCTGTTTCAGTCCTGTTCTGGGTGTGCCGTTTCTGTGTCTGTAGCTTTAAATGCAAATGAGGTGCTTCTCCCCGCCCCCACTCCATCATGCCTCCAGAAGTTCAAGCAATGCAAATGCAGCAGGACGTTTCTGAATACTTCGTTTTTACAACTTTTTTTTTCAGATGGGGGGCTGTATAACTCTAATGAGTTTCCTTCTGATGCCAGAAGGTGAGGCAAATCAAATTTGTGTATTAGTAGGCCCACCAGAGACCCAAATGTATGTACACAGCTGAAAAGGTTTTTCATAATAGGGGACCAAGTGCTGGCACACCTACAATTGCGTCGGGAGTACAGTGAGACGAGATGCCACTCACCCAGTGATGCCAGCACTGCCACAGTGATGATGAGGAAGGCGAAGAATCCGTAGAGGACCTTCACTGCCAACTGGAGGGAGCGGGTCTGCTGACACTTCACACACCCACCCCGGCTCCTGCCTGTGGGCGCACACACACACACACACACACACACACACACACACACACACACACACACAGACGCAGAAGTCAGCTGTTGTGTCGGGGCGTTAAATATGAAGTCATAGAGTCAAGATTCACTCTTCAGGTTAGGACCCAGGATGTAGGGCGAGAGTTCTGAATCCAGACCTTATCATGGACAACTTGTTAGGTCATGGTCACAGTGTAGCTCTTTTTTGGATCCGCTTTGCCTTTTTCCAATGAAAAGCAACAGGCAGTGGATGTTTTTTCGTTGCTGAAAATAGTTCAACTTTCGGAAAAGCGCATCTGATGTCAATACCGCTTTTTTTTTCCACAGACGACCAATCACAACAAAGAAGGCAAGACTGTCCCGAAAACAGTCTGTAGTTAGCAACAACAGCACAAGAAAACTCTGAGGGGGAAGCATGGCGTGACTGCAACTTTACAACAAAATAGGCAAAAGAACTGTTGAGAAAAAGAGCAGAGACGTTGTCCATGGAAAAGAACAGAGCGCCAGGCAGTCCTCTATGGGGCTGGATTAAGGCCTTTATCCAGTTAAGACTGTAGTTATGTCTTCAACTTTCTCTGACCCATCAAGGAGATTGGAGGGGGGGGGGGCATGGGTCGCCCTCCGAGCAAACGGAACAGTCAGACAGTCGTACCGGTCGAATTGCCCTGAGCCAAGGGAATATTCCTCTATTAATTATATTTCTGTACTAGTGTCTCAGTATCTATGCTGGGACTGGTCAGCAGGGCCGGTGCAGTTCTTTATGGTCCCTGACCAAATTGTCTGACATTTGCAATGACCAGAGGTTCTTCTGAGTTATAGAGTTTGGCTGGCAGAGCCTGTCCTGCTGTTAGAGAGTTGATTTGGCAGTCGGTTGGGGATGGAAGAGAGAGAAGGAGTGCGTGTGTGTGTGTGTACAGTATGTGTGACTGATTGTGTGTGACTGATTGTGTGTGTGTGTGTGTGTGTGTGTGTGTGTGTGTGCGTGCGTGCGTGCGTGTGTGTGGAGCTACAGTATGTGAAACAGATGGTAAGAAGTACACACACAAACAAGCCGAGATGGCTGCTGAATGTCACACGCACACACGCACACACTTTAAGGAATGAGTCTTCCGGAAATGCGCCTGAGATACCAAAACAAACACTGCAGAACATTGGTACGCTCTGGAAAACTCATAACTCAAAATAATAACACTGCATAGGGAGATTAGCCAGATAGCCCAGAGGGACCATACATGGTGTGTGTGTGTGTTGTTGATAATATGTTCCTTACCTCTGAAGGAGGGCATCTCCTCCTCCTCTCCAGTCAGGTCTTCCTCTGAAACACACACACACACACACACACACACACACACAGAGGAGAAGGAATCGTTGTTATAGCAGCAAAACTGCCCAAGCACATCCATTCTCCTTACAGTTCAATGCTACTTCCCATAAGCCACCTGTTGATCTAAGTGTTACCTCCAGGAATGGTAGATTTGCCAAACCCATAAAGCATTTGAGCCCTGAGTCACAGGCTTGTTTATCCTCACCTTTGAAGAGCTGGTTTTCGTATCCACAATAGCTATCTGCAAAACAGGAGAGAGGGAGGGAGGGTGGGGGACATGACAGGTTCACAAATCAGGACCCAATAGTCGTCTTGGGGAGTGACTCACACACAGTTTATTACAGCACTCATAAATCACAGGGTAGGGGCTCTACTGTAATAACGGCATATCCAGCATCCAAGACACAGAACACCCCAACTGCAGCTTGGTATGGACCTGAGGTCATAGTTGGCCGACATCTTATAGAAACACAATTATAGTGTTTTTGTTCTGTTGAATCGGGTGTCTCTGACCGATACATTATCCACTTCTCTGGGATGACTGCGGGGCTGGCATGGAAATGTAGGTGCTGTCAGACACGGGCCCCCCAATGCTATGCTACAGAAACAACCGTGTGTGTGTGTGTGTGTGTGTGTGTGTGTGTGTGTGTGTGCATATGCTTGTGCGTGTGTTTTTGCGTGTGTGTGTGTATTGCCAGTATGTGAGTGTATGTGTGTGTGTGTGTGTGTTTGTGTGCGTGTATGTGCGCATATGCTTCTGCATGTGTTTATGTGTCTGTGTGCACGCGTTTCTGAGCATGTGTGTGTGTGTGTGTGTGTGCGTGCGATGCTTGTTATAATAGCGTCATCTCTTGCTTCTCACAGTGGTTTGAGAGGCCCGGGCTTGGCGGGGTTGTGGTGTATTCTGTTGAGTGATGCCAGAGAGACAAGCTGAGAGCCCTGAGCAGGGAAAGAAAATACTGCCACATACACTCACCGCTGAAACCTAATGAAGTGGTTGTTTATACTTAATATACTCAGCATACATTATGACATGTGTCATTTACTCTGCTCCCATGGGCCCTACCTACAGTACCATGCAGGCTCCTACCTGCATACAGCAATAACATTATCAGAACAAGGCTACGGAGCATTGTCAGAGGAAATGACTCGGCATAAAAGATTAATTAAGGAAAGATGCAGAGAGAGAGAGAGAGGGAGAAGAGAGGAGAGGACTGAAAGGTGAGCGTGTTTAAGTGAGCTGGTGGAACCGCTGAAGTCAGGTCTGGTAAGGGCCAAGACTAAGAAACACACGAAGATGTGTGGAGAAAGAGAGAGAGAGAGAGGGTGCGGGGAGTGAGAGAGAGACAGGGAGAGAGTGATCTCAGACTTCTTGCACTTGAGTCAGCGGAGCGAAAGAGAGACAAAGGGAAAATGCTTCTTAAGTTGACAGTCCAAGCCAGAGACCCGCAGAGAGTGTTTTGAGGGAGAAAACTCAAGCATAAAATCCGCTTCTGTTCAGTTGCACTTTCGCAAGTCACTCAGTGTAACGTAATGACGACATTGGTATCGGTTTGGAGTATTGGGACAAAAAAATGAATGCTCCAATACTGAATTGAGCTCCGAGTACCAACCTACCGAACGAATAGTGGAATACTCGAATTACTCGGGCCAGCCCTGCACTTGACATTCCCCAGTCAGTCATGCAGGTGTTTGAGCTGACCCCCTCACATCACAACACGGCCACGGAAAACTGCAACGTAGACTCTCCTTTAATGGACACATTCACATTCAGCTTTTCCATGTTTAAAACATATTCTCCTGTATTCCGCATCCTGTCCCGGCTCTGCCTCCGCTCTGCCAGCAGAGGAAATGTGGGACCCACCCTGTTGCCCTCCTCTGTCCCCCACCCCCCCAAACCCTGACTCAGCCCTCCATGGAAAAACAGGTCTCTCACGTCAATCAGGAACAGAGACTCTCCAACACACACACACACTTCTGTGGCGTAATGATCGCTATCCAACGGTCTGAATCCGCCAGACCCAGACAGGTGCAAGGCTATTGGGTCAGTCTGCTGGCTGAATTAGAAATTAGGTTTCAAATGTAAAAGCTGAGAGTGTGGTTTAAACACGGTGGAGTTCTAGAATACCCGGAGTATTCCATTACACGAACAAATATGAGCACAGGTGCTGGTAAAAAGCTACGCTCAACAAACGCTGGACAAAGATAACATTTCAGATTGTTCAAAGGCTTTTCCAGTGGGAGTACCTTGGCTGAGGTTAGCCTGATTGTATGTAACCCAATCATGCTTAAAATGTTGTAAGGGCAATTACTCTTGATTATGTCAAATAAAAGAATACATTAGATAAATTAAATGTTGGACATCCTGAAGTGTTTTGCTTGCTAACGTGCCATTAGTGAGGTCTGCCTCTTGTCAATGCCTGGTTTTACAGCTATTCTTGACTAAAGATAAAAATAAAAAAATAAAAAAGAGTAGGCCTACAAGGTTACTGTGTTCAAAATAACATAATACTACCCTGAAGCTATCATTAGCTTTCACAAGTATGTATTTATTATTACACATTCTCTATTTTACAGATGTGAACCTATCCTTTCTCCAACTTACTTGCCAAGAATACCTAGACTGCAGCCCTGTGCTCCCACATCGTGGGACTGTGAAACAAAGCAATTATGGTAACATGCTAGCTGTGGTAGTATGCTAACTATGGTAACATGCTAGCTGGGGTAACATGCTAGTTGTATATGCAAACTGAGGTATTAACTGTGGTAGCTTGCTAGTTTTTGAAACAGGCTGTGATAACATGCTGTAACATGCAAAGTGTGGTAACATGTTCACTTCAGGGGGAAGAACTACTGTAAGTAGAGAAAATATGCCCTCGAAAGAGTAGAAATATTCTCCCAAACACATTACGAGGAGAGATCAGAGAAGGATATTATTCCAGTAGATTGGCGGAGTGGCGGTGAGAGGATTGATAGCGTGATGGCATTGTAGAAAAGAGGATTAGCTCTGTGAAAACGTTGTAACGTTTCGATTTACAGGCCATGAAAGAAGATATTTGAGTCTCCTGAGGGGGAAGCAGCACAGGTCATTTGTCTGCTAGCCTGTCCAGATGTACAGTATACCCGGCCGGCAGCCACCTATGAAAACACGGGTCTAGTTCTGTTAAAACATCAGGGCAGAAACATTAGTGCTACAGATTATTTTACACAGTACCTCTTAGTGCTATTCCAAACATACAGTATCAGTGTCTGATTGACCCTAACCAGCTCCATATGCATATCTGTTTAGGTGAGAGGTTTGGGTTATGCTGTTCTGAGATGTTGACCTGTGCCTGCGCAGGTATGGTTGTAACAGGTGGGAAAAGGGGGGGATTAAACCACTGAGAGACCAAAGACAACTTCTCTGAGATCAATATTTGGGCTTTTCATTCGCAGGCTACTCATCATACTGTACAAGTGTTGTTCCAAACCTCCTCTGCTGGAGGTGTGTGGAACCTTACGAAAGACTAAGGGAGCAACTTGGTGGGCATAATGTCTCACCATGAGCATGATGAGATAAACCACCACAAGGGGAGGTTCATCTATTTATGCAGTTTCATTTTCAACATGGCGCCCTCAGATCTACATCCTCTTCATGTAAAGTCCTCCTCCTCCCTCAGTCAGTATTGTTATAAACTCTAGATCGCACTGCACTAGAAACCTGACACCAGACCAAACTTGCACTACTAAGACTAACAACTATAAAGAGTTCTTAACTGTGGAGAAACCTCTGAGAAACCCTTTAAGAATACATTTTCTTTCTAGCTAGGAACATTTCAACAATGAAAGGTTCTAACAGGAACCACAAAAGGGTACTGCAGAGAAGATCTGAGAAACCCTTCGGAACCTTTATTCTCCCCCAGAGAGCAGACCTCCCCCTCAATCCACAGACCCTCCTGACTCCTCCCAGCCAGCCCCAGGCTCCTGTGGTGTCCCCTCTTGGCTGAAGGCTTGGCTGAGGAGATCCTAAAACATCATACTTCATCTCTGCTTATCCAACAGGTAAACACAGGGATAGAAACTGAATTCTACACCCCGCCCACATTAAGCAATGTGAAGCAAGACAAGTGTTGCTTGATGACCGATGATGACCCAGAAGCTTGCGGTCACAAAGTTCTGTTTACCCTTCTCTCACTGGGATACGGGCTGTTCCCTCTGCTTGGAAGCAGTTGCAAAATTAGCTGAATCTTGGGGAGCTGTAGATGTTTTGAACATTAATGAATATATCTTATCGCTTGATTGTGTAATTTGTCCTTTGCTTTCATTTTTAATCATGTTTGTTTCATGTCTGCAACCGTGTAATTGTAGCCTACTGCTACCTGTCTTGGCCAGGACACTCTTGAAAAAGAGATTTTTAATCTCTTAAAAACTCCACTCTTGGTTAAATAAAGGTAACACAAAATACTGCTAATCCATTCTCCAAAGAAACTATAAAGCCAAGACACTATACTTCTTGGGTGTCAAGTTCCTTCGACACTGGGCCTGACTCCAAGCTTTTAAAAGGAATACCTCAAACTCTCAAAGTGAAAACAAAGACATGAGAAGTGGCTTGCTCCTGATCTACAGGGGGTCATGACCACGTCTAATAAAGACAAGTGTCTTCCACATGAAAAACTTGCGATCGATGTTTGGACATGCACTCTGAGGTATGCGCTTTGAAGTACTCGCTTTGAGGCTCGTGCTTCTGATGTAAGGAGGATCTCTGCGTAGTGCCCTGGAGTTCCAAGGTCATTGGCCAAGAATGCGCTTCGAACCATGCACTCCAGACAGAATGAGCGTCATCTCAAGCAAGTTGAATGTAACACAATGGTGAGAAGCTACATCCGGTAGGCTACTCTACTGTATGATTCATACTACACTGAATCCTTTGATTTAGCTGCAAACGGTCAGACATTACACAAATGTTTCGCGTTGCCACGACCATCAAACTGACTGGTGCCCATTGTGTCTTTGCTGAGGAGAGTCATTTGTGCAGTTTTCTGAGTTTAGAGCTCTGAGAGTTAAATACTAAAACATTTCATCATGTTTATGAATAAAATATAAGTTTCCACTCTGTCATTACCACAAAGGAACATCCATCAAGGGTGGGGGACATGTTTACTGTGCACTTGTTCTAGACTCTAGGCGGGGTTGTGTGGTCAGCTTCTGGGAAATAAAATTAATGGAATGTGTTGATGTAAACTGTCTAGCCTAGCATCGGAGAAGCAAACTCCAGAGAAAATTATTTTGTGGTTTTGTGGCGAAACTACCCGGTTGAGACTTGGAGCCGTAAACAGGTTGATGTTGTCTCAGGTGAAAACACGCTGGACATTAGATAACAAGGGGAGAGAAAGAGAGCTTACCCTTCTCCTGACCACCAGTCCTGCAGAGTTCACCCCTCTCCTGACCACCTCTCTGTTGCTCCAGCTTTTTCACTGCAGCGGATCTTAGCTCTCCAGAGTTTTCCCTCCAGTGGATCTCAAATCTGCAGAGTTTGCCCTCTTGTAGGCTACCGTAGACCTCAACTCTGGAGACTTTTCAACCTAGTCTCCATGTGCCAGCCACACACCTGCCCCCCCCGAACCGCTACCAGGGCGCCTCTTTCCTGTTCCTCACAAGGAATGTGTCAGCCAGCATGTTCTAGCTGTTCTTGCTGCTCCGCTCCAACAGAGCACACTCCAAACAAGTTGAGACAGACCTCCTACCAGGATACACGGGCACAGATCAGAGATCAGCTGTCCTTTCCCAGATCCCAGCCTTACCCAGAAGGAGGGCATAGTCTAAAACGGACCCAGAATCAGTGTACAGGCACCTTGTCCATTCTGCTCTCCAGCCTGTAAATATATCAACACTTTCTGACACCTTCCAGAGCTTAAGACACCCTGCAGCCACATGTGTGACTGGTCCCTGCTGCTTGGGATCTCTCTCCTCACTTCCCAACCTCAAAAACGGATAATTCACATTAATTCACACATAATTTGAGTGTGTTTGATCCCCTTCCCAGATAGTTTTTCTAAAACATGCCTTTAAGCCTCTCATTTCATGCATTGTTGACAAAAACCAATATTCAAGTGTTTTCCTTTCACGGTTCGTATAGGATATCTCTATAAGAAGGTCCGTGAGCAGATCCAAAGCTGGTGAATCCACACAGCCCTTATGAAATACGAGGCTTAGCAGCGTTCAAAGCTGAGCTCTGGAAGTCCCACGTCCAAGAACAACAACACTCCGTTTGCTCTGGACCCTGACTAGCACGGTCCACAAAACGGGGCTGTCTGCACATTCATATGCTGGTGCACTTTCATGTCTACCACATGATTTTTTGTTTTGGTTTTGATCTTTTTTTTTTCTTTTTAAGATTACTACCAGCCCTCCACAGTGGCACAGCCGTCATTCACATACAGAGACATCAAGTCTGCAGACCTGTACAATGAGATTCAGATACAGACACATATATTACAGTTTCAGATGTAGATATAGATACAGATATAAACACAGATACAGATAGTGTATGCTGTTCTCTTACCTTTCATGTTGACTCCTCGAGGCTGCTTGTGATGAAGATGTAAACAGAATCCAGGAAAAAGCCTTGCTTTGGATACAGTCCTCCTCACTAACCCTCAGTGTGTCCTGTACAGAAGAAGCAGTACCGGAACTATCTTAACTGATGATGCACACACATCCATGTGAATGGCCAACAGGTTCCACTGCAAATGCAATGCAAGAAGCACTCCTCTGTAGTCAATCAGACCTCAAGCTCAATAAGACTTACTTGTTTCTTCACAGCTGTGACCCAGCTTTAAGTTTCTATGCTGCCAGAGTCAGAAGCTTTCTCCGAAAGCCCATGGACTCTCTCCCACGCACACACACACACACACGCACGCACGCACACACACACGCACACACAAACACACACACACGCAAGCACACACACACACACACACACACTCACACAGACACACACACACCAGAGACTGCTCACTACAACTGTTGCTTGTGTCAGTAAGACAGGCAGGCTGTGAGTCCACTAATGCATGAGAGACTTGACTAAGTAACTTAGCTGGCTAACAAGCTAACTGCCCAGGCTACATGCTATACTAGCTGTGTTACAGGCTTCAGCTCTCCAGCATCCCGCCTCTCGCCTCTAGACCCAGAGGACACTGATAGCTCTCACTGAGACCATGTGCAGTTTAGGAGGGAGGGAGGGAGGGAGGGAGGGAGGGAGGAAGAGAGCGTAGGGAGGGGTTGAGCGGTAAAGAAAAAGAGGGAGTGAGGGAGAGAGAGCGGGAGAGCAGGAGGAAAGAGAGAGGGATAGAGAAAAGACAGAGGGGAGTGAGGGTGGGTCCACATGTTGTAGCCTAATTGTAGTCCCGGCCTAATTGCTAACAAATGTCGCAACAAGACGGAACAGGCACCTTAACTGTATGCGGCCTCCGCTGCTTGAAAGATAAATTGTTTCCTCCTTTCCCCCCTCCTCTACATATCAGAGGTAATACATATCTAAGTGAGAGGAGACAGAGCTAACTCGCGTCAGACGTGGGCAGAGACCACTTCTAACAGCTGTGACAGACTGTAACGGCACAGTGCATCCGCCATCAATTTGTCATGGTGGGGGGATTACATGTGCAAGAGACTTATTGGATCTTCAGCTCAACTTCTTCCTCTTGTTCTAACCTCGAAACCTTGTCGAGAGACAGATGCGAAATACTTGGAAGCCAGCACATTGAAGCACCTGACTGTGGGCTACATGCCAAGCTAATCACTGAGGGGGGGATCAGCTTTCTTTGATCACAAATGGCCGAGGCTAATTATAACATGGACCTGCTCATAGTTCCTTAATCAGAGTCAAAGTTCCTTCCAGGGGCATATTTACCCCCCCCCCCCCTCCCCATTAAAAACAAAGATAAAAAAGAGAATATAACTAAGCTCCATCTGCCTGCTATCAGTCAAGGGTCATGGCCGCCATGGTATTAATCATTTCCCAGTGCTATGATGTAGCTGCAGACCTCCTAGATGAGGCAGGAGAGGAGCATCAAAGGAGCCAAACCGTCACCCTAGGGATTCAGCATGGGTCCATGGAGTGGAGGTGGCTCAGTGACCATGTTCAGGTGACGAGTAACCCTGTCTGAGACCTGAAGAACACACACCTCCTCCAGCTAACGCCCAACTGACTAGATTTGAATGCTGCTCTGTCTTTAACGAAAGGATTGTCTAACTTGTTAAGCTAAAAGGCATTCGTTCAGCCTTCAGGCTCATCACATGACCATGTTCATCAAACAACCTCTGTCACACTTGTACACCCCCAAGTGCTCCAACACACAAGCTGAGGTCTCTGGTATCTCACCTCTAAACAAAGCATTGTTTATCCATGGCCCTCTATCTCTCCCCTATTGCGTATTTTACTACACTATACTATTCTATACTAAACTATTCCATACTACACAATAAGATACTATATTATACTATTCTTTACTAAATCATACTATGCAATACAATACTATACTATACCATACCATACAATACAGTATACTACAGTCTAGTAACACTAGTATGAAGTTCAGTCCTGATTCCTTTTACTATACTAAACTACAGTATACTATACTATGCTATACAGCCTAATGGTCTAGTAAGTTACTCTAATATGAAGTCTAGTCTCGATTAATCTCTGAAGCCCATCCCTAAGTACCAGAAACAAAAACAAAACAAAACAAAAAAAGGTTGGCTTGGATAACAGTGACCTTGGATGGAGAAGATGACTGACTCTTTGTCCGTAAACCAATAGACTGATAAACACTGCAAGATGCTCCGGGAAACCATCTGTCTTCTGGAAGAGGTTCTGACAGCAATTCAGATGCTAAAAGAAATGGGTCCCAGCTTGATTTGATAAACTGTCTTCAGAAAATGGACTGAAAGAAATTCCAGAGAGAGAGAGAGAGAGAGAGAGAGAGTGAGAGGTGGAGGGAGAGGTGGAGGGAGGTGGTAAAGAATGAGAGAGAGGGGGAGAGAGAGAGAGAGACAGAGAGAGACCTCCATAATCAACACACACATACATACACACTGGACAGCACTTCATACTGTATCTGCACATGTGGTCACATAGAGATAAACCACATGCTGCAAGTTTGTTTAAACATAAGTGACCTGGATACATGGAGCTACTGGGGTCATCTAATAAATTCTAGTCGCCATCATGACTTTTAATAAGCCCCCTTATTCACCAGATTAAATCAACAGTACACAGATCAATAGCCTTATCTGTTATCCCAGGGAGATGACAGCTGGGGTGATTAGTGATGGCCATGCATGCAGACTAAGCTGGAGTTGAAACACAGCTATGTTTACCCTCTCATCCCTTGAGAATGAGGATGATGACTGCCCCCTAGTGAAGACTATAAAGACTTTATATATTTGCAATGCTCAAGCATGTTTATTCAATGATATTCATTTGTGACATAATAGCAACTGTTATCTGTCCCAGGAAGTGTCTGTGTGTGTGTATGTGTGTGTGTGTGTGTGTGTGTGAGAGAGAGAGAGATAGAGAGAGAGAGAGAGAGAGAGAGAAGCGCTCTAAATGCAATTAAGAGGACATTTTAGAATTACCAAATTCCAATTCAAATCTGTCTTAAAATATTTGATAGTGTCATCCAGCCCATTGCGCTGTATTGTAGTGAAGTATGGGGTCCACTCAATCATCCTAGCTATACACGCTGGGACCAACATCCAACACAATCTTTACATGCAGAATTCTGCAGATACATTTTACAGATACAGAGAAAAACACCAACAAATGCATGTAGAGCAGAATTAGGCAGATACCCACTGATAATTAACATTCAAGAGAGCACTCACATTTTTTAGCCATCTTTAATCCAGCCCCTTAGACACGCTCCATTCCAAAGCCATCCAAACCCATGAGCTGAGCCCAGAAAAGAGTCCACTATGTCAGCTGGTGCTGAGACTAACTACCCCCTCTTAGATACACTCTGACCAGTCTCACACCAACACTGCTCTCCAAACACCAATCAGAGTTAACCAAATTATAACACAATGTAAAACCTATTTGGAACATGGGAAGGAAGTAACTAAAATCAAAGGAGATTAGAATGTTATCTGGCCCTAAAAATAGATTATAAATTGGCAGAATATCTCTCTACTGTCAGAGATAGAAAGCAGAGACAGATCATAACCAAGTACAGGCTCAGTGACCACAAATAGGCAATCAAAAAAGAACAACAAAAAATCATGGCAACCAAAAGAAAACAGAATATGTGATCATGTTCGACGGGTGAGGTTGAAACAGAGATGCACTTCCTCCTATACTGTAAAACATTCAATGAAATAAGGAACATCTACTTTAACAAGTTTAACTCTGTAATTCCAGACTTCAAACAGCTTAATGACCTCTCAAAACTAAAAATACTCCTAGGAGAAGCAGACAGGGCATGTATGGCTGCCCAGTACGTACTGAGGGACAGGGAATGACCTAGATACACACAGCACAGGCATATATTCTCACACACACACACACACACACACACACACAAATGCAAACACACACACGCACGTATGCGCACATAAACAAATATACATATACACATTGTGATTATTATTATTATTATTACAATTTATTACAGCATTTATTATTCATGTAAATTTAGATGTTGTTATCACCTCCTTTTGTTTATTTGTGTTATTTATTTAGTATTATGCTTTGGCAATATTTACATACTGAGTATTTCCTGCCAATAAAGCTTATTTAATAATGAATAGAGAGAGAGAGAGATTTTTTTTTAATGGTACTTAAATTTTTGTCTTGTTGCACATTTGCTTTGGCAATGTCAACATATGTTTTCCCATGCCAATAAAGCCCTTTAAATTGAAATGGAATTGAAAGAGAGAGAGTGTGTGTGTGTGTGTATGTATGTGTGTTTGTTTATTTTATTTAAAAGAAGGGACAATGCAGATTAATCAACATTTTCATCTGCATGTGTGTGTGTGTGTGTGTGTGTGTGTGTGTGTGTGTGTGTGTGTGTGTGTGTGTGTGTGTGTGTGTGTGGGTGGGTGTGTCCTAAATATGTCATGGCAGATCTCACTGTTCTAGAGGAAGTGATAAAGATTGACCATTGGCTGGTCAACACATACACACACACACACACACACACACACACACACACACACACACACACACACACACACACACACACACACACACACACACACACACACACACACACACACACACACACAGGGAGAGGCTCATATATAAAAACAAGGTCTGTCTTGCTGAGAAAATATCCCAAACAGAGCATATGTTAAGAGGTCAAAATCCCCAGCGCTTCCCACCGGCTGTTCTACCACTAGACTCTCCATTGGTTGTTTACAGGTTCTGTATCCGCTGGACTTTTTTGCTTTTCTAGCTCTGCTGACAAGGTGCTTGATATTGCTCAATTATGTCCTCACACACGGTGGATAGCCGATGTGCTTCATTTCATGAATCTCGAGAAAACCAAACATACCCCACGTAAATCTATTTCCAAATATGACGTGGCAACCACTCATTCAGGATGTTAATTATGTTCAATTTCAACCCCAATCCCTCCCTTAACTGTCTAGGCCTTGCATCTGACCTATAATCATTAGGGTTTGTAGAAAAGATTTGTAGAAACAGACCTACTCATGTAAACCTTAACTTCATTGTATTGCCTTTTTCTCTCTCTCTCCTTCTCGTTCTTGTATATTCATTTTGTATCTCTTTATTTTTGTAGGCTATTGTAGGCTACTATACTTTTATCTTTTTGTACTTAGTACTTGTACCTGAAATTCCTATAAAGCTGTGTGTGACATCTGAGCTTTGCTATTCATCTAGTGGAGGAGATTGCAGGGCTTCAACTTAACCTTTAATCTTTGTTCTTACTAGAAACTACTAATCAACCCCTGGCAAACTGGTGACTCCAAAGTATGGTTGTTGAATGAGCTTATGTCATCAGTTTACAACACCATCGAAAATAAAGCATGGAGCACACAGCAATAGCCTCCTCACAACAGGATGGCCGAACTCCTAGTCCCAACTGGTGACATGTGGCTCGCTGGCTGGACTGCATGAGGCTGGCTAACTGGCTTACTGGTTGCCAGCCTGTCTGGGAAGACCAGTAGGGTGCCCACTCACACAGTCGTCAACATTCCTGAGCATGGTCATGTGTTTGACTGGTAGGAGAAGGGGAGGTTACAGGAGCGGGGTGTGGGTTGAACACTCATTTTGTAATGACATTGTGAGTCAAAGGCCTATCTATAGGTATGGGGTTAGTAGCCCTGTTCTGTCGATGGTTAACCACTAATAATTGTCCTCAACCCTGCATAAATGCTGTTTGCTATTGGTCAGAACTACCATGTTCAGGTTCCTCAGTCTGAATCATGGAGCTATAGGTGATTTAATCACAGATCCGCGTGTGCCCGTTTGTTTACAAAACAACACATTTCTCCATCCCTCCGATTTTTTGCTTCGTCTCAGTGGACCAACAGAGAGAGGCGTCAGACTACTGACAGTGCAACACTGCTCCCGCCTGGCCGGGCCACGACTAAACCCTGCAGCGTTGACCAGAAATTACACAACTTCTGGAAAAATCCGGGTGAATCACCGCGTCAACAACGCCGCTGACCTCAGTATAAATACCTAGCGGTGTACGGCGAGACTGCGCTTCATTCCAACCGGAGAGGCAGAGGTGAGTGGTCCAGGCGTCCATGAGCGCTTCCCTCAAAGGAAAATGCGTCTTATGCATGTGTGGTTTCTTGGTTAAGGTCCCTGTTTTTTGTTTTTTTTGCTGGAGCCTGCAGGGCATGAGACTGACCATGGTTAGAATAATGCAATTTTTTTAAATCAAGTTTTTGTTTTTTCTTGATAATTAGAATTGGTTAGGAATAGTCTGTGTACCTATGATTTTGATATGATTTATGCATCGTTTGTAAAAATGTGACAACAAATTGTGATTTGCCCATCTGGTAACCTTATACAAGAGTGCTTACTCATTGGTGACCTCCATCCCTCTGTGTGTGTGAGCGTGTGTGTAAGCAAACAATTGTGACTATTGTTTAATTCAGCTTATACTGCAAGCCCTGTCCCATTATGAATGTTAGAAATCGTGCGTCATATCCAACATCATGGGGATATCACCCCAAAAATGATAACGCTATTGACTCGTGGCAGTCTGCCAGGGCTGGACGCTAACTGGAACAGCTACCTGTGATCCTTTGATGTTTTCCCAGCAGAGGAGAATTTGAAAGCCCAAATCCCCTCTAATGTGATTGGTCTTGCAGAAGTGTCCTAAAAACTATTCCATAGAATTGTTGTGATTATATTTTGGAGTAAATAACGTTTGTGAATGTTTTTTTTTCCACACATGGGTATTATAGCGTAATATTAACTTGATTAACTTAAGCAATTAAAGAGTCATTTTTTCGTGGGTTTGGCAGGCTGTAAACCTTGAGGACCTGTAAATTGTGCAGTAGAGATACTTAACAGTTTCTAATGTTTGTGTAGAAACATTCTGTCTATCTGTCTGGTCTCCGCTAGACACCCTGAGGAGCTGATCCACACAGCTGATATACCTGCTCACAGCTGCCTCAGTCATCTAGGTCAGCAGTGTCCCTATGGACAGATAGGCAGACAGACAGAAAGGCAGACAGACAGACAGGTAGGCAGACAGACAGACGTGACCACAGTCCCCTTAAGGAATTCAGTGACTGCAAAGCCTCTTATATAACCCCGGCTCCCAGCTGGCAAAGAACAGTCTCCTCCAGTTTATTCACTCTCTCTCTCTCTCTCTCTCTCTCTTTCTCTCTCTCTCTTTCTCTCTCCTCTCCAAATGATCAATCTATTCTCCATCTAAAGTTTGCTCATGCTTTGTCCACTCTTTCTCTATACACTAATTTCCTTCTGGAGGCCTCCTTACTTGCTTTCCCTTCCCAGTTCTCTGTCCCAGCCTGAATTCCAAATGTGACTAAGTGTATTGGTATGCACCATCAGACCAAAGCACATACCTTTTATATGAAAACACTCGGCAATAAACCTGATTCTGATTCTCTCTCTTCATGGCATTATACTCTCTCTATTTCTCTCCTCTGCATTGTATCCCCTCCCTCTCTCTCTCTACCCATAACCTGCCCTCTGTCTCTCTCAGCAAGGACACCTACATACGGAGTAGAACATTGCTGCGGTCAGTCGGCAACATGTAACGTTTTCTGGCAGCTGTGAGATTTGCAGCAGACCAGCCTGATGTAAACACAGGAGGGATTAGGGTGACAAGGCTGCAGGAATAATCAGTGAAGATTAGTCTGGGGGAGATCTACGTTTCTGGACGAAAGACAGAAACTCTTACCAATCAGCCTCATAAGAGGGAAAAGAGCCACGTTCTCCTCTCTGCACAGACATCCTTATATAATTATAGAGAGGGCAAGAAAAGGAGAGAGAGACAGAGAGAGAGAGAGAGAGGGAGATGAGTTCTGACTAATAATGATAACCTAATGTTGTTATGGGGGAAACAGAATTGCTGTTTATCTGATAACTATCTCTAATGGTCTCGCAATCTCCCCAGACCTCAGCTGGATGTCAAACGCATACTCCATCACAATGATACTGAAAAGCAAGAGTCATCATGACAGGAGGAAAAGGTTCTCTCTCTCTCTCTCTCTCTCTCTCTCGCTCTCTCGCTCTGGGCACTGTTTCCCTCTGATGGTCACTGCTGGCATTGCAATAACAACAAGGTCAGACCAAAGATGAGGTCGTCAACCACAAACATAACGTCATGCTTCAGAAATACTGCCAACAGTCTCCAGACAGATGAGAGTATGCTATGAAATGACACAGACTATGCGTTTGTCTACTTTGCTTCACGTAGCTGTAGGGTTTAAATGATATTGTAGGGCTTTAGGGAAAGGTTTGCCATAATCTCCGTACAAGCTTGCAACACCAAGTGTTATGACCCTGCCTGTGTATGTGTTGCCAGGTTTGTTGTTTTTCAGGACCTAAGCTTCCCTGAGAGACATTGATGCTGATGATCATGATGTGGAACAAGAAGGCGCCTACGCGTCTCATGGCTGTGGCCATGCTCCTGCTCTCCGCCCACTGTCTTGTGCCCCCGTCCCAGGAGGACCTCAGTCGTAAGTCTGACACACACTCAGGACAGGTTCCCTAACACCCCTCTTCCTCCCCCAAAACCTGCATACTCTGCACAAGCCAACCACTCTGCACAAGAAAACAGGGATCAGTCTCCCGGTTGAATGTCGGCCATCTTGTCCTTGCCTCTTCCCCTCCTTCGAGATCTAAGAGAAGAGGCTTGTGTCGATTCTGAATAGAACCATTGAAGATTTATAGTGCTGTCATGTTATTACTGAGTGATGGTGGTTTGACTGATTGATTTATCGATTGATTGATCGATTGATTGACTGATTGATAATACTGCCGAGATCTTGTTTGCCTATCAGCAATTTCTCTGTCATTAGTGTCAGAGGTCAGTATTCAGGGTTATGGTTTGGATGACTCTAGCTGTCCCCCTATCAGAGATCTCTCTGCTGGGAGAGAAGTACCTTGACAAGCAGATCGAGAACGCCATCAGCGGAGTGAAGGAGATGAAGAGTATGATGGAGAAATCTGGAGAGGACCACAATAAGTTACTCAGCACCCTGAAGAAAACCAAACAGCAGAAAGAGGTACAAAAGGCTACTCTCTCAGGGCCCTATTTTCATGTCAGGGCTAAGTGCTAAGGGCTAAGTTTTGTCCGTCACAAACTCAATATTTCAAAGGTCTTCATTGCACACCAAACTTAGCGGAGGGGAGAAATATTGAGTTTGCAACGGACAAAGCTTAGCCCGTAACACTTAGCACTGAGCCCCGGCAGGAAAATAGGGCCCTCAATGTTCGTAATGTACGATGAGCCGTTCGGCTCATACTTCGGTTAGCTCTGGCTGTGTACCCTCAACTATACAGTATGTTTCACCGATAGATGACCGGATCCATTTGAAGTTTCTGCTAACCTTGAGCGTGTCTCCCTGCGACCCTGTGCTTCTCCCAGGACGCCTTGAGTGCGGCCCAGGAGATGGAGCAGAAGCTGGACGAGCAGCAGGAGGTGTGTAACGAGACCATGCAGGCCTTGTGGGAGGAGTGTAAGCCCTGTCTGAAGAACACCTGCATCAAGTACTACTCCAGGACCTGCAGCAGCGGAGCCGGCTTGGTCGGCAGACAGGTGCGCATCAGCCAGAAGATAACCATGATGACCATGTAGCACACATTACGCTGTCAGGCCCACGTGATTCACGACAATCAAATTGGATTACACAACCGAGGAGGGCCACGAAACAAGTTGTCAATATTTTCTCGATCTCTCCTCTTCTCTCTCTTTCCTCCTCCAGCTGGAGGAGGTCCTCAATAGAACCTCTCCGTTCTCCATCTGGGTGAACGGCCAGAACGTGGACGTTCTGCAGCGCGAGGACCAGAGGCAGAGCCAGGAGCTCCAGGACCTGGAAAGGCGCTTCACCAAGGTGGCCGACGGCGTGGACGGCATCTTCCAGGACAGCATGAAGGTCTTCGACCACATGGGCTCCTTCGACCTCAGCCCCTTCCGCGTGCCCAGCCTCTGGGGGGGGCCGAGGCGAGGGCTTGGCCAGGGGGGGGCCAGGCCGGGCTGGGAAGACCGGGGCGAGGTCCGCGTGGCCCGATCCCCGCTCCGCGACCCAGAGTTCCAAGGGTTCCAAAGCATGTTCATCCCCATGATGGACATTGCGAGGAACTTCTTCGATTCCATAGGGCCCCTGGTGGACCCTGAGAGCAGCCTTGACACCATTCCCTCTGGGGGTAAGGCCTAGATGTGTGGCTGTGTGTTGTTCTAATATTTAGGATGACTAGGTCTTTACTCACATCACACTGGAAACAGGCATACGCTACATGGCAATGCTAACACATCCATTATGAGGTTTTTGTGTACATACAATATGATGGACGCCGAAAAGCAACCCTCTGGAATAGACAAATATCCCTTTTCAGCTATGCATGCTGTGAGCTGCCTGAGATTTGACCCCTTTTCGGTCTCTGATGTCTTCCGCAGACGGGGGCCTGAATGAGGACGTGGTCGTGACCCGGCCATTCGGGAACGGCCAGATGACCTGCAGGGAGATCCGGCGCAACTCTGCCGGCTGCATCACGCTACGCGAGGAGTGCGAGAAGTGCAAGGAGATCCAGTCCGTCGGTAAACTCGACTTGTCTGAACGAGATTGCGACAGTCATAAAACAAGCACATGTGGATTGAGAGACCTAAACAGGTTTCATGCATCACTGCTGGCACATACAGTAGCCTACAGTACACCATCACATGCAGTACACCTGAAAGAGCTCTGGATATCAGGTTCAGGACTGGCGCTAGGAGGTAGGGGTAGAAATTGGGAGCTTGGAGGTTTGAACTGCTGTCCTCTGTCCCCCCCAGACTGCTCAGGCACGAAGCCGCTGGAAGGTCCCCTGAAGCAGGAGCTGGAGCAGGCCCTGGCCCTGGCCGAGAGGTTCACCCGGGAGTACAACACCCTTCTGAAGAGGTTTGAGGAGCAGATGGTCAACACCTCTTCTGTGCTGGACCTCCTCAACCAGCAGTTCGGCTGGGTCTCTGCCCTCGCCAACAACACCAAGAACAAGGATGGCATCTTCAAGATAAAGACGGTGAGACAGAGAGAGAGAGAGAGAGACATGCACACAACACACACAGACTGGGCCTGATTGGTCAGAACGGAGCAAGAAAATACTGTAATATTGTGATAGTCAGAATAGAGGGAAAAAGCACCTCATATCAAGTTTCAAATGTCAGCGATGCCATGACATTTTTGCTTTGTTTACACAACTGTACTTCAATGATTAGCAACTTTCCTGGGAAGTCATGAAATCAACTTTTAGGGGATCAATATTACACTCCCAAAAGCACAATAGTTTCAGTTTTACGGTGAAATCTACTCCAATTTGATCAATTTTGCTTCCAGCAAATTCAGGCCCACAGTGCATTGAACACTCCAGCACGAAAAGTTACAATACTCATACTTCTTATACATCTTATTCTAAAATGTATTATCTCAACCGTTCAATTTCTCTGGAACCTTGTAGTGTCATTATACAGCTGAGGTTGAGGTGAGCTGTATGTATTTATCGAACCACAGGCTCTTTAGCCCTCCTGAACATTTCCTCTGTAAAATGTCTCACCATCCTCCGTCCTCCATCATTCCCTCCCTCCAGGTGATCTCCTCAGACAGCGAGAGCCCAGAGGAGCCAGGTGAAACCAGTGTGTCGGTGCAGCTGTTCGATGCTCCACCCATGACCTTCTCCGTGCCCTCGGACCTCACCTGGGACGACCCAAAGTTCTCCGAGGTGGTCGCCCAGGAGGCTTTGGAGCGCTACAAGCAGACAACAGTGTGAGTAGCAGTACATCTCTCTAGGACTGCCCTGTAAAGCAGGTACTGTCTAGATACTTTTTTATGTGATTCTGGTCCTGCCAGTGTAACCGGTTGACTAAGTGTCCTCATGATTCCCAGGTAGTGGTGGCCAGTAGTTGGTTAAACTCACTCCTCAAAGGAGCGCCAACAGTCCCTCCAAGAGAGGCGTCCCTATTGGCGCAACTGTAAGTGCGTCTGCCTCACAAGTGGGCCCTGGGCAAGCCCTTAACATGGGTTACACCAGCAGCAGTATAGCCAGGTTCCGGGCTGATCTGAGAGGTTGCATTAGCTTCAGTTTGGAATAGACGGAAGACAAATGGATCCATTATTTTCAGTCAACCTTTTCTTGTCCCTTCCAGAGTTGCGAAGTGAGCGTCGGAGGAGACCCTGTCGCACGCCATCCTGTCAGAAGAGGAATGTTCCAGATTGAATGAAACATAATAGAACACTCCATGTTGTCATGTCAACCTTAGATCCTGTCTTTTGCGTTTAATAGTTACAGTATGCCAGCTCCCTAGAGCTTTTCCTGCTGTGAAAATCTAACCACCTATAACAGAGTAGAGATTATGCTGAGTCTCAAATGAGACAAGGGGGTAGGAGACCCATTGAGACCCCCCGCCCGGTAGTGTCCTAAAAGACGATAGTACTACTGTTAGTGCTGAGTGATCCCTGCTCTCTGCTGTAGCTGGCTACTGCTCCAACATGTTTTTGTACTGTGTGCTCCTAATGCAGGGCTAGAAATAAAAGTCTGGTGAGACCCACAACACGTCGTGTTTCTTCTTCTGGCTTGATGTGAATTGGGCTTTAAAATTCAGCCTCTCTTTGAAATTATTTATAACATTTTTCTCCACGAGAAACCGTGAGAAAAGTAAGAGGACGGGAGAGGGGGCGATTAAAATATTGTGCCGTTTTTTATTTTGGTGTAAAAATCACACAGCTGCTAGTTTATTCTGCAGAGATATATCCATGCAGTATAACACCTAGGATCCCACAGCCATAATAGAAGCAATTAAATAGAGTATTTTTGCTGTTAGTCAGCAATTAATGCAAATTTACACATGAGATCAAAAGGTGTGTATCATGTACAATATACAACATACTCCTCTCATACAGTACGTCTTCATCATCATAGTCACCCTCTACAACAGAAAAGAAGGCTGACCTTGGTGCAACGCAAAGAGATTACCGTGACAACCTGAACGTCAGGAAGGAGTAAGGCTTTAGAGGACAGGTTATTAAGAAAACACAGGAAGTTCGAGGGGAAACAAACAAAAATAGACAAGTTAAACAAGATTTTAGGTACCAAAACAAAAAGCCACACTAGTTTTTAAAAGATATACAGGTATAAATCGAGTGGTTCGGTTTTATTTGAAAGCCCCGTTTTCGGACCAGGTAGGACATGCGGGTTTAGATGACGTCAGAATTGGAACAAACACAACAGTACAAAACATGAAGGGTTTCGGGGGGAGTGCAGTCGGATCAGTCAGGTCTCACTTCCATAGCTGGTTATCATCTGACAGGGGAGCCAGGGGCTGTGATAGGGACAGGGCAACACCTCACACCTTTACAGAGAGAGATGAAGAGGTCTCTCCAGATTGACTAATCTACAGATCAGGGAAGCATGTCAGTTCTGCGTGATATATTTCTACCCGAGCATTCCACAGCACTGTAGCAGGTGTCCTGCTAACAGTAAGGACTGCCCCCGCTTGCCTTGAGCACAACACCCGGATAGAAGTATAACAGTGGATTAAACTACTAGTGTACATCAGAGATGTTCTCAATTATATTCAAGTCTCTTCTCCAGTGCAACGTTTACGTTAAACAATGTTGCTGGCTCTTGAATGAGCCCTTGGTGTTAAATGACAAGAGGCAGGTCTGGATTAGATGATGGGCCCTGGCTGGAGGAACAGGAAGGCTATTCTGCATGAGCGCCTAGAGAAGGCAGGATTAGAGAGAGAGAGAGAGAGAGAGAGAGAGAAAGAGAGAGAGAGAAAGAGAGTTGCTAGTCTTGTCATCTGGGAGTTGATCTCTTCACAAGCTTGTATGGCTCTTATCGAAGTGCAGATCAAATCGCAGAAAAAAAAAAGCAGAAATCGTCAAATGAAAGATGAGTAGAAAACAATGCATACACTCATTGCATCATGCTGTTTATGTAACCATTGCCTGCACACACAGGTACATATACACACGCAAAATATGAACACAGGTACGCACACAAACACACACACAGGTACGCACACAGACACACACTTGTACACACACAGGTAAAGCACGCACTCACTCACTCACTCGCACACACACAAGTTCTCAACTGTTACATCGTGGAGGGAGTAACATGTAGATTAGTTCCTGTCACATGATCACAGGGTCAGTCCAAGGCCCTCCAAGACAGGGCATCATCATCAACATCATCATCCTGTAGACTCCTCCCCCATATCCTAATCAGGATTCTATGTCCTTTACAGGCTGACACACACACACAGACACACACACACACACACAGACACAGACACACACACACAAGGGCACATGCACAAACACACACCCACCCCTGTTCATCAGTTATCTGGACATTAATCATGGTGAACAGGGGAAGGACTCTTTAGCTCCTATTCAGTGTGTGTGAGTGTGTGTGTGTTTGTGTGTGTGTGTGCGTGTGTGTGCCGTGATTCTTCAGGACTGCTCGTCATCTTTGTTTGCTCTGGGAGAAAATAAAAGTGCCAATACAAGTAACATTCCCCACCCCGGCCCTCTCTGGTAAGACTGGTCGCTGTGTGTGTGTGTGTGTGTGCACGTGTCAGCAGTCAGCCCATGACAGAAGAGCAGAGTCCAGAGGGTATGGAGGTGATGGGGAGGGCGTTGGAGTTGGGGCACGTGCGTCACTCAAAAGGCCCCTCTTCAGACTTCTAGAATCTTCTGTTGCGGAGCCATCCTCCGCACACACACATACACACTCAAAACGCACCGTGCAAGCACGCGCACGTGCACACACACACTCACACACACACATACACAGGTTAGAGATGAGAGAACGGTCTGAGCTGCTCCAGTTGAACCTCCAGAGATATCCTCTCTTCTAGCAAGTCCTGAAGAACAACACACAAGATGGGGCCATGTTATGAGGTTTCATCTCCATGGTGGTTGTAGTCCAAACTCCATGTTTGTGGTCCGTACTCCATGTTTGTAGTACCATGCGTACCTTTAGCTGCTGTTGTAGTTCGCTGTTGAGTCTGGCCAGCACTGTGTTGGTCTCCTTGTTTCGCCTTATGGAGGCTTGGATGGCCTTCTTATCTTTCCCCAAAGACCTGGAGGAAACACAGAGACTGGGGGTTAGTGTAAGATTACACTCCCAGTATGATAAAGATCTTTACATTTTGATAGTTTTCATACATTTCGCACAAGAACAAATCCAAGTTAATCCATAGTGTTTGAGTTGAAACTAGAAGGGCACTCGAAGCGTGCAGACCCCCACTCATGATGCATGTCGTCAGCATGTACAGCTCTTGAATGATTAAGTGGACTGGGCTTTTCTAGTTTAGAGAAACACGTCTCTCGATGTCAATGTTAACGAAAGCTAAGAACAATTTGTGAATCTGCCAAATGCCGCAATATCAAAAATAACTAATGAACTAACATAAACACCGAAAACATAACCTCCCTCGGACCTCGTCCTGGCCGGAGGCAACTACAGAGCAATCAAGATATAAGCCTCAAGAACATGGCATGTGTGGTAGAGACTTTTCAAACATATCATTTGTGTCAGCGTTTCCCATACTGTTACAGCCATTAACACAGGTCTTTGTTATACAGTTTATAACTCCAGAGTAAATAAGCTCCTGTCAGTTGACCATTTGGGTTAGGGTGGGTTTTAGCAACACAAACTAGTTATATACACACACAGTTGTTTTATATAAAGGTTTTTTCATGGTTTTAAACTACTTAACATATCGATGGACTTTTGCACTTTGGACTATTGGATGAATTTGAAGTTGTAGGACCCCATGGGGCAGTTGTATACTGTGGTCTACGTCGCATTTACCTCTAACCTGAAAACGTGTTCTGCTTGTTAGTATTGTCAAAGGGATTTTTAATATATACTATTGTGGATCTGTTTTTACAGTTGGGGGAGTCTTGAATGGGTGAGCGGTTGTGTGTGATCATGGACAGTGAGACACCTCCAACATAGCCATGGACTGCAATTGCGGGCTGTGCTTAAACACTGACACTGGATGTTGTGTTTTTGAGAATTAACTGTGCCACGAGAGAGAGTAGTGTGCATGTTGCCTTACCAACTGCCACAATAGCCATGTTTCAAAAGTCCAGTCGCAGCAAAAACGGCAATTAAAGTAGATTCTTGTGGACCTACATTATTTCTATATTTCATTTGGGATAACTCTCATGGCAATACTGAGATGAAATCAGCGAATTCTTCACCACGGCTATTAAGGAATTGTTTTGAGAAAGCTTTTTTTCTATCAAAATCTCTCTTAAAGTCCCTTTTTCCCATATGCCCTCTTTAGCAATAATGTTAAGCCATTTCACATTAGAATTATTTTGAATGTATATGATTAACAAAACCATGCTTCATTTTCTCAATCTTACTTTCACTTTTCATTTCTATCTCTATTACTTTGGGTATTGTAAAGTGCGAGTTGTCTAGAGTTGATCAATTATTGGTACTGTAAGTATATTGGTAAGAAACATTCATTCATTCATTTTGTTTTGAGGGCCACCAAATATGAGCACCTAATGTCAAGTTAGATGACCAATCAAGATTTATTTATTTCAAAGACAATGAATGAGCCCTATTTTGTCTCCACAGACAGTGAAGATGGCACATGTCCTCTTTATAGTGATCTTGATGGCAACCTGCACTGGAGGCCCCTCTTTAGGTCAAGGTGAGTTACTTTTCTTATCCGGTAAGCATACTGTATTCATACAATATTCAATACTGTACAACAGTGTGTATTTACCTTTTTGTGTCCTGTTACATACTGTTGTCAATGCACGGGACTCATGTGTTTAATTATACAGCAGCATGGACGATTGGTAAAGATAAAAAGAGTGTGATGACGAACCCAAGCCAGGTACAGTTTGTCAGTCACATGGGCACGTTTACTGGATCACCAAGAATAAAGGTTTGAGGGTTCAGGTGGAGTCCGTCTCAGCTTCACTAAAGAGGGTAGGTGTTCATTTTCATCAAAGCTCTGTTACTGTATGGATAAATCACCATGGTGTGTCAAACGACTGTCACATCTTGTTGCTGTTATACACTCATTCTGTTCAGGATTCACCCATTGTCTGGTCATCCATTTTTAGCTGCAACCAGCAGCTCTACAGCTTGGTCGGTCAGTTGATTGGTCGGTCCACAAAAATACAATGCTGCTGTTGTCCACAAAAGTCCAATGTGGCACCATGACTGTTACTAATCCACTAATTAGACCAGAGAGGAGAAAATTCACCAAGATGGAAAATGCTCCCCCCCCCCTTTTTTCTCTCTCTCTCTTTTTTTTTTTTCTATATCTAATTATATATTCTATATCTTCGATATCTAAATTATACTTTTCATACTGTTCCCTATTTGCTAAGTCTGTAAACCCAACAGAAAGGCCACCAAAGGAAAACACTGGCATGTTGATGTGAATATAAGTCGTATGTAAATATGTATTTTATAATATTAATTATAGCTCTTCTGGGGCTGTTGTTGATCAGTGCTGGGTGTTCTTACAATAACAGAAGGTAGGAGCTTAAGCTTACCTTACCTGGCTTAATGTTGATAAATATAGAACTGTCCTGTCTTTCTTTTCATTTTTAAAAAATTATGGTGGTTTCAAATTTGGTTCAATGTTTTGTTTTACTTGTTTTGTTTCATTATTCTAAGGAGGCTGGGCAATCAACCGTTCCTTCTGGTTTTACGCTCACATTCATTAAAGGAGGAGAGAAAACAGGGATTTGGACAGGGAGCCAGCAGGACCAGAAATGGAATGAGTCTCAACAGAGCCAGCCGAAGACACATGCTTATATTCTGACCCACCCATTATGACCTGTACACTCTCGTCAGCACATAACAAGGCTGGACAGCATAACAAGGCTAGCTGTAGGCCTAGAGGAATCCAATGATGTCCACCTCTTGACATTTGGTCGATTTTACTGACCACTAGATCAACAAGAATCATTGTTGTTGAATTTTATTTCAACAACTGTACCTGATGACGACATGCGTCAGGGGTGGGGGACACGAGTTTCACTGTGCACTTGTTGAAATATGCATCGCTGAGCAATAAACGTCCCCTTTTTTAATTCAGAAATCTGGTCACCTTATGTTTAATTGCAGTCTGCTATTTGGTGCTTTTGGTGGACCCTGTATGCAACCTTCCTCTGACATAATTCACCAAAATGAAGTGCTGATGTAAAAATAAAAAATAAAAAAATAAAAAAAATAAAAAAAATACTTTTAATAATCGATGATGTTGTTGATTGTGGCTGCAGCCCTAGTCATTACAGCTTAGGGATTTCAGTGCACGTGGAATGATTTCTTCCAGTGTGGAGATCTTCTGTCAGAATCAAACAAGCACTGATTGTTTTTCCAGGTTGAGGCCACAGTGAACTGTCCTCACACTGCCTTAGCCAGCTGAGTCATAGTCTTTCAGTCACACACGCCCCTGCAGTGCATACATAACGCTGATAATGCAGCAATACTCCCCCTTGTGTGCGTGTACAGTAGCATATAGACATTTACTCAGTTCAAAAGAAATATGGCACCAGGTTCTTATGACAAAAGAACTGGTAATAGTTAGAACACCAATTATAAAGCCCAATTTTATGCTTTGTCGAACGACACTTTTTTTAAACCTTTTGTCGAGCATCACTTCTCAAGAAGCATAAATTAGGCTTAAGCCGTCTCTTTTACAGTTCCCCAGAGCACTGAACCTCAGCCTCCACCTAGAGTGAGTTCTGTGACAATAATCTGAATCAGCTTTAGTATTCTAGAGCAGAAAGCCTAGACTCATGACTTTCTCAGACAGGGAGAGCCGGACACCAGTCGGGGCTGAGGACTGTCCTGCTCGGAGGGCGCCCTCTGGTGGGCAGAGGGGGCAGTGGCCGGCGCAGTGAGGGTGATGAGTGTGTGCGTCTCTGACCTGGGTATAGAAGGCTGCGTGGCCAGGACGGCAGCGATGACGGTGGACTTCTGCGGCAGCTCGTCCTCCGGCCTCAGCTCGTCCTCGGACTTCAGTCGCCGCCTCACAGGCTTAGGGGGCGGGGCCAGGGGACCGCTAGGGCCCTTGGCCTGATGGGAAATAAAAATTAAAAAAAACAGAAATGATTGGGGGTTCTTGTCCTAAGCAAGGAAAACTGACACTGAATCTCCCAGGCTGTCCCGTGGCCATCTTTAGAGAAACGATGTTACTTACAGAGTTGACGCTAGCAGCCGATCTCTCCTCTTCTGTGCTCTTCACTGTTCTCAGCGGACCTGCCGTCTCTGCCGCCTTCTCCACCTCAAGAGACACACCCACATGAGCACACACACGGAAAAACAGACACAGTGACATGCGTCACTACCTCGTCGTAACGGTGTGACCGTTGCCCCCAGACAGAGAGTGATGAACTGACGCTACAGGGGACTTCTCGGTGATCGCTACAGTCTTCAGTCACCTGCCCTCTCTTAGAAGAGCACAGATGGTTAAGTCGCCACCCCTCGTACCTGGGGTGGGTCTGGGTGTTTCTCTGTCTCCGTGTTGGGCTGGTCCGAGGTGGCGAAGGCCTGGAACTGGCTGAAGTCGGCAAAGTTGGGCTGTTCTGGGATCTGATGGGGAGAGGTGGCGGACAGACCCTCCCCCTCCGAGCGATGGCCGTGAGAGCCTGACGACTGGGGGGGGGGGGGCAGGATGTGGAGTAGTCATACCTCTGTGCGTAGATGTGTGTATACCCTGTGTGTGTGTGTGTGTGTGTGCCGAGTGTGTATGTGTTAGTATAACATCTGTAATATCTGTGTGTGTGTGTGTGTGTGTGTATGCATGTCTACCACCTGTCTGTATGTATGTGTGTGTGTGTGCGCGACCTACCTGTGTGGGTAGCGGTCTGGGAGGCACGGCGGGGGGGTAGGCCACGGCTCCGGCCTGCTGCTGGCCCGTGGGGGGGACCACGGCCGAGAAGCTCCGGTTCATGTCCAGCGAGGAGGAGCGCGAGTGCGAGGCCTGGGGTCTGGGGGGAGGAGGAGGGGGGGCCACCACCTTCAGACCCTCCGGAGATGTCCCCGAATGAGACCTGCAACACTCACACACGCACGCACGCACATACAAGTGGACTAGTCGGCATCATAAGAACAAAACATCAAAGCGTTGTTGTAGTGTAAACCAGCCAGTGGGGATTGGTTACCGTTGTCTTGTTACGACAGTAGCGATTGGTTCCTGGTCTGAAGTGAAGGAATCTGAACTGCTATATCCATCACCTGCAGGGAGAGAGGACATAATATAATAATAATAACACCTATCACATTCACAAACACAATCACATTCACAAACACAATCACATTCACAAACACAATCACATTCACATTCACAAACACGATCACATTCACAAACACAATCACAATCACAAACACAATCACAATCACAATCACAATCACAAACACGATCACATTCACAAACACAATCACATTCACAAACACAATCACATTCACAAACACAAGGTGATGCACTACAACACAAGCACACTAAATCATGGTTAAATTCGGGTTTCTGTGGTTCTACCCACCGGCGTTGGCGGGCACAAACTTCATGGAGGTGGCCAGCTTGGCGTCTTCGGGCAGCTCTGCGGGCTTGGCCATCAGGGGACTGGTAGGGTGGGTGTGGTCTGCGGGGAAGCGAGAGAGACGGAGAGGAACGTGTCAGTTCCCTCCGCGGCCCACCGGTTCCTTAAAAACAGAAGCTCGTGCGCCGTTCCCTCCCTGCGGGTTACTAATTTATATTAGATATCTGAGGCCGAAGGTCAACAGAAACTGCCACGCCGATGTTTACACTGTGTGTCTTCAAACAAACGCCGGACGTAACATTGTACAGCCACTAACGCGTTACTAGAACACTGCACCGCAGGTCTGAGTTCTGACTCAGTTCTGAGGTGAAGCTCTACATCTCTCTCCGATGCTTGGGAGAAGTGTACCTAGTGCTCGGACAAGGGGACGGGGACAGGGGTGTAGGGGACAGGGAGACATGCTAATAATATGAACGTTATAAATATATATAAGTATACAGTAAGTATATATAAGGATATGAAAGTTATAAATATAAAACGCCTCTTTGCTGCCTGACAGTGGCTGTGTGTTTTGAGTGTCGTAAGACGACTGACCGCTGCCTGTCCTCTTCAGTTCCATCTCCTGCATGTGGATCTTACTGGGGGTCATCCTGATGGGCACCGGGTGGACGATGGCCGTGTCCTGGCGAGGAACAGAGAGAGGGAACGCGGAGGGGGTCATGATCTGACCATGAAACACAGCACTTCGTCATTTAGGCTACATGTTACGCTCAATAAATCAGTGTATCTATCCATCCCTCCATCTACTGACGTCAAAGAGAGATGGTGACAGAGCACGGTGAAAACACTGCTTTATAAAAGGTTAGAGAATAAGCAAAAGCGTGGTAATTATGCCGATAAAGAGCAGGTAGTCCACTTGGAACGCAATTCACGTGGCAACCGCATATCTAAATTAGTTCACACTTCACAGATGGATAGAAGCACCCGTGATGTCACATCCTGAATCATGTTCTGGAACAGGAAATTAAAGCATGACCGAGTCAGTTATCCAATAGGCTTAGCGAGCCAGATCACATGACCGCTTCAGAGTCGGCTGATCGGCAGGGATCCTCGTGCACTTTTTAAGATAGACGGGCCTGTCTCAAAAATCTCTCCTTAACTCCTCGCCTCCTCTCTCCCCTCCTTCCCCTCAAAACTGCATGGGGTAGAGCCCATCTAATGTTCGAGCTTCTGTCCTGGGGCGGTAAGAGGAGGAGGCTAGGAGAGAGGACACGAGAAATGGAGGGATCTAGGACAGACTATGAAGTTAGGCCCAGAGAGCTCTCTCGGGCCAGGGTTCGAGGTTAAAAGGTCACTTGTATTAAGGAGAAGGGGTGTGTGTGTGGGTAGGTGTTTGACTTACAGGGTCTGCTGGTGCAATGTTAGAGTCAAACTGGGTCAGAGTTTGTGAGCTGGAGGAGCGTTCGCTAAAGGTCTCCCACTGCTGCAGGGACAGAGCAGAGACACATCAGCACTCCAATAGCATCACCACAACAACAACACTGTGACATCATCACACCAACAACAACAACGACGACGACAACAGCAGCAACAGCAACAACATGACGCCATCACAGCACAGACAATAGGACCACCCAGGACACATGGGGGATACGACTCTTCAATCTTTTCCTCCGTGACAGATCTTTCAAACTAATATCTGGTCCAAAGAATGAATGGATAGGTGACAGTGTTCCTCTGTACAGCTGGCACACATTCCCTATCAGATCAACGATGCCGCGGAGGAAGAGAGAGAGAGCAGGAAGAGGGATGTGTACAAAGAGTGTTGAGAGAGTCTTCAGGAAGAGATTAGAGACCGCTTCCTGACAGCGGATCTGCTGCTAAAGCAGCTGGCCTGCTATTCACTCCTCACTCAGAGAGAGGAAGAGACAACGGTCTTAAAACAACTGTCGTTTTCAGTAAGATATGTAGAGTGTGTGCATGTGTGAGATATATATAAACTGTGTGTGTTAGTATGTAGTTTGCGCGCGTGTGTGATATCTTTGTGTTTGTATTATATTTATGTTGAAATGTTGTCTGTAACTGTATGCTGCTTTCTTGGCCAGGTCTCTCTTGTAAAAGAGATTTCCAATCTCAATGAGACTAACCTGGTAAAATAAAGGTCAAATAAAGGTCATATAAATGTGCGTGCATGAGTGAGTGAGTGAGTGAGAGAGACAATGAGTGAGTGTGTGTGTGTGTGTGTGTGTATGTCCTACTTCGTTGCCCTGGTTCATCTCAGGCCAGGTCTGGTTGAGCGAGGGCATGGAAGGCGACTTGTTGGGGGTCACCTCCACGGGCGACCCCGAGTAGCCCACGTCAGGGGCGACCTCTGGAGCCTCTGGCACAGAAAACAAGAAACACAACATAAAGGGAAGAGTGAGATGAGGGCCTGGGTGTCTGTCAAGACTGTGTGCGTGTTTGTGTGTGTGTGTGTGTGTGTGTGTGTGTGTGTGTGTGTGTGTGTGTGTGCGCGTACCTGCAGAGTCGTCCAGGTCTATCAGCTTTGGCATGAGGCTCTCAGGCAGTTTTTCGGGCAGGTCGTAGCCGTTCTTCCTGGCCACCACCAGGTGAAACGCGGCGCAGAACTCGTCCAGCGTCAGAGCGCCGTCCTTGTCGAAGTCCGACAGCTCCCTGGGACACGCAGACGCACAGAGAGTCAACGGAAGCTACCCATGCAGAGAAAAGCATTAGTAAGACTGCTTTTTGGTGTCCCCGCAATTCAGCAAAAAGCATTTTTAACGCTCACGATTAATCTTTCAACTTTAACGTGTTAAAAAGAATTATCACAAACTAATCATATTACCAAAATTTACCCCCACTTCCTCCCGTAAATCCAAATGTGAGTGTTTACTTGGCTGAATTATTGAAAGGCATGTGAGACGTAGATGAATCTGTGTTTCATATGCAGTAATTCAGCCAAGTAAAAACTCATGTAAACACTCGCTGAGCAGGTTGCGCTGAGATAACAAGATGGTCTGAGGGGAAGTTGTTTTCATATTGGACATTCAACATTCACATCTGGCATGGTGAATTACATATTGCACTGATGTCTTTTCACCGACGCAAGTGAAGTAAAAAAAAAAAAAGATTCCTCTAACAAGCCTGGCTCCAGCCCCTGAATCTGAATGTCAAGCTACTAAAGCCAGTCATGCATTTCTTTATTGGAACACCACACTTGCAGGCTCTCTCCATCTGAACCACCGCCTGGTTCATGGAAGGCCCAGCTGCCCCAGGCTGCCACCGAGCGGTGATCCACGCTGACTCACCAGATGTGCGAGAGTTCTAGAATAGGCAGCTTTGATTTGGTGAAGAACTCTTTAGCTGCCGAACCTGAAACGCAAAAACACAAACGACGGACGAGTGGTCACACTGGTATCTGGGAGTCTTTGAATACAGGCTGTGGTCTCTCCCTCCCTCCTTCTCTCTCTCTCTCCTTCCTTCCCTCCCTCCCTCAGTCTCTCTCTCCTCATTCCCATCTCTCACCAGGTATGAGTCCGTTGAGATCGGGCTGGATGGTCTTGAACTGGTTGATGTAATACTGCCTCTGCTCGTCTGTGATTCGCCAGGGGTCGTCGTAGGTACTCGACTGTCTTTGGATCTCATTGGTCGTTGCGGCCGAAGCCACGGTCCGTATCGACGTGCTCTCCTAAGGCCGGTCATGTGACGCAGTCAGAGAGAGAGAAATAAAATAAAATATTGAAAACATCTGATGATGGATTTGTTTACTCTATAAGAGATGAATGGGGATAATCTGGGAACAGAAACGATGACGTGTGAGTTGACAGGGTCATATTATGGGAGTGTTGACTGACGTTTCGCTACTCGTTAAAACGTTGATCAAAATAACATGGGACGAGTCTTGCACAATCGGAAGAGAAAAAGAACGGGGGAATGAAAAAGGCGACTATTACACAGACGACGAGAAG
This sequence comes from Borostomias antarcticus, assembly GCF_949987555.1. Lineage (NCBI taxonomy): Eukaryota > Metazoa > Chordata > Actinopteri > Stomiiformes > Stomiidae > Borostomias > Borostomias antarcticus. Next base: position 14,205,972 of record NC_140252.1, read on the forward strand.
ATGGGAAAGGAGGCGGAATGAGAGAAGGAAGAGTAGTGAGTGTGTGGGACCGTGGGTATCTCCCGATGCACATTCAAACCATTTCTATGGACCTCGCTTTTTGGGACAGGAGCTGATCACAGCTTTGTGAACTACGTACGCTGTTCATTTGACTTGACCTATGACTGCCATGTTGACTAAGGTCAACAGAATCAAACATCTGGAGACATTTCCTGAAACAAGGAAAGCATGATCCAGCCGCTGCCCCTATCCCCCTAGGCCCCATAGATCCAGCCCCCATAGCCCCAGCAGACCCAGGCCCCATAGACCCCAGCCCCACAGAACCATAGCCCCCTAGACCCCATAGCCCCTGGCCCCATAGCCCCAGCCCCGTAGACCCCCAAGCCTCTAGCCAGAAAAAGCACAGTCTAAGAACGCCGGCAGAGATCAGATCCCTTCGTCGTACTGCCGTGTAGTTACAGCCATGTAGCAAAGCTCTTGTGCTCTTGCGCTGGTGCAAAGCATCCCGGGTGTCCGTCTTGAGTGCCTGGCTACAGACAAGAGTGTGGGCAGAGACAGGCCGACGGGACGCAGGTGGGTGGGCAGGCCAGCGGGGGGCTTACGCTGCGCTACCTGTAGGGGCGAGGAGTGCATTGGTGGAAGTGTACTGGAGGGGGGGGTGCCTTTGAAACTGACCCAGCTTTCTTGGACCGGAGGGGGGGAGTGGGCGGACCACATCCCATCGCTGGACACTGGTCCTGGGGAAAGGGAGGAGAGACGCACAACGTCAAGCACAAGCGGACAAGAGATCTGGCGAGTTATATTATGGAGAAACAACACCTCAAGTCGTCTAACGACACTGTCATAGTGTGTGTGTGTGTGTGTGTGTGTGTGTGTGTGTGTGTGTGTGTGTGTGTGTGTGTGTGTGCATGTGTTTGCCCATGTGCTCGGGTGTGCGTGGCTCACCTGATTGTGCCTCTCTGAAGGGAGTCCAGACGGCCCCGGCCACCACCGGCTGCCTGTCTGAGTTCCCCCCGCTGGCCTGACGCTTGTGCTGCTTCCTCCAGGAGGGGGGCGAGGTTGGGGGAGACTGGTGGGGTGACACCACCGGGGAGGTGGAGTCAGGCTGGGGGGGGAGAGCGAGAGAGCGAGAGTGAGTGAGAGAGAGAGAGAGAGAGAGAGAGAGAGAGAGAGAGAGAGAGAGAGAGAAAGAGAGAGAGAGGAGAGAAATACATAACATGAGAGGTACGAAGACATGTAGGAATCAAGTCAGATCTAAATCTGTAAGTTTATTTCTCCCAGCATGTTTCAGGTGTCACCCCCTCTAGGGTTTTGATGGTACAAATGTGACCTGTGGTTCTATGGTGGTTCCATGGTGGTACTGTGGTGGTTCTGTTGGAATTCAACTATGGTTCTAAAGTGGTTCTATGGTGGTACTAACTTGTGGTTCTTTGGTGGTACTGACCAGTGGTTCTATGGTGGTTCTGTTGGTACAGACCTGTGGTTCTACAGTGGTACTGACCTGTGGTTCTAACTAAGGTGGTGCTACAGATGAACCGACCTGTGGTCCCATAGTGGTTCTACTCAGGTACTGACCTGTGGTTCTGCGGTGGTTCTACTGAGGTATTGACCTGTAGTTCTAAGGTGGTTCAGCGGTGGTTCTGACCTGTGGTTCTATGGTGGGCCCGCAGGGCTGGATGACCTCGTGGTGTGCGGTGGGGACCTTCTTGGCCAGGCCCCGGCCGGGGGGTCTGGGGATGACCCCAGAGTAAGGCCCCTGGTTGTCCGAGTCGGGGTACAGGGTGTGGTGTCTCGCCTCTTGTTCATTCTTACCCACCACAAACCTGGGCAGAGGCAGGTCCTTCACTGTGGGAAGGAACCAGATATACATGGTTAGAGCATTGTTTGTATTAGTAGTGACAGTGGTAGTAGTGTTTGTGGTGGTGGTAGTAGTAGTAGTAGCAATAGTGGTAGTAGTAGTGTTTGTGGTGGTAATAGTAGTAGTGTTTGTGGTGGTAGCAGTGGTGGTTTTAGTAGTAGTGGTAACACTGACAGCTTGAGACTGATGATAAATAGCCTAATGCTCCCATCTCTCAGCAAACCAAGTGGTGGGGCAGTCTGTTGAAGTTTGTTGGGCCTGCAGGCCTCTATATACAATGCTCCAAAAAGTTAAGGGAACACTTAATCATCAATCATTATCGCGGATCTCGATGAACAATATATTCCAAGTTGAACATTTTTATTGATTACATTGTATAATTTGTCAAGAACAAAATTACCTAAGAACCCACTGAGTGCTGGATGTGATGAAAAAGTGTTCCCTTATTTTTTGGGAGAAGTGTATTTGTATTGATTCTTAATGAACAAGTCTAAGCTTCAAACTGTGACTGTCCCAGACTGTAGTTTCAGCCATCCACTGCTAGTCACTTGATCAAGGGTGTGCCAATTCCAGCAGAGCTCAGTGGCTCATTCATATTTTCAAGGGCATCCTAAAGTGCTCTGGTCCCTGCTAGACTCTCTCCCCTCCCTCCCTTCCCCCCTCCCTCTCTCCCTCCAGCCTGAGGTTAGCTACTTCCTGTTGACGTAGAGTCTCTATTCTTCCATTCTTGTCCTACAGGGATGAATTTGTTTCCTGCTCACACAAACTCAGGATCTTATTCATCTCTCGCTCTCATGGAATCTCTATCAATAATTCATCTCTCTCGCTCATCCAAACTTTTATCTTCCTAATTCATACACCCCTCCCTCTCTCTTTCAGAAGATGCCCGGGTCGAGCATGTCATTCTACATGCTACCTGTAATTTGTACCTATAATAAACATCCTTGAATCGTGGAATCCCCAACACAACACGTCCACAGGCATAGTACCAAAGCAGGGCCTGATCTGTCTCTCATATGTCCATGTCAGTGTGAGGAAGTAGCAAGAGATCACGGCAAATTTATGCAACCAGCTCTGTTGTTGCAATGTTGTTAAATAAGTGGCATCGTGCAGAACATTGCCTACAGCATGACCGTGAAAACATCCCTGTTTTTCACTGAAACCACACAGACAAACACCACCATGGAAACTACGTGACCCAGCCTGCCCCTGAGCCTTACAAACTCCTGTATCAACCCTCACCCAGGCTAAGGCTTCAGCAAAATATGCGGACAGGACATTCTAGAATTATCTGACAGGCAATTCTAGAGCTGTTTATCAATATTGACACATTCTAAAAAAGTGCTCTTCAAGCGTGGACCAGGTCAGGCCATACATGTTAGATGTATGCAACTAGACACTCACCAGAGTTGAGGCTCTCAACACGTAGAGGCAGTCCAGACTGGGCTATGGCGATCAGTTTCAGTGCAATGTAGAACTGGCTCCGTCCAAAGTGGCCCAGTCTGGTAGCGCCACACAGTTCTGTGATCTGTGAGGGAAAAAAAACACAAGCAGCGACAGACAGCGCCAACATAAGCCTCAGGAACATAAGCCGCAGGAACGAGGGCTGGTCACAGTGGGTGTGGACATTCAGACGGCCTCTCCAGACACTCAAGGTCATCTTTTAAAGTCTGAAGACAGAACACTGGGAGAGGGTGGGGGACATTGAAAGGGACAAAACAAGTAACTTAGTTCACCAAGGTAATATGCAGGTCTTATCACGAGACTCTTAATAGCGGTACATCCTGCCTTCCTTCCTTAAAGCTCATTACATTATCTTCCACTGTGCTTTATCAACTCATAGTTCGAGATTATGCCCAAGGCTGCGAGACTAGTCTGTTTGTGCCAAACAGTTGGCAATGGACCTTTATCATCGCAGAATGGAAGGGAGAGTTCCTGGGGTGCTGAATCATGATGCCTAGCTGACTAAGGGCTGCTGCCCGATCAAATGTATACTCTGGTATGGGACATAAACATCAGAGAAAAATGCATCACATGACCTTTTCACGTGAACATCTGCTACTCAATTACGCTAGCTACAGCTACAACGATCTGCTTCATCGAAACTGGATTTCAAAACATCCAATGAAATAAGCAAAAAAAATAGGCTAACTATGATTTTTGTTGTTGTGGTAAATTGGCTAGCTAAGTCGCTTTCTAGACAATTAACGTTGGATGATGGCGAATCTGAAACTAGCAAAAGAATGTCTAGCTACTCAACCGGCCCAAAATGGGTTCATAGTCCACAACGTCGGGCACAGTGAACCCACTCTAGGTTCTAGCTATGGTGAAGCTGCAATCCCGTTATAAACACATAAGCCCTTCTCAGTCATTTTGCTCTAGAGCAGTAAGCTTTAGCCAACAAGAAGGTGTGTCTCGCCCATGGTCGCCCCCATTCGGCTCACTGTCAACAAGCACGCCACGGTTAGCGTTAGCTAGCCGGCTAACACACTGTCAACATGCGTATTGGCTAGCCATCCGGCTGGTTTCAATATATTTCTCACGTATTCACAAACAGCTTAGGCACTGACAGGTTCAGTGGCTCCATCAAACTGGGCAGTTGAAGTGAGCTGGCTGGTTGGTTACCTGCAGGACAACCTCGCTGGGGAGCTGGGCCGCCCGGAAAAGGTCCAGAACTCTCCCGTTAGAAGCCACTTTCTTGGTGTTGTCCGTATCGCAATAAACGAACAAATCGGAGTAGTATTTCTGCTCCACGTCGCTTAACGTTAGACTTTCCATTATGGCTCAAAGGTACCCGAAAAAACGGCTTCAGTCCTAGCTAACGTGACTTGAAGAAGTGATCCCCAAAAAGGGCGAGAGGACCGACGATGCTGGTTTTGTTAGCAGCTAGCTGGTCTTCCTGCTCTATCTAGCTTGCGGAATGCCCCACAGAAGCCTACAATAGGATATAACGTTAACACTTAAACGGCTGCATGCGTAGGGAACTATTTCAACTATTTATTTAGCAAAGTTATATGTAGACATATATAACTGCCAGAATAACGTAAAACTGGCCTGCAAACAAATGCTAGCTACAGGCTGTGGCTCTCGTCTACCTAGCCAGCCTAGCTAGCTTCAAAGTCAGCAGTAGTGCACTCTTTAAGTCTGGACGTCTGATTCCAACCGAATGCTGTTTTTCTTGAACTAGTCGGTGGTCGAACAACGTGTCTGCCTCTCTCCAAAGTGAGGTTCGCTCTAAGCGACGTTAGAAGTAAAGTTTGAGGGTCTTTTGACTCCTTCCTCCATCAGTCACAGCCGCCATTCCTATGGCCCTGTGATGTCATCCTACAGACTGTGCGAGTCAGCGTAACCTGCATGGCAGGAGGCGGGGCAACACAGGGACCCGGATAGAGGATGTCAACAGTACATTCAAATATTCCAATATTCATATCACCCTGTAGCCAAATATTTGGCATCCTTTAATTTGAAAACTGAGTCACAATGTTTTTATCCACCCCCTGTTACTTGCTTCATTTTATGTTGATTATTTATTTATTTAAGGGGAGACACTACAGTTGAATATGATTTTTTTTTCCTTTAAAGATATCCTCATGAAGTTTTACCAGTTTAATATTCACATCATAAATATCTGCAGAATACATCTGAGAATCAGTATGTAAAGTTTAGTGAATGCACCTGACCTGGAAGTTGAGATAGCAGGTACCGAGTGACGTCAGGTACTGAAAAAACGTAATTTTAAGAAATGGCTGATAAAGATAAGCATCATGAATTCATTGCTGTATTAATTGGTTCAACTAAATTTAATGTTACAGTCCAGTCCTCACTTAGTGAGGATATAACAATACGTACATCGACAGTGGGTGCTGGGTCAAATATATGATACTGATACCGCTGATATGACACTCCAGTCCACTCCAGTCCTCACCGCAGTCATATCAGGGGCCATATCATATTGCCCATGAGTAATGCTGTGTTCACACCGGGCATGTATCTCCCGGGCCGGTGCCCTCCGCCTTCACTGCCACCTATCTAGCAGCGCACCCAACCCCGACAGTTCCTCCTATGGGTGGTGGGTCCACAGGATGGAGGAGGAGATGGTGTTTCCACATTGCTCTTTCGGGCTGGGCCGGACTCCGGGTCTCTCTTCCTTTGATCTTGTTTCATCAGGGGTTGTTTCCCCCAGGTAGGGGGGCTAGGAGGGTACTACCACTTGCCCAAGGTTACTTCTCCATTCTAGTTTGCACTGAAACTAGCCACTGCCCCTTTGCGTCGAAAGGAGCCAGTTGAGGTGGTTCGGGCATGTAGTGAGGATGCCTCCTGGACGCCTCCCTAGGGAGGTGTTCCAGGTGTGTCCGGCTGGGAGGAGGCCACGGGGTAGACCCAGGAGCAGGTGGCGGGACTACATCTCCGCACTGGCCTGTGAGCGGCTAAAGATTCCCCAGGCAGAGCTGGTTGATGCTGCTAGGGAAAGGGATGTCTGGGGCCCCCTGCTGGAACCGCTGCCCCCGCGACCCGCCCCCGGATAAGTGGATGGCCTTTTTGTGTGGAGTTTGCATGCTCTCCCCATGTTCACAAGCGTTTCCAACCAAACGAACCCCAATATAAAAACATCTAGGAGAACAGATTGCTTTCCTGTTCAACCCTTTCCCCTGTTTACCGTTGGAGGAAGGACAGCAAGGATGGGTGCAGGAGACAGTTGGTCCTCGTTAAGCCTATTACACACTAAGCAAGCAAGTTTGACCATTTTCTAACGCCCGAACAGACTATCAGTCTAGTTCACCTATCTTCTGCCTCCCAATTTCATCTGAAATGTGAGTCATGTCACTGAAGTGTGCACACCTGATCACAGCCCATGAGTTAACAAAGCCTACTAGTTACATAGAGCAGAAGGGTGGGTTGATAAGTGCACACACAGAGAAGTATGTAGAATTGGCACGCATCAGAATGTCACACCCTCCGCCCAGAGGGAGGGGTCATGGGTCGTGACGTCAGCAACACTACCTTTCATGGTGCTTTTTTGAGTCGTCGTCTGCCCACCCTGTTCCGTATTCTGCTCCCGACAGAATTCCGGCAAGACTAACTCTGGTAAGTATTGCAACAAGTAAAGTGTTCTTTGAAGGGTTATGTGGGCTTGTGTCGATGTTTTTAGTGGCTTGGTATTTACGTTTTAGAGCTCCCAGGCTATTTTACCTATCCACCCAGTGCATCCTTCAAGCCCGCTGCATTGAATCAATTAATTATGGAGATGATGGATCAATTTGCAGACCCTGATGGGTCATCATCGGCTATTATTGCCTGCTGTATGTTCAGTGTTACTGTAAATTCCCCTGCGGATGCACATTGATTCAGCTGGTCGCAAACCGGCAGCCACTTCCGCATTGATTGTGCTTCCAATGTTCAATAGAAACGCGTAGATTGTTACAATGTTGTAGATTTGTTCTTATTTGAGTTTGGTGGCGGATTTGTCTCTTCTGACGCGACCTTTTAAAATGTCAGTGTAGAGTATTCATCGTAAATTTTCTGTATAGTAACCAGATTTAAGATATTAGCCCCCGGCTACTCCGGATAGATTAGGCTACTGTGTCTAATCCTTGCACCCGGTCTATTGTTGCCATGAGTTGCACCAACTGACTAGAACTAATTCCTAGTAGCCTATGTGTAAAAACCTACCTGGCGAAAAGCAATCTGATTCCGATTCTGATTGTTTTTTATAGTGTACGATAAACAGCCAATAAACTGTAGCCCACTCCTATCATATAATGCTTATAGGCGATAAGATAATGTGTTCCATTGATGCAGAGTACAGCTGCAGATATACAGTAGCCTATGACTAAACTCTTTCTCTTGTAGTGACAATGAATGTCCAGCACGAGGTAGAACTGCTTGTTGAGGAGATCAAACGTCTCGGCACCAAAAGTAAGTGTGCAGCCCGTTCAGTACCAGATCTGATAATACTGAACTCTGATGGAGGACTGGATAGACGTTATGCTTAAATGTGACCCAACCCCGTTCAGAGCTCCTGTCTGGGAGTGGTTTGTGTGGGGTTATTGCAACCGGTTTGCACAACCAGTTCCTGTTCCATCGCAAGCAGCTGCTGGTTAGCTGCCCTGCCGCACTCTCCAATGTTGAAAATCCTCAGGCTAAGCTAACACAGACTGCTTTCAGGTTTGTTTACATAGGCATGCTTTCTCTTATTACCTCTCAGCTGCCATGGCCTATTTTAGCCAGGCTAGCTTCGGCGCAATGATCCCCTGTTTATCTGTGCCTATAATGAATGGGCCAGTCTGGAGGGACAGATGGAGAGATGAAGGCAGTCTTCCTCCTGACCCTTCCTGGCCATGCCCCTGCAAGGTTAGGAGGAAAGGTAAAGCCAGCCTTACAGGGTTTCAGGACCGTTCTTTTACCACTTAAACTCTTTGAAAAAGGAATGCTTTTGGCTGATTCAGCAAGTCCTCTGTCATTTGAGAACATCCAATCAGAGGACCCATAAAGCAGAATCACTGACACAGGAGTTTTGTGTTGCTATAGATACGGCTGGATTGATGATCTATCACTTATTTCATCTGGCTAGATACGGACGGGAACATGAGTGTGAAGTTCGGAGTGCTGTTCAGCGACGACAGGTGCGCCAACATCTTCGAGGCACTGGTCGGGACCCTGAGGGCCGCCAAGAGGAAGAAGATTGTCAGCTTCGAGGGAGAGCTGCTCCTCCAAGGCGTCCATGACGACGTTGACGTGATTCTCCTGAAAGAATAATAGACAGGGTGGTGTGTGTGTGTGCGCATGTGTGTGTGCGTGTGCGCGTGTGTATGTGTGTGCGCGCGCACGTGTGTGTGTGCGCGTGTGTATCAGTCTCTGAGGCTTTACTATTTCTGCTCCCAGGGGTCAAAGTTGTCAGCATTTTGATACACTTTTAGGACTGTAAAAACAGGTTCTGAATGTAACATTTTGTATACTACACACGCACATTGGAATATTGCTTTTTCATAATGTTTAGAAATATTTTATAGAAATCAAATGATATTACACCTAGACTGTTTGAAATCCAACACCTCCTTAGTGAAACTGTTAAGAAGCAATGTCACCAAAATGATTCCATCTATTGTTTACATAGTTATTTTGCTACCTCTTGTGGACTTTGTATAACATTCTAAGACCAACTCCTATAAAGTGTATTGCAACATAGTGCAAGTGCTGCCCGAAAGATTGTTTGCACCTATTTGATTTTGTATATGCTACTGTCAATATGAGTCAGAGCCAATATGCAAGCTTTTATATCTTGCAAGATTGTCTTTTCTCTAATTCACCATACAAACCTTTGCCTTTAAACCAAGCAGGGAGGGATAAGCCAATGGGGGGTTCCTGTGCAATGTGTATTAGTATTAAGTGACAGGGTGATTTGTGCCAAATTGGTTTTGTGATTCTGCTCAGGACTTAATCAACACAACCAAACTGTGTTTAGCAGACCTGTGGTGAAATGAGATGCCTGTTCAGGAACATGTATGTATTTTAGCATTTAAATTAGGTTATTTTTCCCTTCATTCCAGATAGTGTAGGCTACCATATGTTTTGAAAACAAGTGCCCAGTATGTTCTATTTTGATATGTTGGCATTTTCTCTGAATTTGCATATCCGTCTGTATACTTGGTGGACTCACTGTGATGGTGGAGATATCCTGTGTACAACAGGGCTGAGGTTGATTCCATTTCCGTTTGGTATTCAAATGGAAATTCCTAATCCTAGACTTTAATTTCAAATGCATTCCCTGAATGGAAATGAACTGACCCCAACCCTGGTAGATCATAAACGCAGCCTAATCATGTATGATGTTACCAATCAAAGCAGAGGCAATAGTCTTACAACTGGGATAGATGTGAAACTTTGAGAATGAATCAGGAATGAGTAGGCCATGTCCATGCTCAAACACCAGACCTGCTGACTGAATGAGGCCAAGGTGCAGATCAAAGTGCATCCTTGAATTATGAATAGGAACCGACTCCTCGGTGAACAGCACAGAACTGAGGAATACACTGAGAAATAGGCTACACTGAGAAATAAACAAATGAACCCTCTCACGTTGTTGATGCCTGGTTATTTACACCAAATATAGCACAAAGTTTACTTGCATTGCAAATGGAACTGCAGTGCGTTTCAGGTGCATAATCCTTCTCCATGTGCATAGCATACAGTAGGGTTATGTACTACTCTGCTGATTGGTGCACAACCTGTCTGGCTGGTGCCTTGACCTCATATCACCCTGGGAGACGCTGTCTAATGTAGGACTATACCCTACAGTCTACTGGGGGCACGAGTTGGGTTCCCTCTACCCACCTCTCCACACGGCCTGTGCGGGCAGGACTCCCTAACTGGGGTTCTAATAATAACTCGGCTCGCGGACCGGGGAGGCGGGCCCGCGCTGGCTACGTCACAGAGGCAGAATGAAAACAGCGCCTGACCAGATCCACATTCAGAGCAGGAATCAAAACAAGAGACGGACACGCCTTCTTTCGTAGGTTACATTTGGCTGTCATAACTGCAGAAATCTGGATGGTGATATGGCCATACTGTAGTCGTGAAAAAAGCTGCAGACTAGCCACCTAGCATCAAGAAGACAGTAGAACCATTGTAGCTGTAATTCCAAGCGGGACTGAAATGGAATCCGCAGATGTCAGACGACGACAATCGTTGATTGGGTGAATTTATTGATACCAGGCTCTCAGTAAAATGCCCAACCAGAAAAGCAACAAGGGGAAGAGGAATAGACGCACGAACAGCAGCGGAGATGAACAAGAAAATGGAGCCAGCGCGGCCGCAACAGGAGGAGCGCCCGGGGTAGCGACGGCTTTATTGGGGGCTACAGCTGCACCGCTGAACGAGCACGCAAGTGGTAAGAGTGCAATTGTGTCAAAACAGGCATTGCTGAAGTTAACGATGCAAAGGGTTTATAAAGCCAGGGAGCTTCCTTGTGCAGTGCACAGTTGATTTGACGTTGCTTCCAAAAAACATTATCGGCAGACGATGAATATGTATATTTTGCATATTTCTGATTCGATGTCGATACTGGGCACTATGCAATAATGCATGTAGTTCGTGTGTGTGTGTGTGTGTGTGTGTGTGTGCGTGTGTGTGTGTGTGTGCGCGCGCGCGCGCGCGCGTGCTGTGTTGACATTCTGATATCGCGACGCGCAGTTTGGTCGTGGCCTTGCTAAAGGGTAGCCTAATTCTGACACCACCACTTGTCTACGCGCCCAAGTTCAGCTGACACCCTGGCCTGTTGGAATGAATTGTCTGCGACCTGGATTGTTGCCCTATAAAGCGACACCCATGAACACGAAAAAAATCTGACCCATGAATATGATACTGTATCATAGGCTATAACAATAGAGCCTACTTTTCAATAGCCTACAGAACAGCTAGTGTAATGACAGATCCATGTGTAGGAATGAGTTTGAATCTATCACTGAGAACCTCAAGAAAGGGAATCTAGTCATATCTAGCTGAAGCTTCATACTACATATTAGTTACATCTTTGTCCGTTTTGAGAGAGCATTGTATGGTATGGTAGGATATTGAATCGGGGATTGGCAGTAGCCTATCTTACACAGTACCATATGACTTAGCAGTATACCACAAGCAATAGCAAAGTCTTCTACTTCATCGATGATGTACAGGAAACGAGAGACGGAAACCCATGCACAACCTGTGTACAGACACATGAACGCACACGCACGCACACACACACACACACACACACACACACACACACACACACACACACACACACACACACACAGTGTATGTCAAGTCATGTCATACTTTCATTAAAAAAAGCTTGCGAAAACGGGTGGTATATGGTTTCCTCTTTCACTTCCTGTGCCTCAGTGTGGTAAATAGTCCTCTTTGTGTGTCATAGTTACAACCATGTTAAATGTCCTGTAAGGTCATGGTGGGCCGTAAACATACAGTACCTACTATCCCATCATCATTATCTGAGAAGCAGGAGATGCAGTGAAGCAGAGCTGAGGTGATGAAGCTTCTATCAGGGTTGCATCACAAGTGTCAGGGCTGGGGCTCCACCACTACACAAGATACTGGTCTGGAGGGTCTAGGAGGGCCTGCCCTGGCAGTAATTGCTTTCCCGAGGTCTCCTGTGGGTGGCCTGACGGTAACATTTTCACAATCTCCTGCTGCCGGAGTCACCCACTCGCTGGCATCGATTTGCACATGGGGTTCCCTGCCTGTTAGCACACAACCTCTTCCTCTCTCTCTCTCTCTCTCTCTCTCTCTCTCTCTCTCTCTCTATCTCTGAGTTCTCAACTGTGTCTTCCCTGATGCTACAGTTCTTTCACTGACAGAACAGAGAAAGTTAGGTCTAGTTTTTGAACTATTACATAGTTTCATTGTTTCCATTGTCATGTTTGAGGTCAGTAGTCAATAGGGGTGTAACAATATATCGTGCCACAATATATCGCAATACAGAAACGTCACAATAAGTATCGTCAAGGTAAAAACAATATCGTAACATGTTTATTGTATATCAGTGAACGCAGGCTACACAACGCTGGTAACAAACACGTCTTTTGTCTCTTGGCCTATCCATGATATTACAACAGTTAAGCTCTAACTTCACAAAGTGTATTGGAGTAGAAATGTGGAGAAATGCACTATTGGTGTGAACAGCAGCACTACTGCAACGCTTGACACCTGCCCTTAGTGTATCGTATCGTATTGTTATCGTCAACCCAATATCGTGTATCGTATCGTATCGTGAGATTAGTGTATTGTTACACCGCTAGTAGTCAACATTATGTATTCATTAACCTGACCCTCATCACCAGATTAATTCATGTGATATTGCCTTGTATTGCTCTTGTTGCATGATACCCCTTTACTTTGCTTTAATAACTAATACTTGTTTGTCATGTCATCCCAAAATAAAATAGTTTGAACAGAGCTGTCCATGGTGCTGAATGTTTAGGCCAAAGTTGGGCATAGGCTATTTTTCTTACTTTTCATTTAATGTTTGGCCGTAGGCCCAATGATGTAGGCCTAGGCTATTTGTATTTTTGATCACAAAGATGTAATTCGACAATTTAATTTTGTTGCAGAGACAGCAAAGTAAATCATGTGAAATAATGCCTGACATGTCTCTGACCATCTGCTTGCACATGAGGCAGGTGGCTCCTGGTCATCGTCAGAGTCTTAATTTCCATGCTCCCCGATGCAGACCCACATCCATGCACAGTCCGGCTCTCATGGCAATGTTGAGCAGGATGCAGCACACTACAATGATCTGGCATACTTTGTGGGGATTATATAGCATTGCCCCACCGCTACAATCCAGGCATCTAAGTCGGCTTTTTAAGATGCCAAATGCGCCTTTCCAACGTTGGTAGGATTACGCACGGGAGTCATCAGCAGGGACGGATTACAGACCGGGCCAATGGGGCCGGTGCCCAGGGGCCCTAGACTACCAGGGCCCCTGGCCCTCTATAGAGCCCCCTGACTACTAGGACCCCCAGCCCTCTATAGAGCCCCCTGACCCTGACTAGCCCTGGTCAGAGGGCCCTATAGGAGGGCCGGGGGTGTTGGTAGTCAGAGGGCTTTATAGGAGGGCCGGGGGTGTTGGTAGTCAGAGGGCCCTATAGGAGGGCTGGGGGCCCTGGTAGTCAGAGGGCCCTATAGGAGGGCCGGGGGTGTTGGTAGTCAGAGGGCTTTATAGGAGGGCCGGGGGTGTTGGTAGTCAGAGGGCCCTATAGGAGGGCTGGGGGCCCTGGTAGTCAGAGGGCCCTATAGGAGGGCCGGGGGTGTTGGTAGTCAGAGGGCTTTATAGGAGGGCTGGGGGCCCTGGTAGTCAGAGGGCCCTATAGGAGGGCTAGGGGCCCTGGTAGTCAGAGGGCCCTATAGGAGGGCTGGGGGCCCTGGTAGTCAGAGGGCCCTATAGGAGGGCCGGGGGTGTTGGTAGTCAGAGGGCTTTATAGGAGGGCCGGGGGTGTTGGTAGTCAGAGGGCCCTATAGGAGGGCCGGGGGTGTTGGTAGTCAGAGGGCTTTATAGGAGGGCTGGGGGCCCTGGTAGTCAAAGGGCCCTATAGGAGGGCCGGGGGTGTTGGTAGTCAGAGGGCCCTATAGGAGGGCCGGGGGTGTTGGTAGTCAGAGGGCTTTATAGGAGGGCTGGGGGCCCTGGTAGTCAGAGGGCTCTAGTGCCCCTAGCCCTCCTAAAAAGCCCTCTGACCTCTCTCAGGTGGGCACAATGTCTCCAAGCTGTCTACAGCGTTGACACCAACTAAATTCAGGGAATGCGTTGCGCACGGGACATAATGGATCAGTGGGTTTTTTCGTTTAAGATGTGCTTGGACCCCATTGTACTTTCCAGACATGTTACTCACATTATCGTATGACTGGCCCCTAAAGTTGGACAGGTCCAGCCCCAGACTGTCCACCATAGCAATAAGGTGTTCAGCTAAGAATGGATCAAACTTTGCCAATAGCTCTAGGATGACCATGAAATTTCCATTGTGAGGTGACCGCAGTAGTACATCATCCCCCCTAAAAGCAAGCCCTATCTCCCCCCAAAATTTAATCACGGCCACAACTCTTCTTAAAACCTCCCTCCAGTACTGCCTCTCTCCATCAATTTGTTTAACTTGCTTAGCCGGCCTGAGCGCAGATGTTTGGCGATATGACAATATCAAGTTCGAATTGTCAGTTGTAGGAGAACACCTGATTGCTTTGTTACCATTATGTCAAGCCAAGAGGCAACGTTTATTCAGTATCTTGCCAGCGACCAAAAATATTGTAAAACAGTTAGCGCATCCTCCTTTTTGTCTTGACGTTGTATAATAGGCAATTACAAGCAAATATTATATCAAATATGCTGTAAATATATTATATAAATCCTGCATGACACAATGTCTACAGGTGCTTTCTGGACACAAAGGCTGCGTACTGAAGCTGATTTATGATTTATGTTTACGTGACACAAGCAGTTGATTTTCTTGCAGTCAGGGCTGTTAAATTCTTGTGTTGTTTAGCAATAGTGTTTTTTAGCAATAGTGTTTATTTTATTTTTTTTAAGTAGTGCAATGATTTTGATGCTCTAGCCTAAATCCTGGTGGGAAATAATAATAATGATAAAATAAATAAATAAATAAATAAATAAATAAATAAATAAATAAATAAATAAATAAATAATAATAATGAATAATTTTAAAATGTTGTGACCGTAGCGGGGGCAGGGGGCTGTCGCGGGGAGGAGGGGGGGGGGGTGCCTCCACAAACTCCCAGCCCAGGGGCCCACACACCCCATAATCCGTCCATGGTCATCAGCCATGGCTGGAGTTGATAGCCGCCGTCACCTATGATACTATACATTTTCGCCCCCACACATTCGCAATGAATATTAGAGCACAAACGTTTTCTCAAAACAACTTTCTTACCCAGTAGCCCCATGTCTTGCATCATTCCGTACAGACTGCTCTTCCTAAAAATGTAGGCTAGCTGTTGTGCACCGACTCTGGGAATTTGGCAACCACATTTGTTATTATATTACTGGCGTTGCACACTACCTGGGTGTTGATTGAATGCGTTTGCTTCCTATCTCTATAAACATTTTATAAACGTTTGTTTTCCCATGGTGGTACAATTGGTACGTGGATGCAGTCAATAGCGCCTACAATATTTGGGAAGCCGGCAACGTAAAAGAACTGCTTTGTCTCCGCAATTTTCCATCTGTTTTGGGGAAAATTGATGTATCTTGCCACTCTGCTAATAATGACTGGTACAACATCCCATAAGGCCCTGCTGATGGATGGTTGTGATAGTCCAGAGGCACCTGCGATGGGTGTCTGGAAGGAGCCAGACACAAGAACCTGGAGTGTTGACAGTTTGACAATGCCAGGTACTGCATGGGATCTCTGGGTGGCAGGCTCAATATCATCCTTGATTTCATCAAGTAGAGCAAGAATTGCTTGAGCTGGCAACCTATGGGCTATCTCCGGATGATTTCGGTCTCGCTTAAATCAAAAAGTGATATTCTCCTTTGAAATATTCTCTCACAAGCACGCCTGGCATTACGATGCCTTCACCTGGCTACAATAACTGCTGTCATGATCACTGGAAACGCTGGCCATGACACCCCTTACAAATGCGCTTCAATTACCACCAACTCTCTGAGGACGCAAATAATTTCACTATAACTGTGTGTGGCAATTAGCGCCCATCTTTGTGAATTGGACTGTATTTGCAGTGAGGCTCATTTGCATAGAAATGGGCATATTTTCCGCCCGTATTACCTCATTTAAATATCCGCAAATAGCACAAGCGCACAGAAACGCTATGATGATGGCAACGCAGTTAGCGCGGTATTTCACCCTTTGCGAGTGCTTTGTGAATAGCAAGGTTTATTTTGGGGTTATTTGCACAGGTATAGCGGCAGAAAAACCCGCCCTATCCCTTTGTGAATTCGACCCATAATATCTGTATAGACATGTACAGTATGTCTAACCATAACCTTTCACCTTTGGCCCCTGTATGCCCTGCCTGTAACCCTTGTGGTGTAATAAAGTATAACATCTGTACAGAATTGTACTATAGATCTCCAACCAACACCTTTCACCCCCTATACTGTAGATGCCCTGTGTGAGACCCCCTCTGGTGTAATAAAGCTAGCTGTAATAATACAGCACAGACATGTACTATAATCGTGACCTTTCACCTCTGACCCCTGTAGAGACCCCGTGTGCGACCCCCCTGTTGTGCAGCCTGGGCCGGCCCATCCACCTGGACAAGGACGACTACCAGCGCGTGCAATGCAACAGTGAGCTGTGCCCCTACGGCAACTGGATGCACCTGCAGTGCTTCTACGAGTGGGAGAGCAGCATCCTGGTCCAGTTTAACTGCATTGGCCGCGCGCGCTCCTGGAACGAGAAGCAGTGCCGGCAGAATATGTGGACCAAGAAGGGCTACGACCTGGCCTTCCGGTTCTGCTCCTGCCGCTGTGGCCAGGGCCACCTGAAGAAGGACACAGACTGGTACCAGGTCCGACGCTCGCAGGAAGACCGCAAGAAGAAGCCCGAGAAGAGCTTCGGCAAGGGCGGCGGGCTGGGGGCGGGCGGAGCCGCCACAGGGGGGGTGGAGCCCTTGGACGATCCCAAGAAGGGTAAGCTCCCCGGGGGCGCGGCCGCAGCGGGAGGCGGGGGCAAGCAGGTCCAGCGGGCCTCCAGCCAGGAACTGCCACACAGGCAGTCGGCTGAGCGCCAGAGCTCGGCGGAGAGGAGCCACTCCGGCCTGTTCTCCGGTGGCGCCCTGGGGCCCCGGTCGCCCTGCGAGTCCCCGGCGCAGTCGCCCCCCTTGGGCTTCTCCTTCTTCTCCCCCCCCGCCGCCGCCTTTGCTGCCGGCCCCCGGGGGTCCCGTCACCTCGGGGAGTTCCTCAAGACCGCCGTCCACATGGAGACGCATCGCAAGCACCTGTTGGCCAGCGGAGTGCTGGGGCGGAGCGGGTTGGGCGGAGGCCACCTGGACCAGGGCGCGGTTCTTCCTCTGTCCCTCCCCCTACCCCGCCTCGCCCCCGGGGGAGCAGGAGGGGGCGCGGAGACCCCGGTGCAGTTCCTGAGGCGGCTGGACCTGACGGAGCTGCTCACTCACATCCCCCGCCACAAGCTCAACACCTACCACGTCCGCATGGAGGACGACACCCACACCGGACAGGGGGAGGAGCTACGCAGGTCATTGCTCTTAGCTGTCGTTACCACAATCTCAGAAAACAGGGCTCCAAAAGTCTTCGTAGCTTGTCCCTGTGAGAGAATGTCCCTATTTAGTTCCTGCTAGAACCTTTTATTGCTGATATGAATCATTTGTTTAGTAAAATGGTTCTATCTGGATTGGGAAATGATAATATCTGGAGCCATTACAAAGTAGCATATTAGCTCTATAATTGTTTGGCATGATATGAATTTCATATAGCCAATAGGTAGATACAGTACTTGCTTGACTTGAAAGCACTCGTGACACCATCCTGATCTTGCGAGCTCACATTCTGTTTCTCTCGCAGAGTAGTCTGGACACTCTCCATAGAGATCCGTTTGTGCCCGATCAGAAAACGATCTAGCCAACCAGCGCTCTACTTCACTTTTAGTAAACCATTTGTAAACAGTTTTGATTGGTCAGGAAATGACTAGTAAATAAATACACTGGACCACTGCGTGAGATTGATGTAGAAATCAAACCCACAACTTAGAGAATCCTGACGACTGAGCTTAGTCTACCAGAGGGACACTCACTGTACCAGTGCATCAGTAGGATATTTGGGTTTAAATGGGATTTCAACCTGGTCATACTGTGGTTCTGGGTATATAATATTCTGGGTGTATAAAATTAGCCTGGCATCGCCAGACCCAATTCGCAAAAGGGAAGGGTCTGGAAACTCACAGTCGCTTTCCGATTCCCAAGGGGCGTTACCAACGGGCGTAGATCAAAATGCCTCTGGACGCAATTGGATAGACCTACAACCAATCAGCAAAAATGCCTCTACGGCGCTCCTCTGTTCCGTCATCTTATTAAACCCGCCCCATATTAGATAAACGGTTGTGAGTGGCACAAACAAATCTTTCTGCGAGCGGATTCCGTACGGTTGGACATCCAGACTGATCTGCGGAGTGAAATCGAATGTGGGCTCTCGAGATCAGGCTGGCGACGCCAGGCTAATATAAAATGTTGGTAGTTATTCATTTATCAATAAAAGGCTCACAAAGGATAGTTGTTATAAAGTGTTACTTGTGTCTTGCAGGTTCATCCTGTCAGCCCTGAGTGCCAGTCACAGAAACGTGGTGAACTGTGCCCTCTGCCACCGGGCGCTGCCCGTGTTCCAGCACTTCCCCCTGGTGGATGGAACTCTGTTCCTGAGCCCCTCCCGACATGACGAGATAGAATACGACGTGCCCTGTCATCTTCAGGGTGGGTGTTGTACACACACACGCACACACACACACGAACACATAAACTAACATAACATAAACATACACACACACACACACACAACACTCTAAATGTCATCCACATCATTCTTGCTTGATAGTCTGTTGACATAATATTTTCCTACAATTGAATGGAGCGGTAATGGAGGAGTGGATCATGATTGGCGCAGCTTCCTGGAAGAACAGAGGAAGTGTGCGTGTGTGTGTGTGTGTGTGTGTGTGTGCGTGTGTGTGTGTGTGTGTGTGGTGATAAGTTCAGGCAGATTGTTAATGTCTGGAGCGTCAAATATTCAGAGCCTGCAGGCAAATGGACTGCTCCTGATCTCAGCTACTGTACCTACTACCTACCTACTGCATGTACATGACGTTACATTTCTCATTTAGTAGACGCTTTTATCCAAAGCTACTTACAATAAGTGCATTCAACGTAGGTAGTCAAGTGTACTACTACTCACCATAACTCATAAGTGCATTTCTTTCTAAACAAGCATCCAATAGCTTACCCTACTGTAGTGCTAAAGTAAAAAGAAGAACAGTGGAAAAAAAGTGTTGAGTTTCAGGTTATGAAAAGCAGACAGAGCAACACCAACATAGACGACTGACGGCTTACAGTACATATTCAGGGGGAACAATCAAGGAACGAGGTGCAAGTGTGAAGACAAGACCAGGCACAGGTGTAGAGAGACAATCACCCAAGACACAATGGCCCTCATATATCCCTGTCATATATCCCTAGCATAAATGGGTATTTCCAAGTTGTTTGCAATTAACGGGGTAAACAGGTTTTGGTGTAAGAGTCATTTTGAGATAGATACTTGTTAGACTATGCAGCCTTTCAAGTCTTAAAATGAAAGCAAAATGAATGTTACACCAATTAATCAATGTACTGGTGACATAATTACTAGCAATCAAAATTAACAAGTGAAAAGAAATGGGTAGGCTTCAGTCACTTATTTAAATTATCAGTCATCAAATCGGTAATGCCATGATCTATAGAAGACCTACAGTATGTGCATTTTATCTTACCGTTCAACCGAGGTGAGAGGAGTCAGTGAACGAAATAGGTTATTACCTGACCAGTTTCTATAGGCCTACTGGTTGAAATAGGATATGTTACATTCACACAGGTGTTAGCTCTAATTTGACACGGTCTGATTGTGTGAATTTACACGTGTGAATCATCTCTTATGATCAGATTGTAAAAGGCGAGATGCTCTTCCGCGATCTTTCCCTGGAGAGTGAAGAGTTGCTATTGGACGGGATTCGGAGAAATGTCTTGTCTTGGTCGTATTACGCATCATGCCGTAAACTACAGGGGCGAGGCCAGAATATGTAGGGGTGTGATATTTAAATGCAGATTGTTTTCATCCACCACATTTCTCAATGGCCGATCATACGATGTGATTGGCGGCATACGAATGTTTGATGAATCTCACGTGAGCGCTGTCGTACCATCATTTCTGCGCTCGGATCTATGCTCGGACCGAATGAGGGCCAGTGTGAAGTGAAGGGTACCAAACCACACACCAACACAGAGGGCAGGGAACTAGGACGCAGGGAAACTGGGACCGGGACTGGGATTAGGACTGGGACTGGGACTAGGACTGGACTGGATCAGAGCACAGAGCAGGGACTGGGAATCGGGGTTGGGACTGGGGCTGGGGACTAGGGCTGGGACTAGGACTAGGATTAGGACTAGGACTGGATCAGAGAACAGAGCAGGAACTGGGAATCGGGGCTGGTACTGGGGACCGAGACAGGGAACCAGGGCTGGGTCTGGGAACTGGGCCTAGGGCTGGGGACTGTACCTACGGCTGTGGCAGGGAACAGAGCCTGGGCTAGGAACTAGGGGCTGGGAACTAGAGAGGAAAGACAGGAACTCAGCCACACCAGGTACTAAAGAAGGTACTGGAGGACTATTGCTACACCAGTACCCCTAAGGGAACAGTACCGGGCCACTGGAGTAGGGAGGGGCTAGAGCGAGGGTGACATTGCTAACCTGAGGGGGGAGGAAGTAGAGTGGAAGAGCAGGGTCACTAGGACCTAGGGGGGCACAAGGGAGAACCTGAAAGCGGAGCTGCGGGGACAACGAGGACCAGGCAATGGGCACTAGAGTACAGGGGGAGGGGGGCCTAGAGCTGGGGGGGACAAGGAACCGGGACGAGAGCTGGGGACACAAACAAGACACGGAAAACAGGACCAGGAACTAGACAGTCCACACTAGGAAGCAAAACGATATAATAGTGACATGGTGCAAAGCCTCAGGGGGAAGTGACAGGAAGTGCAGGGTTAAGAGTCACAGGGAGGGGCGGGGGTCCGGGCCGGTAACGGGGGGCGAGCATGGGAGAGACAAGAGGCTGAGAGTCCAGGGGCAAAGGCGAGGGTCCGGGGGTCAGGGGCGGGGGTCCGGGCCAGGAGCAGTGGGCGAACAGGGTGGACCATAACGCTAAGTACAAATACAATAAGTACTAGGAGATGTAGAGATGTGGGAAAGAGCTTGAATTAACACAACATTCTCTGGCCCTGAAAATGGTCACGCAGAAGGACTAAGGCAAATGCCAAATAGCAAACACAATAGGTATTTATAGTCAAATTTTGGTAATTCGCTCACACAGAGTATGGGGTGGAATAAATGAATGAGGCGGAACAGGTGTGCCTTTCTCAAGCCAATCGAGTGTGCCGCAGTATTAAAAAAACAGGCTAGGTGTGAGAATGGATGAATGACAACGGGACAGGTTGGCAAACGGACCTAACGTTTTTCTGGGGACTGCGCTGTAGTCGGATCTATCCAAACATCTGAAACACATTTTCAGGCGACCAAATGCTCTATCACACTCTTGGCTGTTGACAGGAACCTCATGAATGAATTAATCAGGGAAGAGAGAGCTGTATGTAGGCCTATGTATAATGTATAAGCCACTTAAGGGGATAAGCATTGTCTCCTATAAATACACCAAAGTTACGCGCTTCCACGGCCCACTGTGTGAACCACACGGGTTTCCATTCCAACATACATCACACGTTTTGGCTCACATTGGCACACTCTTCCCTGAGACGGCATGAATCGTCCCCTTGCATTTCAAGGCATATAGAGATTCTTTTTTTTTACCATCTCATTAAGAAACTTTTTCATGAGTTTGACTTCAGTTTTGATGGCAGCTCTTTTGCATGCATAAGCTTACATTTATATTTTGGGGATGCACAACAATGGCCACAGTGCCCAATGAAAACATTCTCCAGAGTGTTTTATTTAAGTAATTCATTTATTTAATTTCTTGTGAAAAAAAAGTTCCTGTTCCTCCTCCGTGATGGCAAGAACGGATGAGCTTTGTCTCCCGACACTCGTGATGATCAATGACCAGCTGCACCTACTTTGAGGCAAACTTGTGCCATTCTGGCAAAAGTACCTTTAGGTGGCACAAAATGCCTATCGCCTTAACCTTTGCCCCCTGTGTGGTCCAGAGACCGTGTTTGTCCCAGGTCACAATAAGAATTAGACGATAAGTTCCTAGTTATTTTTCCTCCGTCTTTACTCTGGCCTGTTCACCTCACCTTACCTATCATAACAAGTGAACACGGTTAATGTCACGATCAAACACATTTCTTTCATCGTGAATTGAATGAAAGCTTTTATTATGTCACATAATCAAGTGTTTTATACATATGAAAGGAGACAGGCGATCTGAGAGCTCTGTAGTAACCATTCATCACAGCACTGTGGATCAAAACAGTGTCTGGATTCTTGTTTTACTGCTTTGATCCTCAGCCTTTGATATGCCTGATTTATATGCATTAGAATGAACGAAATTACATTTTTAATGGTGTGTCCAGCTTCTTAATGGGTCCCATTGTGATTCTATTGTATTCGGGTGTGCTGTGTGCTTGTGTGATGTGTATACAAATACATAATATCACACTCGCTGTACTGTATATACACTGACCGCACTACATTTTGTGTACTGTTTTATCTTAATTTGCATTCGTATTTTGTACTTGCTCTTTGCACTGTCCCGCCTCGTCCCTGCACCCTGTCCAACGCCGTCTCCGGCTTCTGCACCATCGCCCCAAGCAAATTCCTAGTAGTTGAAAAACTACACGGCAATAAAAACGAATCCTGATTCTGATGCGGGATGCGTGTGTGTGTTCGTGTGTGTATGTGTGTGTGCGTGCGGGCGTGTGTGTGATGTTTGTGTAATGCAGGCAGGCTGATGCACCTGTACGCCATCTGCGTGGACTGTTTGGAAGGGGTCCACAAGATCGTCTGTATCAAATGCAAGTCCAGGTGGGACGGGAGCTGGCACCAGCTGGGCACCATGTATACGTACGACATACTGGCGGCTTCGCCCTGCTGCCAGGTTAGTGCCCGCCTCAACACAGGCCTGCTCTCACACTGTGTCTCGCTAGGAGGTTATTTACAGTACGATCATATACAACGGTCCATATCATTTTGACAGACTTTGCACTCTTGAGATATTAGCGCTACGGTTAAGTAGTACAAAATGGATCTCTATGGGCATATTAAGGCTCATGCTGAAGGACACAATGTATATGCCCATAGCGATCCATTGTGTACTTAGCTGTGGCGTGAGCAATGAGCACTAAAATCTCAACAGTGCAAAGTCTGTCAAAATGTTTCTATGGACTGTTGTATATGATCATACATAACCTTCTAACAGGGCTGAATGCCAAACTACTCCTTTAAACCCTGCCTTTGATCACTGCAGATATCTCATATATTGCACAACATACCCCTAAAAAAAAAAACTCCCCTCTCTCTCCTCCACTTCCCCCTCCTCCCCTCCCTCCCACCCCCGCCCCCTTCCTCCCCCAGGCCAGGTTGAACTGTAAGCACTGCGGGAAGCCTGTAGTGGACGTCAGAATAGGGATGCAGTATTTTTCAGAGTACAGTAACGTACAGCAGTGCCCCCACTGTGGGAATCTGGACTACCACTTCGTCAAGCCATTCTCCTCCTACAAAGTACTGGAGGCCTATTGACACATGTTGTATATGCATGCTAGAGATGTTTGTTTGTTTGTTTCTCTGGATTACAGATTTTATAGCTAGAGGACTTCTTTTTTTTTCTTTTGGGCCTTACAGACACGTTCTGGGCTATAGATTTCAACTTTTTTTTTTCTCTTTGTATGTTTTAGAAAAGAGTATGACTCCACTATAAAGTTCTCAGACAGGTTGTATCTTGTCAGACGAGGTCCCTGGTAGATCTGAAGATTTTTTTGAACTGGCACTTAACAAGACACGCAGCACACATCATACTGTGACAAGTGAATGTATCTGTATGCCAAATTTGCTTTTTTTACAAAAATAATAAAACAATCTCTTAATAAAGAAGAGGCAGTTACATGTTTGGTTCGGTGTGTGTTTCTTGTGTAATGCATGTTTATACACGCCATCGGAGGACCTCAAGTTCCCTGTATGGTAAGTCTATGGAGGGATAATAAAGATTTTGAACTTGAACTTGAACTACTGTATGATAGTGAGGAGGAGAAGGACAGGTAGGAGAGTTTTGGGCCAGGGTAATTTCACACATCTAGGAAAAAAAAGCGCCATCTAGCGGCCATATGTATGAACTGACAACTGTTTTATGGGATAACATAAGACAAGTCTATCTGAAACAGATGTGTGTGTGCGTGCGCGTGTGTGTTAATGTGAACTCACAGCATCATAAGCTGCTCTTTTTCAGAGTTGCCATGGAAACACCTGCGGATCCATAATTCGTCGAGTCCGTGTGAACAGAGCGACCAACTGTGTGCGCGCCGTGCATGCATATGGACCAAGGAACACACCGCAGCAATACAGACACGTCTTAACCAAGACCTTTATTCAAAGTTAATATCATTGTAGATTCTGGTGAGGCCATGCCTAATGTGTGACTGTTTCCATTAGGCCATATTCAGACTTCTCCCAGGCTGGGAATAAATAATCACCTGTTTGCTTATTCCCTCAGTAAGGTCTCTGTATCTGAAAACTAGATTGTATCTGTCTGTTCGGGATCTGGTACTATACAAGTTCACCACTCCGGGACCACCTCACCCCACTACGAGTACATGCGCACCTGTCTAGACAAAACCAAACTGGGTATACGACAAAACTCAACCATCACACAGTGACAGAGCACCTACTAGGCTGAACTTACACTCACACACACACTCCAAACTCCACACTTCAGCTGGCTTTCTTGGTGTTCTTCTTCTTTGGTGTCTGCTTCTTAGAGGAGCCAGCTCCGGCCCTGGTTGGCTGCTGCAGCCTGGTGGGGCTGGGCTTAGCCCCGGCGGTTTTAGAAGGGTCTGCCTTCGCTGCAGGTGCTGGCTCTGGTTTAGACACATGGACCTCCTTTACCTGTTCTACTGGTACCGGTGCTGCTGCTGGTGCCTTCTCTACTGGTGCTGGTGCCTTCTCTACTGGTGCTGGGGTCTTCTCTACTGGTGCTGGTGCCTTCTCTACTGGTGCTGGTACTGCTGCCTTCTCTACTAGTGCCTTCTCTACTGGTGCCTTCTCTACTGGTGCTGGTACTGCTGCCTTCTCTACTGGTGCCTTCTCTACTGGTGCTGGTACTGCTGCCTTCTCTACTGGTGCCTTCTCTACTGGTGCTGGTAGGCCTACTGCTGCCTTCTCTACTGGTGCTGGTATTGGGACTTTCTCTACCTCTGCTGGTGCCGGGGCCTTCTCTACTGGTGCTGGTACTGGGACCTTCTCTACCTCTGCTGGTACTGGTGCCTTCTCTACTGGTTCTTGTACTGGTGCCTTCTCTACCGGTGCAGGTACTGGCTCTGGTACTGGTTCCGGAGACTTCTGGAGCTCCTCTGCCTTCACCCGTGATGGTAGGGAGGACCCAGAGGGAACCACCTGGACTTCTGGTATCGGGGCCAGTTCCACGGACCTCTGGACCACCTCCGCCTGAACCGGTTCTGGTTTGGGCTCAGACACCTGCGGGCCCTGAACTGGGACCTGGGCAGGTTCCACAGCCTCCTCCTCCTCCTCCTCCTCCTCGCTGTCTGAATCGTCATCGCCATCCCCTCCAGCGGGGGGCGCCAGCAGGGAGGCGGCGAAGGCCTGCAGCCGGGCCTGCTCTGCCGTCAGCCTGGACATCTCCTCCGTCAGCACCTCTTCCTCCTCCAGGACCAGCTCAGGCACCTCCACCCTGGCCTCAGCCTCCGCGTCGGTCTGCATGAGAACAACCACCACGGTTTTTATTGTGTCATCCTAGAGTTTCAAAGTACAGTATGCACTGCCAATGTGTTTTGTATATCTGTTTATATATATACATATATATGTGTTTTTATATGGTCAAAAAATTCAACCAACCTATATGAAAATCAATCAACCAATTAATCAATCAATCAATCAATTAACCAATCAGAATTCATCTCTGTGACCTGGGGTTGGTTGGAGTGTCGTATCTCTTTGATCTTTGTGTACAGGCCCTGCCTCTCGTCCTGCAGCGCATGGCAGAGTTTCTCCAGCTTGTCGATCCTCAGGGTGAAGAGCTCAAACTCCTTCTCCTTTTCTGCCCTCTGTGGTGGGGGTGGAGGGGAGGAGGTTCAGGGGGAGATTCTCCTGATATAACTCGTCATGACGTACAGTACAGCAGTTGCGATGCTGAAGTGCGTGTTGCACAGATGGCCTCACCTCTTCAATCATCTCCGCCAGAGCCTTGTTGCAGCTCTCGAATCTCGTCTTCCATATATTCGACTCTTTATCCAGCTTCGTCATCTTCTTAGTCATCTGCAATCATACATTTGTTGCCTTGATAATGACGCAATGACGTGTGTTGATAATGTGGCATTGTGCAAAGGCATATCGAAACGGTCATTTTCAGCATGTGTCAAACGATCCATCAGTTACGCAAGAGGTAAGAATGTTTCAGAATGAATGGCCTGCCAATATGTTGTGTTTAAAGAAGGGTTTATTTCGAGCGTGCCGCATACCTTCTCCATTTCCTGCTTGAATCTGGCGTACACGTCGTTACTCTTGGACAGGGTCGTCTGGAACTCGTCAAACTTCTGGGAGTACAGCACCAGCTGGTCGGAGGCAGACAGACAGGGCCACACGACATGAACATCCTGGCATCGCCATCAGCATTTTAACAGTAATATGCGAACATACACACTCCAAAAAAGTGCAGTTTCCTATTAATTGGAGTGGAAATGTGGTGTCTCTGTAAAAATACATGATGAATTATCGTTGGGCCTGGGCGCAGAATTCATATAATTAATGCTGTTTTCATAACTATGTCGTTTGATTTAGTTGGCCGGCTGGCTAATGTTCCTGTTGAGGGAACGCAGGGCCTTTTAAACAATGGCCAGGCCTCTCAGCTATTAATAACGGCCATAGAAATTGTCAGCAGTAATTTATGAATCCAGCTGAAAACCATTTATCTATGTATGATTTAACATTTAACAGTGTGAGGAGCCTCAGACCAGCTCACTTCAATATATCATTTGTCTCGAATCTGCACCACAGATTAGGGCCCTATTCAATGGACATAGACATTCTATCCTCATAGTCAAATTAAATAATCAACAAACTCAGTTATCAGATAGAGATAGAGAGAGACCAAGAGAGACCGAGAGACAGAGTGAGACAGAGAGAGGAGTATAAAGAGAGACTGCTGTGTTGCCTGGATGCAATCAGCCCTTCGGCTCCATTTAAAATGTAAATTAATTAAAGTGGCAGATCTTTCTTTTCCCCCTCCGCGCCCCCCCCCCCCCCCCCCCCCCCCCTCTGCGGCCTGCACGGCTGCTATCACAGACGAAGGAGGGAGGGAGGTGAGGTCGTCAGCCCGTTGTCGAGCGAGAGTACGGTCTTGCGGTGCAGTGCATTCGTTCACAGTGCCGGCTCTGTCCACCAGAACACCGAGCCCCGCGGCTACCCGGCTACGTTGGGTTGCCAGCCCCAAATCTCATGTGCAGGGGGTAAGTGAAGGGGCCACACCGGCCCCTAGTATATTGCCCACCCCAAATTTCTCAGTGCACATCCAAACGGTTAAAAGTCATGTTCCATTTAAATTTTAAACAACCAACCACTCCCTTCCCCTCACGACCTCTATCCATTTTTATTTTGGGGGGCCCACGGACAGAGGGCCCCCTAGAATCGACCCAGAGCGTCGGGCGCTACATCCAGAGATCCAGACCTGTAAGAGACGTCTGTAGGAGGTCACAGACAGATCGGTGGTGAGCAGCAGAGCGGTAGACTTATCAGATATTCACCTGGGCCTGCATCACTGTCTCCTGCTCTCGCAGTAGTTTAGCCTGAAGTTTCCATTCTGCAGCCTGTACCAGTAACTGGTTAGGGACAAAACACACACACATACACACACACACACACTCTGAGACAGGCAGGGGCAGAGAGATTTACCTTTTTCTTCAACAGCAACTCCTCCTGCTTCATTGCGTAGCATTTCTTTGTTACGTCAATTGCCTCCCTAAGCAACTATGGAGACATTCAGCGGTTACTGTGGGTCTTACAGCCTGTCATACAACAGGCCTTCATGCGAACAACACTCTGACACAGCAGCTTGGACTGAGTTTGGATTAAACATCTGAGACGTGGGATCAACTGGATGTTCTTGTTTTCCCACTAAGCACACAACATTCCTTAGACATGACATTACATGACACCTTAGAAATAACTTGCCTTTAACCTGAAATGGGAGTTCATAGTTGTATTGTCCTTGTATGACTTGCGTGTGTGTGCGTGCGTGTGTGTGTGTGTGCCTGCATTTGTTTGTGTGTGCGTGTGTGTGTGTCACTGTGTGCATGCATGTGCGTATGCCTGCTTGTGTGCGTTTCCGTATGTGTGTGTGTGTGTGTGTGTATGAGTATGTGTGTCTGTGACTGTGTGCGTGCGTGTGTATGTGTGTGTGTGTGTGTGTGTGTATGAGTATGTGTGTCTGTGTCTGTGTGAGTGCGTGTGTATGTGTGTGTGTGTGTATGAGTATGTGTGTCTGTGACTGTGTGCGTGCGTGTGTGTGTGTGTGTGTGTGTGTATGAGTATCTGTGTGCGTGCGTGTGTGTGTGTGTGTGTGTGTGTAGTAGCAGCAGCAGCTCACGTATTCCTTCTCTCTCTTGTGTTTCTCGTCAGCCTCCTGCAGCTGCGCCTGGGCCTGCTCCAGCTTGGCGTCGGACAGCTTCTGCTGCAGATCATGGTGCTTGAAGATCTTCTCCAGACTCTGCCGGGAGGGAGGACGAGATAGCGACGTAGAGTGAGGCGGATGCGGTCTATTATATATATTATCGGTTATACTGACATAGCTATGCGGAGTTATGGTACGATTTATAGTGAGATAGAGGCATTATCAGCTTTTTAATGTTCAGCCATCACTCATTACTATGCAGAGCTTATCAAGACAATCGATGAGTTGAATTATGATGCATAGTAAGTACAGTAGGCTATGTAGAAATCAAAGATTTTTTATTCTGGCTCCCTTCCTCATCATGACATTATGTACCGTCAGCAACCAAGAGATGGCAGTAGACACAAATGGTTTGAAACACATCTCACCATAGCTGTGAGACAGAGTCTGTGTGTGTGTGTGTGTGTGTGTGTGTGTGTGTGTGTGTGTGTGTGTGTGTGTGTGTGTGTGTGTGTGTGCGCGTGCGTGCGTGTGTGTGTGTGTGTGTAGGGGAGTGTTTATTAGTCCAGTGATTGGAAAGTGAGGTGTGTGTGTGCATGTGGGGGAGAGTGTTTATTAGTCCAGCGATCGGAAAGTGAGGTGTGTGTGTGTGTGTGTGTGTCTACCCAGCATGGTTTGTGTGCGTCATTTACAGTTTGTCCTCTCTCTGGTGTGTTCTTCTGTGATTAGATCTGACAGGTAGGAGCGTTACACAATGATCGGATCTCTCTCTCTCTCTCTCTCTCTCTCTCTCTCTCTCCAACCCCCGCCCCTCTCACTCTCTATCTCTCTCAGCAGGATGTCATTTTTAGGAGGAAATGGAGGGTGTTTGTTCTGGATCCATCTCTGTCAGCTGATTTGAATAGAGACATCGATGACATTAGCTCCTTTTATATCTCCTCCACTCATATATCTGACTGTACGCAACATATTGACCTCTACCGAGAGAGGAACTAATGACTAATCAATAGTGGCTGTGTGTGCATGTGTGTATGCATGTGTGTGTGTGTGTGTGTGTGTGTGCATGTGTGTGTGTGTGCGTGCGTGCGTGCGTGCGTGTGTGTGTGTGTGTGTGTGTGTGTGTGCGTACATGTGTGCATGAAGACATTCATGTTAATCAAGCTGACATTTTCATTACTTTCATTACATTACAAAGAGGCAGGCCTGGGTAGGGTGTAAAAGTGCCATGCTTGTGGCAGAAACCTAACCTAGGCCCTCACCCTCACCATGGAAGGATTTTAATACCTACCTTCACCACACCAGTGTTATGCATAACCTGAAATATAAGACTGTCCAAAAAGTAACGAAATGTAGGAGACAAAAATGACACCCAATTGGAATTGAATGTACTGTATTGTCTTAGGTGTCAGTACATCTGATGAAATACTAACGTGTACAGGAGTCAGAATGCTACTGTACATATTTGAATGATAATATGTGGGTGTGTGTGTGTGTGTGTGCGCACAC
This sequence comes from Borostomias antarcticus, assembly GCF_949987555.1. Taxonomy (NCBI): domain Eukaryota; kingdom Metazoa; phylum Chordata; class Actinopteri; order Stomiiformes; family Stomiidae; genus Borostomias; species Borostomias antarcticus. The sequence continues at coordinate 14,236,397 of NC_140252.1, forward strand.
ACGTGAGTGAGTGAGTGAGTGAGTGAGTGTGTGCGTGTGTGTGCGCACACGTGTGTGTGTGTGTGTGTGTATGTGTGCTTGTGTGTGTGTGTGTGTGTGTGTGTGCGTGCGCCCCGTACCTCCTCTCTCTGTTCGTACTGGTTGATGATGCTCTTGAGCTTTTCGGCCAGGTTGGCGTTCTCCTGGCAGAGCTTGGTGTTTCTGCCGCTGTGCTGCTCGATCTGCGCCTGGATGTCGGTCAGCGTGCTCTGGAAGTGTCCGGTGATCTCCCTCCGCTTCTCCTCCTCCTCACGACAGCGCTGCAGCGTGTCCTCCTGGGATGGGATGGACGAATGAGGAAGAAAGAAAGATGTACAAGACTGTCTGTCTGTCTGTCTGTCTGTCTATCTGTCTGTCTGTCTGTCTGTCTGTCTGTCTGTCTGTCTGTCTGTCTGTGGGTCTCTCTAAGTCTCTTCTCTAGTTTTTTTTACGTCTCTTCTCTCTCTCTCTCTCTCTGTCTCTCTCTTTCTTTCCCTAGGTCACTCTGTGACTGTCTCTTTCTCTCTCTCCTCTCTCTCTCTCTCACTCGCACACACACGCGCACACACACACACTTTGCAGAGGGACGGTGTCCAATGACTAGGGATTAGAGGGTAGGAGATGTGATACTTGTCAGGTGTTGCGTAAAAAGTTACATTATATATCGGACACATAAGGACGGTACTTTTGTCCATAGATACTTCAATATCCCTTGAATATACCACAGATTGATGTAGCCTACAGTAACCTACTGTACTGTGTAAACTAGGTAGATAGGTCTTGTTGAGCAGTGTTGAGCTCCATTATAATACATCTATAATACATCACCGTTCTGTGATTATCCAGAACCTACAGATGGCCAGCACGCTCCTGGTTCAGTGAGGAGAAACCTAACTAACTGACTAACTTGCTAATTTACAGATTAACGAACTATTCAACTAATTAATTAACTAGCTATTCAACTAACTATTCAATTAACTAATCACCTAACTAACTGACCAAGTAACTAACCAACTAAGAGGTCTCGCATACCCAGACCTCTCTCCACACATCTGTATACGCTGTGCCAGTGCTGGAGAAAGGTCTGGCTGGACTCATTAGCATTCAAGCATGGATGGGATCGCAGTATTTCTTCAAACCAATCACAATCGTCTTGGGCGGAGCGATTGCTAGGTTGTTGTTGTTTCATGTAATCTGGATTGAATCTGATTGGTCCGACAAAATATTCCGTCTCCATTGATTGGGCAGTAACAAACGAATGACAAGGCTTATCCCCAATACCTACATCCGTTGAGTCAGACTAACAACTAAGTAACTGACCTTCAGCGTCTTGTTGTGTCTCTGTAGCTCCCTGCAGAGCCCCTCCAGTTTGCTGCGGGCCAGGATGGCTCTGCTGTTCTCCGACTGGAACTGGTCTCTCTCCTTCAGCACGTGGGCCTGCTTCTGCTGCAGGAGCCTCTGCTGCTTCTGGTCGGCCCAACGCTCCTCCACCTGGGACACGCGCGCGCACACACACACGCGCACACACACACGCACACACACACACACACACGGTGGATTGGAACAACAACCTTGTGTGTTGAGCTACTGTAGTCCTTCCTACCATATTCTGCCTTAAAGCTAACAAGCACAGGGGTGACTGGGAGAAAGAGAGAAAAGTCATAAAAGGATTTGCTGTGCCTGGCTGGATGGCCCAGAGGGTAGAACAGGTTATACATTAATCCCACACACAATTTTATTTCCTCTTATTCCTCAACACTCTCTATCTGTACACAGAGAAGAGGATGTTGTTTTTGAACTGTGTGTTTTTCTGGGTATTCTACACATGGGAGCATAATGACTGAGAAAGAACTTCATAAAGAGGTCAACAGTGATTCCTTCAGGAGAATAGATGTTTTATTTGGAGAACAGTTGTATGCATAAATATATAATCAAGGTTGTAACATCACACGGTTGTTAGTATGTCTTTACCTACTTGGTGTACTTAAAAGCCAGTACCAATTGAATGCAGGATTAGAAATACTATTGGCCATAACATACAGGTAAGTGTGTAATGTTTCTCTTCATAGTGATTGTTATTTTTTAATAGATATTTTTTCAATTGCTAATTAAAATCTAATTTTGTGTACAATAGAAAGCAGTTTATTAGGGCTGAAATGTTGGTTTATGTTGTAGGCAGCCTACACTGAATAGGCTAGCACATTATAGCAACCTGTTTGAAAGGCACAGTTTTGACCATTTATGATGTCACAATAGGGGGAGGAACCTTATTATTATTTAATTTTTGTTATTATTTTTTTTTGAAAATTTTTGAAAAAACCCAAACAAAAAAAATTATTATGATGTCACATTTACCTACAGACTAAAGTTAATGTTCCATTTTTAGTTTTCAGACAGAACTTGTCAGAGCTGAAATTGACTGTGATATTTTCTCATTGCATACATAAGTTCATTGTTTAATTGATTTACTGTTGATAGTATTAAAAGAAAGCATCAACATCGGCTTAATGGCTGAAGCCCAAAGTGAACCTGGAGTCTCTACAGAAGAGAGAAGGGAGGAGATAAAAATGAAAGAAAAGAAGAAGAAAAATGAAAAGCCAGCTGTGACATTTTTCCAACTATTATCATTGCTCACCTTCTGTGGTGGCAGACGCTTGGGAGGAAAGTATGCCTCCTATCACGGCCCTTTCTCAGGCCTCCTCGCCTCGTTTGGTGAAGATGATACTGACACGGGTAAGCAATTTAAAGAGCCCTTTAACAAGCATTTACAGGTCGAAAGTAAAATGGCTGATATACAGTAGTGAATGTAAATGTGCTTTTTCAGAAACAGAAACAGATCAACCTCTCTCAGCCGGCAAAAAAGACAGAGTGGAAGGACATAAGTACCGGGACACGGATAAGAAGAAAACGAGTCAAGTTAACGGACGTGCAAAGAGAACGCATGGATGGATTAAAGGACAAAGTGCAAAGACTCCCCAGGAACCTCACAAGGTTAACTCCCTAGAGAAGGACCAAGCCTCTAGAGTCAGCACTGTAAGACAATCTCTATACTAAATTGGATGTTATTATTGCCCATATTTCATATCTGATTGATTTATGCTTTTTAAAAAACATTTTCTTTCCCCTTTTAGCGATCCTCTAAGCGAGCAAACTCTCCTGTGTCAGAAACATCCCCGAGACCAGATCCTTCTAAATCAACCAAGTCCGTGAAATTGACTGAGGTGAGCTCCTGACCAGCGTGGACAGATACAGAGATAGCTAGCCGAGTCTGTCCCTCTGACCTCAGCTCCATGTCTTTGTTCCTCCTGACAGGCCTGCGTATCTCAGACCTCCCTGGTCAGATACCCGTCCCCACCTCAGACCTGCTGGCAGCTGCCCGGGGTTCCTGACCAGGCCCCCGCCAAACCCGTGTCCGGGAAGACCTCCACCCCAACGTCCCTGAGAACAGAGACCAGACCGTCCACAGACGCTACCGACTATGGGCTCGCTGGCGACGGTGTGGCCGTTCTGACCAACGAGGACGAGGGCAGACTGACCGTCGGCGAGCTTGTGACCGGACTGCCCGTCGAGGTCGAGGCCGGACTCGCGACAGATACTATATGATAACTCAGGACTACGACGCTCCCTGAACTATGGGAGATCAGAGAGAGATACTAGCGTATCCCGCTAAGGACTTTGCCGGCACATGAAGACTACTTCTCTTTTCTCTCTCTCTATTAATAAATATATTATTTTTTACTTCTGCACTTCTTTGTCCTGGACATCTTTGTAAAAGACTATAACCACTGAATGGTAAATGGACTGCACTTATATAGTGCTTTTATCCAAAGTGCTTTACAATGGCCTCTCATTCACCCACCAATGGCGGCAGCTGCCATGCAAGGTGCTAGCCTGCTCATTAGGAGCAATTTGGGGTTCAGTGTCTTGCCCAAAGACACTTCGACATGTGGACAGGAGGAGTCGGGATTCAAACCGCCGACCCTGCGATCACTGAGCACTGAGCCACAGCCACCCTCTGAAGCACAGTAAACAAAGAAACTTCTATAACTTTTGATAGACTCTTCCTCTAACTCACATTAGTCACACTCACAATGAGGCATTATAAATATTTTAGGAGGTAATAGTCAGCGTACTGTATGGCCCTAGTCTGATCTGCCTCTGCTTCCCAAGGCAGACAAAATTGAGGTCTTTATCACAGTGGCAGCTACAAGCCACTTCCAATATCTCACCAGGCTCTCTCTCTCTCTCTTTCTCTCTCTCTCTCTCTCTCTCTCTCTCTCTCTCTCTCTCTCATCGCTCAGTGTCTCTGTTAGTGACAGCTGTGTTGGAGCACTGTGGTCCTCCTGTCTGGAAGGCTGACAGACTCACCAGCTCGGCGTACTTCTTGAGGACGGCCTCCAGTTTCTCCTCGGGGCTGCGGAGCTTGTTGAGGCTCTGCATCAGCTGAGTGGCTTCCTTCCCTGTGAGGAGACAGAGACAGACAGGCACATCAACCACGGTTTACTTCACGCCTGAGAGGAGGAGGAAGAGAGGGAGGAGGAGAAGGAGGGAAAGGAGGATTTCTATAAGAGAGCTTCAGAGAGAACAGCTTCTCCCCGGGGTGGATAACTCTTAACTCTGACACCTATGACTAGGGGCAGCAAACTGGAGGGGAGTAGATGAAACTTGTTGGGGTTAGAGAGGGAGGTTATTACACACTGGGTTGCTGTCCCAGTTTGATCTAGCGTGGCACAGACTACAGCCTGTCTCTATTATTGTTAGAAAGGAGGTTTTCTTCCACCTGAAAAGTAAGGATGGAAAATATAGGTTTGTGTCGTTGGATTCTGCAGGGCTCTCAGCTTGACTCTACGTGGCTCTCATCTTGGCTCCACAGGGTCCTCATCTTGACTTGTCCTTGACTATGACCATATCCCTAAACCAAGCCTGACCCCTGAACCTTGACCCCTACCTACCCAGTCCCTTCAACAGCTTCTTCTCCGCCTTCTGGTCCTTGCCAGCGCCTGTCTCCTTGGCAACGGTGACATCATCTCCGCTCATCTCCTCCTCCAGCTTGTCTTCTTCAGGCTCCACCATGACGCTCTTCAAATATAAATCAAACTTTATTAATCAAACTTACTGATGAATCCAATCTTTCTGTTTTTATTATCCAAAATAATACAGAGATTGAATACATCTTTTGCCCAAACCCTAATAAAAGTCCTAATTCAAACAGGCGGTTTGGTGATGCCACGCTCATCCAATTGAGCCGGTCTTACCTGTTTGTCCATCAGGCTGGCGACAGAGCCGTAGGTGTTGATGATGTCCTCCAGCTGCCGGCTGAACTCCTCCATGGGGTCTGTGGTGTCTCGCTGGGCCTCGTCCGGGGTCTCAGTCTCACCCAGGGTCTCTGTAGAGCTGGGCTGGGCTGCCATCACCTCAGCTGCCTGAGACATGACTAACAGTAGAGTGCATGTTAGTCAGGGAGAAGTTGCCTACTTGGTAGGCCATTATGCGTTAGCTATCCCTGTAGTCTCTACTAGCACAACTCTGAGAGCAGATCAGTGTAGATGGGGTTAAAATAGCACAGAACCAAGCAGGCTGTCACAGGCCCAGTGGGACTGGGAGAGGGCATTAAATATGTCGCCTGTCGCGACGGCCAAGTCCCCGAGTCCCCCGGGAGCCCCCCGTTCTGGGGCTGATTTCATGCGGAATGAACTCAGAGCATCCAGAGGTTGTTTATCCCGGGGCTCGGCTCCGTTGCGACATCACGGCCGCCGCTCCCACCGCCGCTAATCAGGCTAAAATTAGCCTTCTAGTCACCGGGCTCCTCCCCCCTCCCCCTCTAACACACACACACACACACACACACAGACACACACACACACACACACACACACACACACACACACACACACACACACACACACACACACACACATCCCTACCCAGGGCTCCCTCCTCTCCCCCCTATCTCGCCCTCTCTCTTCTTCCCCTCCCTCTGTCTTTGTCCCTAACTCTCCCCAACCCCCCTTCCCTCTCGTTCTCTCACCCCCTCCCTCCCTCCCTCCCTCCCTCCTATAGCACCTGTTCTGCAGCCTGTCTCTAAATCGGGAGCCTCTAAATATGGTCAAGCTATTTTATCACCCCAGACACGCCTCTGCTGATGTCAAAGACGCCACCAAGAAGTGAGGGGAACACACAGTGTTCCCACTACCTGATAAACATCTCTGTTCACTATGGCCAATCCTGCCCGGTGACAAAGGGTTTTGTCTAAATGCAGGACGTGCTTCAAGACGTGTCTCGGTTATAACTTGGAATAATCACTCACCACTGCTAATGTAACATAATCCAGTTAAAAACTGGGGGGGGAAATCTAATCCCTTTTGTGCCAGTCAAAATCAATGTAATAGGTAGGATTCTTATTGACCAACTGTGTAGAGATCGTAGAGTAGGCCTAACACATATCTAGCACATGTGAATGTTAAGCAATGAATATTCCCCATGATGACTCAACAGTAAAGCCACAACCAACTCGTAAACATATTGTCAACACACACACAAACACACACAGCAACTTTAAACCAACCACTCACACACCTACACAACTACTCTGGAAAGAAACATAAACAAATCCCACCAAAAATAAGAATTTCAGCCGTAATTTCTTTGTTTGAACAGGACAGGAAAGACATGGAACAGTTAAGGTACTCACCCAGAGCAGTGGAGAGAGAGGATAGAGAGAGGAGAGAGAGAAGGGGGTCCTGTTGGAAACCAGTGACTGGGACAACAGCTGTGACAGGACGACCCCTCAAAATAACTTCCTGCACGCACTCACTCAGGACAGGGTGTCAGTCAGCCCTGTGTGTGAGCGTGTGTGTGTGTGTGTGTGTGTGTGTGTGTGAGAGAGAGAGAGAGAGAGTGCGGCATGCGTGAGTGTGTTTGTGTGTGACTGGCCCTCTAGCTTTTCTGAACAGGCTTTCTTTGAGGGCTACTTGACAATGAGTCCTTGACATCCCCCTGTGTCCTCCCTGGAATCTCCGAGGGCTTTGTGTAGAGTTTTGCCGGGCCTTAAGTCTACGGTAGCTCCCACAGGACAAACACTGGGCTGCAGCCCTGGGCCCACACAGTGGCACCTGTTTTGATATGTTGGATCTGAATGGAGACATAGCATTTAAAAAAAATGTTTATTTTTTGTTTTATCCTGGCAAAGGCAATTAATCAATCAATTAGTCCACGCCGCGAGGAGAGCTTTAATGGAAGTGTTCTGGGGAGTCATTTAAGCAGCGTTAATTCTCCCTGCGTTGGTAGCGATGGATGTTCTCTGTCAGTGCTCAGGGGCGGGGGCCGCGCCGTCACCGGACCGTCTCAATGACCTCTGCTTAATTAAAACTTTATTGAATGATTCCCCCATGACGAGCACTTAGCGTTGCCGGGGGAGCGTTGGGGTGCGGCTTCGGCTCGCTGGGTTAGCACTGGCTAACCAACACCGCTGTTTCTGTGACGGTGCTCTCTGGGTCATGAATGTTCATCGTTTCCATGTTGCAGGTTTTATGGGGAAGCATTCTCTTTGCCTCATTGACTTTACAGACCTGCGTTCAGGCTGTGTTGATGAACTGTAGATAAACATTTTATTTACTTACCGTCCTTGTCCTACGGAATATTGCGATCATGTGATAGAACCAGTGGTTTTAAGTTTGAGTTGAATAATTCTGCCTTGCAATCTTTACGAATTGAATTATGCAGAATATACAAAAATACACAAAACACAAAACCAATGTATAAACATCATGATAAACATCATTAAAACATTCTATCATTTAGAGAGAGTTAAAAAGTCTGATGCCGCAGGCGATGGTGGAGTTTCTCAGTCTATTTGTTCTGATCTGTGTGAGTGAGAACCGACCGCTTATCCCGAGAAGCCGGCCGGTCCTTTCTCCCTTGCTAGGAGGGAGGATGCTGTGGCGTTGATGGGCAGGCTGATGCATGGCTTTGATCAGCCTCACAGTAGCCTCTACCCTTCTAGTCTGGAGGTCTGGGAGGTGCCCAGGGCTGTTTGTGGACGTGGTCATTATTCTGACAGCCCTTTTCTGAACTCTGTCCATAGTGTAGCGTTGTTTTGCTGTACAGCCCATCAGCACCACACTCCCATATTCCCAGACATGGTCTGATCAGTGTGTTATAAATCTCAACTAGGTCTTCTACAGGGAGCCCATTTCTGGACATCACAGTTAAGAAGTGCAGTCGCTTGGAGGCCTTTTTTACAGCCTCGTCAATGTGAATGTCCTCACTGAGCTGGTTTAAAATGCAAACAGTATGTATTGCTTCTGGTTGTGCTTGAACGTTACATTACATTACAGTCATTTAGCAGACACTTTTATCCAAACCGACTTCATAATTGCATTTAACGTAGGCACCTGGTCAGTGTACCACCACTCGCCAGAACTTCTAAAGTGCATCTCATTTCTAAACAAGTGACTAAGAGCATAATCTAGTGCTAAAGCCAACATCCCAGAAACCCAGTCCAGTGACAAGGTGAAAATGACTCATCGCTATAAGTGAAATATGTAATAATGCAGCTGGCGTTGGAGGCAGTGCGGCCCAAATATGTTGGCTAACTGGGAGCACAAAGGAAGGATTACGGAATGTGGACCAGGCTGACTGATGTGTGGTTTGAACTGGAGAATGGGATGGATGGTTTGGCGGTGGGGTCAGGCGGGGTGAGGGTTTATTGCACATGTCGCGCAAAGCCTAGGGCCTAAGGTTGACTATGACGTGTGGTTGGATCTGGAGAACATGCAGAGACCCATTAAGACCGGCCCAACCCTATCCTCATCACCCCCCCTTCCCCCACCCCAGCTGAACGGTTTCACTCTGAATGACTGCGTTTGGGATTAGAATCCCATTCCCGTAGCAGGAGGAGAAAGCCCACAGAGCCACACCTAGCATACATACCGTCCGCTCCGTCTATCTTTATCAATACCCAAGTTCGTACGGGCATCGAACCCGGCACCGGGTGCCCTAAGCCCGCTTGTCGATGCCCTAAACCCACTGTCCTTTCCCACCAGAGCGAGAGGCTGGCCTCACACTCGCGACGGAGTGGCTCACGGTTGCGTGGCTCATGATGTCACCGCCCCGTGGTAGCGGCTATTAGCCACATATAGAGCTAGCTGTCTGAAGGAGAGCGGAAGGCAAGGCCATCCATCTCTCTCGTCGGGGGAGCGTCTCTCTCCTTGCCCTCTGCTCCCCTCCCCTCCCCCTCTCTCATAAACGGGTCTTTAACAACCTGCGAGGTGACGCTGACGTTGGCTCTTTAAAGCCTTAATTATTTCAATGAGGACCGAGCGGTCGGATGAATGTGCGTCCTGTCCTCTACCCCGGGGAGAGGGGCTTCGCCCCCAGCCCTCCCGGGGAAGATGGATGGACGGACGGACAGTTCACCTTGACTGGGCGGCTCATCTCTATTCAAAAGCAGATAGAGACAGACAGACGGACAGAGAGACAGACATCAGTGTAGTCTCTGCTGTACGCTGTGATTTCATTTAGCCTACACATTAAACACACACACACACACACACACACACACACACACACACACACACACACACACACACACACACACACACAAGTTACTTTTAAATACCATATTGACATCCTAGCAGGTAAACTACGTCAGAATTTTTTAAATTTTTATATATATATATAGAAACAAATCCAGCTTCCCCATGTTGTGTAGGAAAATAATTGTGGAAGCTATATTTTTATCAGTACTAGATTATGGTGATATAATTTATGGTAATGCTGCTGCTTCTGCCATGAAACCTCTCAACTCTGTCTATCATTCTGCGATTAGATTTATCACAGGTGATAGTTACCATACACATCATTGTCTTTTATATGACAGGGTTGGTTGGCCATCTTTAGACCTAAGACGAAAAAGGCATTGGTACCTGTTCATTTGTAAGGCTCTTACTGGGAAGCTGCCTCCTTATATCTCTTCGATGCTGAGCCATAAACCTAGTCCGTACTCAACTAGGTCTAGTGACTGTGTCCAGGAATTTACATCCAAACACCTTAAACCTTTGTCCTGGTAATTATCACCTCCCCCCCAAGTCCCCTGCAAACCCCAGTTTCAGTCTAATGTAAAACACCAACTCTCCCCCCCTTTGTAATTGTAAACACACTCTGCATAGCTCTTCCTCATCTCTTTGTTTAAGTCAGAAGGGCCCCACCTTAGTCTTCCTCGTCCTGATTCAGACCTTTGTTTTTCTTTGTTTTCTCATGTCACATGTTTTTACTCTTGGCCACGCCTGCCATTCATGTACAATGCAGTAGCCAATCACATCCTGGAAACACTGTACCTTTGTTTGGACTGTACATAAGCCACAGCTAGAAGAGGCGGACTTCACTTCTCTGACTGAACCACCTTTGCTGCGTTTGTCAGGAAGTCCTTGCGCTCGTAATGTTTTCCACAATAAAACAGACTCAACCTTTGAACGTATCTTGGTAAATCTTTGGACTAGACCAGTCTAAAAAATACTATCACAGTTTGGCGACGGGGATGGGATCACTGCCTGCGTTTGCTTCGGGATTCCAGTGGATAGGACTGATCGGCAGACGTGTCGGTCCATAGTGGGCGTTGGAAAATCAATTTTCTCTCTTGCGCTAGAGCGCCAGCCGAGATTATTTCCTCAGTTCTTCCACTGGATTCTTGAAGCGCACAGGTACGTTTAAACGAACCCTCTTGTGGTTCTGAGTTGTATTTGCCTTGATTTGGTTCAGCTTGTTGGTCTGGATTGTTTGAAAACAGAAAACCCCAGCGTGGGTATTTAGTCCTACCGAGGGTAGGAAGAGCATGGTTGATGTTTCGTTTCAAGAACGATACCAACTAGCTTAAGCCTCATTGTTGATGTTTCGTTTCAAGAACGATACCAACTAGCTTAAGCCCCGTTGTTGATGTTCGTGTTAGCACGATTGCCAACTAGCTTCGAAGTGATTGTTGATGTTCGTTGAAGAACGATTACCAACAAGATGGTAGCTACGGGAGTGATTGGTGTTTCCAATCCGCGTTTCTTGGAGAAACGTTGTCCCTTTGTTCCCGGGTGACTTGGTAAACCTAACGAGCGTTAGTTTTCACCAAGTGGCTGTACAATTTGGTAGGATCTAAACGGAAGGTTTAGCCTGGACCAAATTGCTAGTGCAGCCGAGCATGCTTGTTGTTTGTAACGTGGGCCTTTGTTTTCGTCTTGTTCGTCTTATGTGTTCACTGTTTGAGCCTCGGCTCTTGATTATTGTTTGTTATGCGCGCCATGGATCCAGGTAAAGTATTGTTTTGTACATTTTTACACTGTTAAAAATTCTGCTAGATTCCCAGTAGGCTAGCTAACTGGTTGCCTAGGAGACGCAGGAAAACTCTCGCGGTGTTCTGCCATTGAGCCAGAAGAGAACAAAGCACTTCGCTGACTAGGTGAGTACTAAGCGAATTTAATGTGTCTTAATGTGTGCTTTACCGCCGTGAGTTAACCATAAGGTTTCCTTTCATTGCTGTTTTGGGGTTAGGCTGCGTCGTAGTTATTAGGGATTTTGTTTCTTTAAATTTCCCCGCGCTGCCAAAGACAACTTCCGGGTCATACATGCAACATTTTGGGATCACCACTAGGTGTCAATGTAACCCCGGCTAATAACATATGGCTAGAGAATGTAACAGAATTCTACTGCTAGCCTGATGAGATTGATGTGCTAAAGCATTTTCGATTTCTTACATCCACATCTGACATTTTAGTGTTAAATTCTAAGATTCGGGCTCAGCTAGAGGGTTGGGGGAGAAGCCTGTTGATTCTCTAGACTGGTCTGTTTTTAAGATTTGGGAGAGTAGAACGAGAGTTTTTTTTTTTTTAGGTCAGGAAGGAAAGATAAGGAGATTCAGCAAACAGTCTCTCCGCCATTTCCCCAGCAGAATAACTCTGATTTAAAATTAGATTCCCCCCTCGACTTGTTGCGCCATTAGCCACGCCCCTTCTTTCTACGAGGTATTTGTCCGAACAGGGCCGGAAGGAAGAGCCTCCGATTTTGGGGTCGAGCGCCACCTGCTGGAGTTCCCTTGAACAACCCATAAGGGAGATTTTAACTAGCCAAGATTGAGAGATTTTTTTTTTTTTAAGATAATGGTGGCAGGATGAAATAGATGTAGAGCCTTTGAGTCTTAAGTTGCTGTTAATGTTTCTGAGCAGATCTTTTAGGTAATAGTGGAGAACTCAAAAGTCTGACAGGGTTTTGAATGTGTGTTTGATTCAGGAGTTGTTTCAATAGTCAATGAATGGCCATAAGCTGTTCGTGTTATGCATTCTACTGTATGAATTTTCATTCATATAATGATAATGTGTTTTGAGGAGTTGGCTCTAGGCCTTCTCCTCTGCTATTGAACCCAGTCTGTGTTTTGAGTCTTAATTTTCAGGTGCTATGGACCCTGGGCGGCAGGTCTTTGAGGAGCCTGGATCATGCCTTCCTGGGGACATTGGAACCTGCTGTTGGTCTGTTTAACTGTTGTTTGTTTTGTCTCTCTTTCTGATATGTAGCTTAAGACATAAGGTTTGTGCATAATAGTGGGGGGAATAGATAAGGGTTGCTAGTGTCTTAATCTGAATGCAGCATCTCATAACCCAATTATATATTTTTAAATGGTTATGTTAAATATCTCATGTTTATAGTTTGAGGCACATTCATCGGGCCTGAGTGTTTTTTCTGAGTGGTTTTTTACAGACAACTGTCGTTCCGGGAGTGATGGGTGAATGCCGAACCAGGAGACGGGCACGTACACCGGAGGTTACTGGCCTGTTTCCCTACAGATGGGCGATCTGGGGTTCGTGGGATGCAGACCAACGCCATGTCACCAACTCACTGTGAGCGACAGATAAGTATGAAACAGGAGCAGTGCCCAAATACTCTGTCCTCAAATGCAGAAGAGGGAGGTTTTAGATATACAAATTTTAGCTATACAAATGAAGCTTTGATGAAGTTTTTTTTTTGATTAGTTAATTGTAAATGAAGCCAGTTCATTTTAGTGTCATTTTCTTTGCCCCATCTCTATTTTTATCCTGACTTCAGGAAATTTTTGCTTTCACCCTTAGGGGGTGTTGTTTTGTTGAGACGAGAATGTGGTTATTTTGTTTTATTTTCATAAAATCGCGAGAGAAATGCTAGAGCCAAATCCAATTGCCTTGATCATGACTGAGGACTGGGCGTGTTGAAGTCATTCTAACACTGCCCTTGATGTCACTATAGGCTACTGCAGACTGGCTCTAAATGACACTTGAACAGTCACCCTGTTTAAGTTTTCCTGACAGAATAACAACATTTTTCCCCAAAGCAGGAGCTTGCGCTTAACCATATTTCTGAGTATCTCCTACAGACTGCTGATAACCGTTCCTGACCAAAGAAGGGAACAGGGAGACCAGACCAGAGGACTCTCTTCTTTTGCTCTTCTGTTTTGTCTCTGTTTGTCTCTCTCATCTGTGGATCCACAGACGGAGCACTTCATCAGCCTGTACTGGGGGACCGGGAGCGCCGAGGTGGCCCTCCAGCAGCACGACCCGGGCCGGCCCTACGTGGAGCAGTACCGTGTGGACCGGGTTCAGCACTCGCCCTGGCTGTGTGGTGTCCCACCGCACCTTCACCCTGCTGAACCAGGACAGGGACTCCCTCCTCACCCTCCGAGAGCTCGCTGGCTGACCGCTCTATGTAGACCTGCCAAATGGGGAGACAAGAGACTACCAGGAGCAAATGAGCAGCCTGAGAACAGGCCAGAAAACATGGAAGAGAAGTAGATGTTGCGGGATGAACCTACCCGTCAAAGAGATGTAGCGGGGTGAACCTACCCGTCAAAGAGATGTAGCGGGGTGAACCTACCCGTCAAAGAGATGTAGCGGGGTGAACCTACCCGTCAGAGATGGAACAATCAGGACCATGGCATTCTGGCCTGTGTGGAATAGCTGTCAAAAGTAGCTGAGAGGACGGTCCATGCAGCCGAAACCAGAGATCTCAAGGGCAAAGCGGTCACCACCACACTGTCCTCTCCTCTGATGAGCAATCGGAGAGTGACCTTGACGGTCACCGCCACACTGCCCTCTCCTCTGATGAGCAATCGGAGACTGACCTTGCCGGTCACCTCCTTCTCGTGGTTGTTATGACAACGTGGACAAGCTCAACAGCAATGACTGCACCTCTAACCGCACACACTGGAACCTACATTGAACATTCAGAAACGCAAACATGGAAGCTACGATCCAGAAGAAATTACATGCGATTATTCACAACAAGAGTGAATGAACTTTATAATTATCTTGAAAAAATATCATATTTGTTTACAAGAGTTGCAATGGTTGAAACATGAGTTGATAAATAAGTTTGGGTTTTTCCTCTAAATTGACCAAGAGGTTTTTTGCCCCTCTTACACTGGTAACCATTTTATCTTTTTTTTTTGCCTTGTTAAATCAAGTTTGTTTTTTGGTGAATGGTTGTCCACTCTTAGACTATAAATAGTATATAATCATGTCATTTTTTTTAATCTTGTTTCCTGTCAAATTTCTGAAGCAAGGGGTTTTGGTGTGTGATTTAGCACGTTGAGAGAAAATAATTAAAGTTTCCACCTAGTGGAGAGATTATTTCCTTTCCACATGTATAGCATAGCTGACTGTTTACACTGTGTTTGGATTTTATATTTTATTTTTGTGTGCCTGTTCAGGCACAAATGAGGGATTGTCCAGGAATTTACATCCAAACACCTTTAACCTTTGTCCTGGTAATTATCACCTCCCCCCCAAGTCCCCTGCAAACCCCAGTTTCAGTCTAATGTAAAACACCAACTCTCCCCCCCTTTGTAATTGTAAACACACTCTGCATAGCTCTTCCTCATCTCTTTGTTTAAGTCAGAAGGGCCCCACCTTAGTCTTCCTCGTCCTGATTCAGACCTTTGTTTTTCTTTGTTTTCTCATGTCACATGTTTTTACTCTTGGCCACGCCTGCCATTCATGTACAATGCAGTAGCCAATCACATCCTGGAAACACTGTACCTTTGTTTGGACTGTACATAAGCCACAGCTAGAAGAGGCGGACTTCACTTCTCTGACTGAACCACCTTTGCTGCGTTTGTCAGGAAGTCCTTGCGCTCGTAATGTTTTCCACAATAAAACAGACTCAACCTTTGAACGTATCTTGGTAAATCTTTGGACTAGACCAGTCTAAAAAATACTATCACAACTGGCTCACACTTAAAGTACCCCATGTGACCAGACAGCTGGGAAGGTCTGCCTTCTCATTTTTGGCTCCTAGTTCTTGGAATTGCCTACAAGACTCTCTGAGATTAGAATCACTTCCCTCTCAATTCAGGACTCTGATTATGGACTATTGTGTTTCTGTTTGTAATTGTTTTAGTTAATGCATTTGTTATTACTTCATTTTATATTTTATCTCGTAATGTTTTTATATGTCTATGTATGTGACTGTGTGTTTACTGACTGTATTTGTTTATTGTGAACTCAACACACTTGAAAATGAGGTTCACACCTCAATGTGTAACTTGAGTATAAATAAAGGTTTAAAAAAAAAAAGAACACACATGGAGCAGCAGAGCTGAGACTCGTGGAGGATGTACCCCTTCTCTCTCTCTCTCTCTCTCTCTCTCTCTCAGTGGATCCACTTCACTGTCCCCGACTGTATCTATTTAACTCTCTCTCTCCCCTCCACTGTTTCTCTCTGACTCGATCTGTTTAGCTCTCTCCCTCTCTCTCCATCACTCTGTCCCTCACTCTGTATCTGTTTACCCCCCTCTCTCTCTCTCCCCATCCACTGTCTCTCCCTGACTGTATGTTTACCTCTCTCTCCACCTCTCTCTCTCTCTCTCTCTCTCTCCTCCACAGTCTCTCCCAACCTAGGCTAGAATGAGGTTCATTCTAGGTTCTCTGAAAGCATTCAGTAAGTACATAAAGACAGGTCAATTCATTCCTCATTATAGAAACAGTAAACATTCAGAGTGAATACTGGACCAGGGCTTGTTTGCAGAATAGACAAGGTGTTAACGACAGGTCGCATGGGTCCAGACGTCACCTGACATACGGCCTCCTCTCCTCCTCCTCTTTCCTCCCCTCTCTCCTCTTTTCTTCTCCGCTCTCCTCTGCTTCTCTCCTCCTCTCTCCTCCTCCTCGCCTCCTCCTCTCGCCTCCTCTCAGTAGACCCTCACTGTTAGTATAGCTCAGTCTATACACACAGCATTACAGCTGGCCAGCAGCGGAGGTGTAATGGTAAATATTTAATGTTTATAAATGTGCTATTTTTTATTTTGGTTTCCCTCCCTCTCAGTCAATCACTAAAAGTCTCTGTATGCAGCCGAGAGCCCAGAGTGAGAGCATGATTATGATGTCAGCCACGTGTCATTAAAATTTTATAATGAATACAGTCACTTAAGAGAAAGAGCCGTTATTCTGTAGCTAGCAGCGCTACTGCGCCGGTGAAGGACGACACCTGTCCAGTTGCCCTCCTCCGTCCAGATGCCACCCAAACCCTCCTTCTCTCCTTTTTTCTCAGAGCACCTAATCCCCTCTTTCTCTCCTGTGAAAGGGACGGCTGAGTCAGAGATGAACGGAAAAAAGACCCTCAAGGTCGATATCCTCGTTCTCCTCGTCCATATTCGTCTGAGAGTCTCTGACTCATGGGGCTCGTCTCTCCAATACTTTATTTTTTTTATTGGTCTCAATAATTGATTTGAACTGCCGCTCGTTGAAAAATTCTCCTGAAATTAACTTTGCGAAACAGGTGAATGTGACTCAGGACTCTGTAATGTGAGAGAAGGAAACCTAGTCTCTAGCCTTGTAAATGTCAGTACGCTGACCTAGTTTGGACTCAAGACCGATACAGAAGCCTGCAATTTTCTAACAATAGACCCACCTCCATTACCGTTTCAAAAGTCAGTATTAACATTGTAACCTCACGTGGCATGGACCACAGTCATCCATTCTTTTATGTGTACCCAAATGGAGAATGAACACCAGACACCAGGCCTGTAGCCGGGGGGGGGGGGGGGCTTCGGTGAGCTTCTTGTCTTTGAAATCGAGAGTTTAACATGTTTTTGAAAGATTTTTCAAGGTGCCCCCCACATCCATTGTATGACCAAAACGGTGGTAGAGCACTTATCAGACTTTCTCAAAAGTGCTAGCTTTGTCAACGTTTTGATCTGAACCATTGTATATGATCATAAGTAACCTTAAAACAGGGCTAAACATGCATTTTCCCTTTACTACTCCTTTAAGACCAAAGGTCCAGAATTTAAGACAAAAGGTCCGCACTCATTGAATCTCATTGGGCCAGGAAAACCTTCCGTTGCCACTGATTGGGCAGTAATGAACTAATGACAAGGCTTATACCCAAAACCTACATCCGGTGAGTCAGACTACCATGTGATAGATGGTTATTCTTAGGTCAGTTACAGGACGATAGTGTGTTAAAACCTGCAAATATTCAACACAATATTCAAAATGCAAGACTTGGATATCAAGGTCCCATAATAACACCATGTTGACGCCAGTGATACACTCTGGCTGCTTTATTCATGTTTGCAAATTAAAATAGAATAAATTAACATTTTTGTCTAAAAAATGTACAAAAATACTGTTAAACTTTCCTAGAAAGCTTCCAACACAGTAGTATATTGCCATGTACCGCGCACACAAGATAAGCACAGTGGAGTCAGCTGGGGTAATGTCTAAGGGAGAAAGGAGAGAGAGAGAATGGAGGGAGGGAGGGATGAACACTATGGTGAAATGGAACTCTCCCCATCTTGACAACATTACACACAATTTATTGTCAAAGCATGAAAGAACATGGATGGGAGAGGTGAGGGAGAGAGAGGGGGGGAGGTGAGGGAGAGAGAGGGGGGGAGGTGAGGGAGGGAGAGAGGGGGAGGTACGGGGAATGGAGGGAGAGAGGGGGAGGTACGGAGGATGGAGGGAGAGGTGAGGGAGGGAGAGCTGAGGGAGGGAGAGAGGGGGAGGTACGGGGGATGGAGGGAGAGAGGGGGAGGTACAGGGGATGGAGGGAGAGATGAGGGAGGGAGAGAGGGAGAGGTGAGGGAGGGAGAGAGAAGGAGAGGTGAGGGAGGGAGAGAGGGAGAGGTACGGGGGATGGAGGGAGAGAGGTAGAGGTGAGGGAGGGAGAGGGGTGGGTGAGGGAGTGAGAGAAGGGGAGGTACAGGGGAGGGAGAGAGAGGTGGGGAGAGGGTCCATTCTCAGGGACTACTGTTCCCCCCTTCCCCTCCTCTCTCACAGACCAAGTACCCATTTCACCATGTGGAGAACCCACCTTTTGATACACTCTAAAAAATAAAAATAAACAGTGCTACGATACACAGAACAATTTCTAACAATAGAATAACGCTCTAAAAAAAGGTTCCAGATAAAAAACTTCTCAGTTCTGTGAGATGCTGTTCATTCTATCTGGAACCTTTTTTCACAAGGTTATTTTAGTGTTACAAATTGTTCTATACAGCACTATTTTTTTTCTAAGAGTACAATGTTAACTGATGTAACTTCATTGAATATCTGTAATAAATGTATTTAACCAACCCCCACCCCCCTCCTCTCCAGCAGTGAGCTCACTATTCTTCCTGGTGTAGACTAACAAGCTATACATGGGGCATCGGCAGTGGTGGCAAAGAGAGAGATGAACATAGCCGACGGTTCTCTTCCATGAAAACTAGACAGAACATTGGACAGCTACAGTATAGCACAGATATGTGCTGTGAGTACATATGGCCACGGAAACAAGGTATCGCAGGGAGAACAATCACACAAGATTTCTCTACAAGCGTGGCTTAACCATCTAGGTCATGTAGAATATGGTTCACCTACTAATGATACTTCATCACCTCTCTTCATTCAAAATGGCTGCAGGAAAAGGACTGTGCCATGGGTAGTAGCAGCAGAACACTTCAAATAAGCTAATATCTTAATGATTCAAATACGTTGAAATCTCTACCCATCTACTGAGCCGGCTGCATCTCCAAAGTTCTGTGTAGACCTTAATCAGTCATGGTGTGTATGGTGCATGGACCTGCAGATGATTTTGTCCTTTTGACAATGACACAGCAGTGATAGGCCTAGCAGGGCAGGCTTGTGTCCAATCAACTCTCTCCATATCAGTCTGCAGAGTTGGCACATCCCCCCAAAAATATCTGAGGAGTTGAGTGTCACGAATGATGTTGGCATGATTATTCACTGAGTATCTGGATAAGCCTACTTCAGACAAGTCTATATCCTCCTCGGTTTAATCTCAGGGACAGAGGGGATCATTCCAGTCAGTTCAGCAGCACGTTATTTAGTTCACTTGACGACATCAGCAGCTCACTCTGCTCGGCTGCTGCTTGCACACAAAATCTGTCATGAAGTCAAATTCGTTCTGTCCCAGCCACAGCTCCGGTAACTCCTTGATCCGGTCCAAGCCCATCTCCACGACCAGCGACATCAGGACCTCCTCGTCAATAAAATCCGTGTCTATGACGTTAGGGGGCAGTATTGCAGCGGGCACAAGGTGCGCGCCGGACGGAGTCAGCCCGGACGCGCCGAGTTTGGCGCCCGTGTCTCTGAACTGCTGTCCCGTTCCGTTGAGCTGGTGGCTGGCGGGATGCAGCTCATGCATGTAGTGGTGCTGGGCGGTGGGATGCACGTGGTGGCTGTAGTACTGCGTGTTGAGCTTCTGCAGCTGCATGCTCGCTGCAAGTTGTCCTTGAGCAGCCGCCGCGGCGGAGCCCACGAATTGTGAGCTGTAGCGCGCACCGGGTGGCATGTTTCCGTTTGGGTGTCCGGCGCTCACACTCCCCTGGCGGATGCCGTGGTTGGCCGGCACGTTGCCCGCTCCGAAGTGCAGGTGGTCGGTCATTATTCCAGTGTAGCCGTGCTGCTGCTGGGGCTGCGGCTGATGGTGCAGCTGGGGCGGGAACTGCCCCATGGCGAGCCTGCGGGCCGGGTGCTGGTGCTGGTGGAGCCCGTTCACTGCCTCTGGGAAGCGTCCATGGTTCATAGCCATCCTGCACTCTACCATTACCTGGGCTGTGGGACAGAAGTCAGAGCAAGCACAACTGTTAATTTGCATTCATACCGGATCGAGCTGTTTACAAACCGCTGCCCTTCAGCTTGTCAGTTAAACACATTCTCGGCAATGAACAGTTTTGCGTGTCAAGTCTAAATTATCAAAATCAGTCCAGCAATTAAAAGTCACAGTTGTCCAATGCTGTAACAATATTCTGCCAGATTGAAGCCATATGTGTGTTTCGTATAAAACCACTCTGTCCTCATTAGTGTTTTACTAGTCGCCGGTAGCTCTTTTACGCACAGCGCGTGTTCTTTACCTCCGGGTCCCTGTCCGCTGCACGCTGTGGATCAGTCCAGTCTAAAAGCGATCTGTAGTCCAACTCAGTGAACGCGGTGCATCCTGAAATCCCAGATAGTTTGTAATCATCCCCGGTGCCAACAAAACATACAAACTGTTTGATGCGCGTTTGGCCAATGCTGATATACGGATACTCGTGGGCGGAGACGAGAGAGAGAGCGCGCGAGAGAGAGAGAGAGAGAGAGAGAGAGAGGGAGAGTGCCAGGTCCGATCCGACTACTAGACACAAGTCTGGATTCTGGAATCAGGTTCGTGCAAAACGTGGAGCAGAGTATCCTCGCACCCACCCCCCGTCCACCGCCTCTCTCTCTCTCTCTCGAGCGCACAGCGGCACCTAAACACATTACCTCATTGCAGCTATTTCTGCTGGAGGCGAGGCAGGGAAAAGATCACATGAGACTCGCGTTTCACAGCTTTGGAAAGATCAACATGCTCCTTTGGCCCTCTGCGCACCGAAGTGGCCAGAGCAGATCTTTTCTATGGTGGGTCGTTTGGGTTTTAATCAGTTTAGTTTCATACTCATTCATCAACCCACCGTCTGACCCGTTATAAACACACACGTTCCTGCACTCAACAAGTTCACCCAGTGATAAGTATTTTTGGGGCTATATGTCTTGGCACCTTTTCCCCTAGTCTTTATCTAGGCTATCACTGGGAATGAGCTTCATAACTGGCCTGACGGAAAACAGGAATATTAGAGTACCATGCAGACTATGTCTAAGCTGCATTTCAAGTTCACCTTCAACTCTAGGCTATGTACTGTAATGTATGCACACTAGTAGTGACGGTCAGACCACGGCAGTGGAATCCACAGCCTCTGAACTCCCCGACACCATGTTTTGCGCACTTCCTCTCGCTGAGCTCACTCCGCAGACGCGCGCTCCCCGAGCAGCGGTTGCCAGCCACCGGTGTCTCGATCCGCCAAACTCTCTCTCTGTAAATAAACCTGATCACCTCGAGCTGCCAGTGCTGCCGCTTCTAGACAAAACCAGCCCTGAAAGAGACAGTGAACCCTTGTAGACAGTAAATAGAGGACCGACTCACACATACGCCAGGCGGGGTCTGATCTGTCCATCACTTGACAGACATCCATGATTGTAAACTTAATTGATTGTAAATCTTAGCAGGCTAGTCTGTAAATACTTGAGAGAAGTGGCAGGCTTTTTAAAATAAGCATAGCAGAAATCGGAAGAACACCGCATAATGAAATCTAGTTATCATTTAAGGTTTTAGGATTGGTTGTGTGAAATGAACACACACACACACACACACTCACACACACACACACACACACACACACAGAAAGAGGAATGTGAGGATTGTGTTTCAGTTATCGCTGGCTTGGAAGAGAGCCCTCTTCTTCAGGCCCAGGGGGCAGGCCTCTCACCATGGTGCGACCGAGGGGGAGGGGGGTCTGTGGGCCGGGGGAAGGCATGGTGTTAGCAGACCAGCCAGGAAGATGTGGACTGTGACGGAGCGAGTGAGGGAGTGTAGTTTTCTGTGTTCTAGCTTCAAGAGCCATTACTCTAGAAGACCTCCATAGGCTGTTACTTGTCTGTAGTACCTCACAATAAAAGACGTTCTTACTCTGGGGGAATTAACCCAGCTCCGCTGTCACTTTCTCCTTGGTGTGTGTGTGTGTGTGTGTGTGCGTGTGCATGTGTCCTTTCCAGTCGTACAGTACAGTCCCTTGGCTTCAATTCGCCATCTGTTGAACGAGGAGTGACAATAGCTTTGAGCCTGGAAGGTTTAACCCCACAACCGAATTAATGACACTCCTGCTCCCAACAGGCCATATGTTCGAGTCCCTTCTGCACACATGGGACCACTCAAACCCCCTGTTGGTGGAAAACAGCCACCAAATGGGACAGCCTTCATAAGAACTCGTCTCTCATTGTCTATGAGTTATACTCTCATAAGAATCAACTGGTGCACATCATTCACTTAGGATTCCTTTGTTTACAGAACCGAGTGGAAACAGCAGTGAATATGGAAGATTACTCCTCTTTAAAGGACAGCGGCCTGTATTAATATTTCAATTGGTCTCTCCGCCACTCATTTCTAATTCCCCGTGTCTCCTCAGCTGCTAAACAACGATCCCCACCAAACCAAATAAAACCTCCCTCCCACCTCCCCCTGGACCCAGCGTGGTGTGAAATTGTATTAATCTCCGTCTGAAGCGTCCACCCCAGTACTGACGGTGGAGCGGTGGGGGGGAACCAAGCCACGGACCCTCCGGGGAGGCGTTAGGGTTCCCGGCGAATCGTGGAGAGCCGCTTCGTGGTTCTTAATAAACCCAGAAAAAGGGCGGGGGGGGGGGGGGGGGGTTGGAGAGGGATTTATTAATCTACTCTGGCACCGTCTCACCGTTAGACACGTCGTTAGACCGCTCCGCTAGACAGGAGCCCTGCTCTGCCCGGGTCGTGTCAGAGGAGTTTTACTGACTTGTGCTTGTTTGATTAGAAGCCCGTAGGACTTGAGGACTTGGCTTTTTTTTGGGGGGGGGGGGGGGGGTTTGGGTAAATGCCTGTGTGGCTTTGTCTTGAAGTGCTAAGGCAGTCTTGTGGTGCACAGCGCAGGGAAGCACAACACAGGCTGGACTGAATGGCCAGTCTCAACGCCATGCTGTGTCGCGTGTGTTGCTCGTAACGAACCAGTGTGACAGTGCTGCTTCCCCTGCTCTTACTGCAATAAGATGCTCTGTGTCGGTTGGGGGGAGGGGGGGGGGATTGTGGCGGTGGTGATGGGGGGCAGTCAGAGTCAGGTCAGACCAGGCGGTAAGGACAGGTTAAACAGTGAAGGGGGGAGGTTTGGGTGGGGGAGGAGGGGGGGGGGGGACAAGGGGCTGGACCCCAGGGCAGAGAGCAGCACATGGATCCAGTATGTGTTCCTTCTTTATCACAACAACAACAAAAACAACTGACACCCGTCCTTCCCTGCTCCCTCATACCCATTCCATTACTCTCTCCCTCTCTTTCTCCATCTCCATTCCCACCCTCCATCTCTGCTTCTATTACGACACTGTGATAGATGTCCGTCGGCCACGGCAATAACATTATCCATATTTCATCTCATCCTCCAGGGTGGCCTGTATATTGTCCGTCCATGAATTATATATTCTCTTTATTTCTTCATCAAATGACTGTCTCGAGCTCTTTCGATCCTCCTGAGAATATGACAGTTTTATTGAGACAATGTGTTATGTTGCATGTGCTTCACTTGGTCTCTGAGTATTATTTGACCAAATTCTATGGTTGGAGCCCTAAACATTACAATTCAGCAATTTCCACCGACTGTAACCTATATTTCCTAGAGATCTCTGAAGTGCCTCGGTTGCAACATGTCCTTATATATTTACTACCGTAGCTTTGTTTCGGCGACGGAGAAGTGCTGAGAAGGTAGAAATGTAACAGTCGAGTTCATTTCCTGTTTTTCAAACATCAGTGTTAAGAAGTAAACAGGCCGGGTAGGAGCCAGCTTCAGTTACCGTGGAGATAAACATGTCTGCTTCTATTATGGGTTATACGATGATGAGGAGAAAGCGGCTCGGACTCATCCGCAGTCATCCCTGATGGAGGAGACATTCAGGCTGGGAGACTGGTCTGAGGCCGGGTAAAGAGCCCCCCCCCCCCCACACACACACACACATACACACACACATACTGTACGCACCCGCACACACACGCACGCATACTGTACATACACACACGTGCAGGCATGCACGCACACACACACATTTTAATTTGCAGAGAATATGTTTACTTAGGGGGAAATTGAGATTATTTGTCATAGAAATGTAGTTTGCAGAGACAGGCTTTGCACGTACACCTCTCCTTCTCTGGCTCGATCCCCAAATCTGTTATGTGATCCATCAACACACACGTGACATGAGCTCTGTTTCTTCCAAACAGCCTACAGTGGTCAGAGGGGTCAGGCTGAGCAGGAATGTGGTCATGTGACCAAGAGACCAAGGCTCTCCGTTGTGGAGCCCCACTCGTGGCTGGAGGGATAGCTGGTTGACTGGCTGGATAGATGGATAGCTGGTTGGCTGGATGGATAGATGAATAGCTGGTTGACTGGCTGGCTGGATAGATGGATAGCTGGTTGGCTGGATGGATAGATGAATAGCTGGTTGACTGGCTGGCTGGATAGATGGATAGCTGGTTGGATGGCTGGATAGATGGATAGCTAGTTGGTTGGCTGGCTGGATAGATGGATAGCTGGTTGGATGGCTGGATAGATGGATAGCTAGTTGGTTGGCTGGCTGGATAGATGGATAGCTGGTTGACTGGCTGGCTGGATAGATGGATAGCCGGTTGGCTGGCTGGATAGATGGATAGCTGGTTGACTGGCTGGCTGGATAGATGGATAGCTGGTTGGCTGGCTGGATAGATGGATAGCTAGTTGGTTGGCTGGCTGGATAGATGGATAGCTGGTTGGCTGGCTGGATAGATGGATAGCTGGTTGGCTGGCAGGATAGATGGATAGCTGGTTGGCTGGCTAGACAACTGGCTTGCAAATAATCAACTTGCTTCAGTCAGTTGAAAGCACTGGATATCTCACAGACTGTTTCTTTAACTTAATAAAAGAGACAGAAGAGACTGGAGCACATACTGGCCTTGTGAGCCTCATCAGTCATGAGAACATTCTGTCCCAACGCTGTCTAACATCTAAGAGCACTTTCAGTGGCATTATCTCCTCATCTCAAGGCCGGGTTTGTTGTTGTATATGCTGTTCTACACATGTTATGTCACTGACAGTAAGCGATACTCGCCTGTTTGTTAGTTGGTAATGTCTATATCTTTGTCAGTCTCTAATATCTATATCTAAAGAGAGAGGGAGAGAGAGAGAGAGAGAGAGAGAGAGATAAGAGACCATCTGTTTTCTCCCCACTAAAGACAATCACTGTCCTCTCAATTTACGCTTGTCCAGGGCACACGCACGCACGCACACACCCATCAACCGGGCTGAGCGAGGCCTGATAAATAAACATTGAGCTGATCCAGACAGCAA
Organism: Borostomias antarcticus; assembly: GCF_949987555.1. NCBI lineage: Eukaryota > Metazoa > Chordata > Actinopteri > Stomiiformes > Stomiidae > Borostomias > Borostomias antarcticus. Next base: position 14,261,837 of record NC_140252.1, read on the forward strand.
CTTTCCTCTGGTCTCCAAGCAACAAGAGCCATTGGAAATTAATACTGTGTCCAGCAGCTTGGAATAGACAGGCTCTCTGCTAGCTCCTCTCTCTGAGACCCAGTGCCAGCCTGGACGTATTCTGTTATAGTAGTAAGCTGTGTGCTCCTAACACTGAAATGTGTTTGATAAGGTAGCTTAGCTGTTTTGTAGGATATATCAAGTTTATGTTACACACTTACTGGATAATTGCTTATGATGCGTAGATACATGTAACGCACACACACAAGCACATACACACACACACACACACACACACACACACACATACACACGCATACCATGTATACATGCATGCACACACAAACATACACAACATGTATATTTTATAGAATGTAAAAAAGCAGTGATTAATGATTCTCTCTTCATTATAAATGCAGTTATATGAACTCTCCAGCTTACTTAGAAATTCATATGAGCTACGTAAAAGTGGATGGTGTTTGGGTGACCATATGGTCATTGAATATGCAACAACCTAGGAGCCATCACTCCGGAAGACTTGCTCCAACATATCATCCCTGGGCGTTAGGACTACACAATTACCACGTTAGATAGACATTTCCTATGTTAATGCTTTAGGAAATAGCTATTTTCCTCATAACAAAACATTAACTACTGACTACTGTATGTTCACATCTAAGGACAAATATTCAAATTGTATATTATCCGTGAGATTCGGTCCTTTTTTTTGGTCTGTGTGTGTTAGTATTCATATCAGGTAACCCACAGCACACATGTTCTTGGTTACTGTACATGTAAATGTCTCGTGGCAAATTACGATGATTTATGTGAAACACTGATTTCAGTAGGTAGGTATGGTGTTAGCAGCTAGTTTGTTGACTACGAAACCATGACAATTCGGATTGATATGCATAGAAACATCCTGCGCAGAGTTAGCTGGTCAATACTAATGACCGATAGCTATAGCCAAATGCTAATGATCTGTAGGCCTGCTCATAAATAATCCTTCTTCCTGGCTGAAACTCCACTGGACTGTTCGCTGTATCCAGGTCCTGGTACCGGACCAGGGTTAAACGGTTCAACGTGACCTCTGTCTGGAGCCCGACTGCCATAGCCTGGAGACCAGGAAGCGTTTGACACATCTCTAACCACTGGCTGTGACCAGTACCCCTTGCAGTCAAAGTAACGAGCCTGTTCTTCTTGGAGGCGTCGTCTCCGTCTTCCAGGGAGCCGTTTCTCGGCTGGCTGCATGCAGAGGTTGGCAGAGGGGGGATTAAGAAGGCTGTTTTTTCTCCTTAATTTAACCGGCGTAATAATTAGCTTCATCTCAGTGGCTTGATTAGCCGAGTGTGGGCCGGCCTCCTCCCATCCTCTCCTCTCTACCTCCGCCGCGACGTTGCCAGGCAACTGCAGCGGGAACATCCTGACAAATGTTTACTGCAACTGAACTTGTGGATGACTCAGTCTCTCCAGTTCAACCAATGACAGGTAAGAGAGCCATTGTCTGGTGGTCTGGGAGCAGATTGATTTCCTCTTCTTTTCTATTTTCTCCTCTCCTCTCACCCCCCCATCTTGACATTATAGGAAAAGTGTGTCCAGAGTCATTCACACTATGACAGAAAGTAAACCACACTGAATAAGGTTGTTATTTCATATATGACTGGGCTGATTTGTAAGAGATAAGAAGGTATGGTAAGAATGTATGATCCATAAGTATGATCCGATAAAGTCTCTTTCGGCCTGTAATCGGAGTAGCAGAGCGAGGGGTGGGAGGGCCCCAGGCCGTACCCAGCACTGGCCAGCAGATCTGGAGGAGCATAGGGACCCCACAAAACACACACACACGCACACACATACACACACAAATGCAAGCACGCACACACACACATGCATGCACACACTTAGTAACTCTACAGTGGTAAACAAACTCTTTGAACCTGTGATGGCTGCTGGTGACATGATGAATGCATCAGATCCCTGCTCTCTATTGCCTTACCCTACCTTCCTCCTCTCTCCCCTAATGAGGTCCTCAACCTCGGTACATCTAGCCGCCCCACCACGTGCTCCCTAGACCCTGTCCCCTCCTCTTTCCTTCAGTCTAGTGTACCTGAACTCCTTCCATTCCTAGCCCACCTCATCAACACATATTTTGTATCTGGATGCTTTCCCTCTGCTTTCAAGACTGCCAGAGTTACCCTCCCCCTGAAGAAACCATCACTTGACCCCTCTGACATCAACAACTACAGACTGGTTCCCCTTCTATTCTTTCTATGAAAAACATTTTTAACCAACTGCCTTCGTATCTCCAACAGAGCAACCTCCTGGACCCCAACCAATACTCCTAGACCTGTCAGCAGCGTTTGACACAGTAGACCACCAGATCCTCCTCTCCACCCTCGAGGAGAAAGGCGTCACAGGCTCTGCAATTTCCCTGTTTGCATCCTACCTGAGGGGCTGCTCCTATCAGGTGAAATGAAGAGGGTCCATGTAGGCTGACAAGGAGTTCCACAAGGGTCTGTCCTGGGTCCTCCTCTCTTTTCCCTCTACATTACATCTCTGGGTTCTGTCATTCGTTCGCATGGCTTCCTTATCATTGCTATGCTGATGTCACCCAGCGGGTCCTGTCATTTCCCCCCTCTGACACACAAGTGGAGGAACACATAGCTGCGTGCTTGGCTGAAACCTCCAAGTGGATGGCGACACACCACCTCAAGCTCAACCTGGAAAATACTGAGCTGCTGTTCATGCCGGGAAGGGCTGCCTGCACCATGACCTGGCCATCACCATGACAACAGTGGTGACACAAACTCAGACTGCAAGAAATCTGGGTGTGACCCTGGATGACCAACTGTCATTCTCGGCTCATTCATTAACTCTCTTGCAGATTCCTGCTCTACAACATCAGGAGAATTCGCTCTTTCCTCACTGACGAAACGGCGTAGGTGCTCATCCAGGCTCTTGTCATCTCCCGCCTGGACTACTGCAGCTCCCTCCTTGCTGGGGCCCCGGTGTCAGCCATTAAACCTCCTGAGCTTGTCCAGAAAGCTGCAACCCCAGATTTCAAATCTGAAAACAGCCCCAGCAGAGCACTCCAAATGCTTCAGTTTCGAGGGCTGGTTTCGCCGGAGCAGTGAAAACGCTAGCCGCAACTTCAGTGAAAGTTTTGTAGCTACCAAAGATGCATACTCAACGTAGCCTAACTTATCCACATTTTTAAAACACATTATTTTTTCCTTTTTCAAGCAAATTGTTTATGTTGTGATACTTAAAACATGGTAAGTGTCTCTCTGGCCCAAAGAAGGCCGTTTTACGATACATTTTATGTTCCCTCAGCAATGTAATTTATAAGCTGCAATTTGAGGCATTATGTGTGTGAATTCATTTGTTATAATATTTATTTCGTTAACTTCATGATTGCAGTTAAGGAAATAGGCCTACTTCAGCTGTTGCACAAGAAAATAAAAATAACTTTTTGATCTCTATGTTGTTGATTATTTAATGCTATTTCCATTTTGCATTATAAGCTTCACAAGTGCAAGGGGCCTGGCAGAATGACACCTGTTAACTGTTTGTGTACCAAATTGACTAGATATTGACAAACAACAGTGGTAATGAAAAAACAGTGGTTATATTATATATATTCTTAATCAAAATTAGTGCTAGGGACATTTCAGTAGTCTGCTTCCTGTTTACAATGACATGCACATGCCCAGTGTATGTGAATTGCCATGTACTGTAATATGTGGTTTTAGAAGTGCTAGTATGGACATTGGATCTCATTTCTGAACATTTTCTTAAATGGCTTCTTAAATGTCTTCTTACGAACTTCGTAAGACCAACCCTAAGAAAGATCCTCGCCGGATTCATGAACGCGTGGAAATGTGTTCTTAAATCACCAAAGTGTTCTTAGCTGTGCTCCTCCAAATGAGGAATGCCACTGCTTCTTGTTGTTGAATGTTGAACGCGCATTCTCATGCACCTGAATTTGCATACATAAACGCCCCGCCAGCTCCATACTACAGTGTTGTGTGCACACAGAATCCCAAGACAGCGTGGAAAAAGTTGAGAGGTTCCCAATTGACATGATTGATGTTCAAGTTCACTTGCAAATTCGACATTTTATTCGTCACATTCAACATACCAGTAAAATGAGCAGTGAGATGTTTCTCCGCTGGCTCTTACAACGTGCACACTAGTTTTTTGAAAGCGAGAAAAATAGACTCTGAGGGAAGGAAAACCACATTAATTGTAAAATACTGCACATTTGGGAAAGATACAAGGCTTAATGCTAATCGGTGAAGTGTCCCTTTAAGCAAGGTGAAAAACCCCCAATACAAAATAACAATAGAAAACAAGACGGTATATGGGATTTTAATACAAAATGCAAAATAAACCAACACGAAAGGGATGGGATGTGCTCAGAGCAGATTAAATTGAACAGTTTAGTTAAATGCATGAGTAGGCTACTTGTGGATCTTGATAGGCCCTATCTTTATTATGTAGGCCCATATGATAAATTAGTTATGGATATTCACGTTTATTTACAGCATTTAGATGTGTCCATTCTGACGACTATGGAATATAAGGTGCTGTTGTGCTGAGTCTGAGTATAGCGACTGAGTTTAGTGCTTATTTATTTATTCCCTGCCATTTGCAGTGTTTGTGCAGTGCTTTTATTTATTTTAGGACATTACGATGCCTCGTAGAATCATGACTATAAATGTGAAATGTAATTGGAAATGATACAAACATTCTCGTATTTATTATTATTATTATTTCAAGCCTAGGATATCTGTAGAATTGATGTGAACGCAATCACCTCGGATTTCTCATAAATTCAGCCCTTGCGAACATGGGCACTCTCCAATCTGGCCTACCTATGACTGCATTTCCGCATTCTGAAAATCCTGTTCTTAGATAAGAACAAATCCCAGATAAGAAACCATTCAGGAATGGCAGAATTGTCCAGGGAACTTCGTAAGTGGAGTTAAGAAGACATTTCTTCTTAACTGTGTTCAGGAATGAGGACCAATGTTTCTGACAGTTGCTAAGAATGCTAGTGTGTGAACTGAACGGAGATCGGTTTTGACTTTTCAGGCCGCAAATCAATGAAACCGTATTAGTGTAAACGTGGCCTTATCCCCAGGAGAGGGCTGTGAGTCCAAGAGGCTCCTAGTCAAACCGAGCATCTGTATGCATAGTTCTGCACTGTGCAGTGGCAAACTATGCACACTAGATTGATCCTTGTGAGAATGTAAACATGGATGGTTTCTCCATGAAACAGATCATATAAATATGACTAATTTTCTGTCTACCTCTAGTCCAGCTGAGGGTTCGGTCGAGGCAGTGTGTTGTTATCTGTCTCTGTAATAGTAGACTGCTCATCCTGCCATGGGCGATGAAGAGCGACTGAGGCAATTTGCTTGTCCATCCTCTCTCTCGCTTCTCTCTCTCTTTCTCTCTGCGTCTTCTCTCTCCCTTGTCCTCTCTCTCTCACTCCTCTCTTTCTATCTGTGGCTCCTCTTTCCATCTCTCGCTGTGCATGCCGCACACACACACACAAGCATGAACACACACACACAGGCTGTAATATATTCTGTGTTATCTGGGGGAAAGTGAAATATGCTTGATTAGGTTTCATTAAGCCTCTTTGCTGACTGAAGAGCCCCATAACGGTTAATTCCTCCCCCTCATAACAGTCACTAACGGCAGCCATGTTCTGGAAAGATTCAACGAGGACACACCCAAGGTTCTCTCTGATGTCTGTGTTAAAAGTCCTGAAAACCAGCGATAGGGGGGGGGGGGGGGGGGGGGGTTGCGGTGTGTGTGTGTGTTAGAGGGAGGTCTCACGAGGAGGTCAGGCGACTGTGCTAGAGGGTACCAAGAAAACAGGAAATAAGTTGCAAAACAGACATGGAAATAACATCATGCCATTACTTTCACACTGCAGGGAGTGCATATCTTTTTACTGGCGGATCCTGGAGTCACCGTTTAACACATTGCGCGTCTTTTCGCTGTGCTTTCAGCTATCGGTTTCCGGTAATGGTTCACGTTCTTGACATAAAATCGAGGATTTTGCTAAAGGATCCCTCTGGACGGAATGCCAGTGATTGGACAAAGCGTCGGGCAGGCTATTGACAGAGACAAGGCCAGGGACAGTGGGCAGAGTTGATTGTGATTTAACAGAATAAAGAGAGACAGAGGGAGAGACAGAATACAGACGGAACTTTCTAGAACACTAAGCTTTGACCAACCTTGCGGTGACCTCTAAAAAAACGCCACCAGATGGAATTGATTCTGAGAAGTGGATTTGTGGCATAATAACAGAGCCCTGGCTTCCTGAGGCTAAGAGACAGCGCTGACAACAGAGAGAGAGGGAGAGAGAGAGAGAGAGAGAGAGAATAAGTGTGTGTGTGTGTGTGCGCGTGTTTCTGATTTGGATCAGTTTGGATCAGTTCACAAAATGAATGATGTTGTGACATGAAATGTTGCAATCTCTCAAGATATATATACAGTATATATATATATATATATATATATATATATATATATATATATATAGTGTATATGTTTTCAAAGACGATACTGTATGTCAGAAAACACACAATAGTAAAAGATTGAGAAGAGAGAGGCTAAGTGGCTGTTGTGTATGTGTTTGTGCGTGTCCGTCTCTGTGTGTGCGTGCGTCTGTGTGTTTCACTAAACCATATGGCAGTAAAGCAGCCCTCATAAATGGTAAAACACATGGTTAAAATAAGCCCTGCTTGTAAATAAAGAAAGAAATAAGGCAAGTCTTTCCACTGTTTTTCACATCTTCCATTTGATACCGTGTTGCACTCTGGGATCACAGAGAATACACTTTCTTGAATGAAAGAGAAATACAAAGATTATGAAGCAGTTAGATATGAATATATATATTCATATCTAACTTTAATCTTTCTCTCTCTATGTATATGTATATATATATATATATATATATATATATATATATATATATAAGGATAACCACTTTGAAATCTAACATAAGAATACAGTAATAACCTCAAAGCTGAGGTTTAATCTGCAGGTACTGGAGTTTTCCTGCACTGTGCCTGTCAGGCATATTTCTTCAAGGAGCTGGTGGTTTTCACAGAAGCTTCTGAAACACAATTTAGATGAGACATCCCCTTGAACTGCACTCCACAGTTTCAATCACTACTTTACACATACTCTCACTCTGCTAAACCTTCTTTATACCCTTATGGAAACCAGGCCAAGTCCAGACTGGCTTATGGCTGATACAGCTGTTCTTTTGATAGTTCTGGACAACTTTTATTGCCTGCCCTATGCACTTCCCTTTAGGTGGTGAAGTAAGGCTTATCTGGACATGTACACATATTTGACTGAGTCAGCAGGTAGCATTAAGTGTAGACTCACAAGTGCGTTGCATTGACCTTGAGTGGCGACCATGGTAAATTGTGCTTATTGACATTATGTAATGTGCATATTAAGCAGAATGTTAAAGGGATGATTCGTTAAGCAATGAGATCTCACTTCCTGTTTACAGTGTTGCATTGACGTTGAGTGGAGGCCATATTCATTTGTGCCCGCTGACTCTTAATGTGCCCTAATATTCTGCCTGTATGAGTGAATGAGAGGGAGCAGTCTTTCTCTCATGAGTGAAATCTGACACCACTGCTCTCCGTGCTGCCTGCCACTCACTCTGCCTGCAGTCAAGAAAGGATGGAGGGATGGAGGAACAGACAAACCTTATTATAGGGCCGCCGGGCTCCGCCCATCAGCCAAAAGGGTTCCAAAAGGGTTTGCTTGCTGCTCCTGTTATAGAGAGACCAGAAAGAAACCAGTTCTTTATTCCTGGTAGAAAGTTTTGTTTGATGAAATCATTCCACTCAGAACAGAAAAGGTCCTTAAAGATTTTTTTTCGGAGGGTTCTCCAGAAGGCATGACCAGAGAACCTTTTCATGGTTCAATATATAGCACTTACTCATTCTAAGAGCATTCATACTGGAAACAGTGTGTAAACAATGATGTGTAAAATGTGTTGTATTTCTGCTTTTCGTCGAGCCTGGGTGCACCCCCCTTCTCTGTGTAACCAAGCCAACCAGCGCCTGGGAGTCTGTTTGTTGACAATAAAGTGTTGCAATTTTAATGGCTGGCATTTAGCTGTGTCGGCAAGATAGGGCTGTGTAGGGTTACTACCTTTGAAATGCAAGAAAACAGAGAGGGGGAGGGGGGATGGAAAGGTGGTGTGTGTGTGTGTGTGACACACAGAGAGAGAGAGAGAGAGAGAGAGAGAGAGAGAGAGAGAGAGAGAGACTCCCTCCCCCTTCTCCATCACACCACAAAGAGCCTGTTTGTAGGACAGAGGCTTATACAAACTATGTCAAGATAATTCTTTATTGTGGAATTGTGGACCTAGTAAGACAGACACTTTCACAATTCATGCTTTACTAGAAACAGATTGTTTTTGTCATGTTTACCCCTCAGGCTGTTATCGTTGTTTTCCAACCAAGTTGTGCAATTCTCAGTAAATGTGTTTTCGAGGAGTCTGGAAAGTTGAAAATGTATTTCAACCTGAGTCAACATCTCCAAAGGCCCGCTCGTCACATGCAATAAACAGGCTGATATTTGTTCTACGATTGAAACTGCAGATCAGTGTAAAATTCCAACTTTCTGGAAAATCGATCAAGCTTTATTTGCCTTTGAAATTCTAGAAGTGAGACATCACATTGGCCCAGAGGCAGAGATGACCTGGGAGACCAGATGAGAGACCAACGGGGAGCAGAAAGACTGAGACAGGGTTTTAGGGTCTGAGCTTAGCAGTAGCAGGCTCTAGTAGTAGTCTGCAGACCTCTCCTTCTGCTGGCTAGCAATTAGTGACTGGGTGAAATTATTTTCTCAATAGGAAGGCAGTGTCTTGAGGGTGGACTCCCAGAAGATTCACAGGCCAGAACTCTGACGGTGTCTGTGAGAGGCCGCATGGAGTTGTGAAAGTGTGTGTGTGTGTGTGTGTGTGAGACACATAAGCCTTATACCCCATTCATTGCATAAGGCAGATGGACATGAAGCAATTTGCTGTCCGAGTCTCAAAATGGCCGGTACAAGCATTACTTAATCATGTAAACACACTTGTACATCACTCTCTCATACCACAATGAAGGCATGCTTGTTGAACACGCCAGCCACATGCACATTAATTAATGTGATGGAGAACATACTACAGTATACCAGTGAAATAGCGCCAAGACATTTTTGACAGTTAACAATAACACAATAGGGTTAATGTAAGAAAATGGCCGCTGTTTTCTCTGAAAGCTTTTTTGATACTACACAATAGAGTTACAAATTGCAAAATGTAAACAAAACTGGAGACACTCAGATGTTCTTTTGCTAGTTAAGAGTTGTTTATTTACAGTAAAATATGGACTACCTTTGATGCTGTGATCAACTTTAATTATTTATTAAGTTTATTTAATTTATTTATTAAAACGGTTTTAGTCAATTATTTACCCAAAAGATGTTTGCACATTAGCTAGCCTACTTTTAGTTAGCTGCATTTCTTCCCTGATGCACAGAGATTCAACACAATGTGGAGTCACAGGAATTTGGGGTCACACAATGCAGCCTTCAGTTTTTTCCCATATTGTGCTTCTGCAGCTGTTGTTTGGATCGATGTTTGTTTGATGAGTAGCCCTACCTACCCATGACTGAAATGCCCAAAGATCTCCGGGAAACTCCTCTTTGGTCTAGCTGATACATGTTCATGTTTCCATTGAGCCAACTACTTACTTATGATACATTCAAATTCAGTGGGTCAGCCAACCAAGGCAACAAAGCTGGCTTTGGTGGCTGCGGCCTTGTATACCACTTGTATATATAAGTGACTTGACTGGCTGGACTGACTTGACAGTCTGGACGGGCTGGAGAGCGTTTCCTCATTCAGTCTGTCTGAGAGTTCAACCTCCACTGGACCAGTACAAAGGATCAAAGAGGGTCCTGTAAAAAGGATGCAGCGAGGACATTCAATGCCGCTGCGCATTCATGATGACATCGCCGAACAGGCACGACTAGGCACACCTGAGCTATGTGTGTACGCGATACATGTGGCAAGAATAAATCTTGATTTACGCAGGACATCCACCATGCACTTTGGAATCATTTTGCGGGGAAGTTTCCTCCTTTATGTACTGTACTGTTTCCATTTTTGTAGGATTGTGCAGCCAGAGATACCATGGAGGCAGCCGTGATCAGTAAAACACATTCAAGGCTGGAGTGTGATTTGTGATAGGAGCTGGGCGAAAACACATCGACTCCAGCTGACTTTATGTGTGTAGTGGATTTATGGGAGATGGAGGCTTATAAAGGCTCCATGTCTGAGGCCTTGGGTGTGAAGGCCGGCAGACAGACCGGGGTACTAACAGGTCAGGGGATATCTGCTGCAGGTGCCAGACGTCTCCAGGATAATCACCACTGAAGCAAGGTGCAGCTATGGATATATATCCATAATATATGTATATTTGTGATACGATACGATACGATAGCCTTTATTGATCCCCAAAGGGGAAATTCGATTTCTTTCAGCAGCATACAGACAACATACATAGCCACACAGAGAGTATGGGAGTAGATAGGCAAATATAACACAGTATGTGTAGTACTAAAACACAGACAACCGTCCATCTCTATAAGCCCCAAAATAAAATACGATCTACAGTCACAATGCATCAAATACATAATAAATTCAATAGTAGGCCATAAATATAAACATATACTCAATCAAACATCCTTCAATATAGATCCATACATATAAACATAACTATACATGCCACAATATGAGCATGTACCAAAGTACAAGTTAATGGCACTTGTTAAACCATTTAATGGCTGCTGGGACAAAGGAGTTGCCAAACCTGTCAGTCTTAATTTAGGCAGGATCATCCTGTGGCTGAAGCAGCTCCTCCTCTGGCTCAGCTCTTCAAAGAGAGGGTGAGAGGGGTTCTCCATGATGGACAGCAGCTTGTCCCCCATCCTCCTCATTCCCACCTCCTCCAGGCTGTCCAGTTTTCCCCCCACCACAGAGCTGGCCTTCCTCACCAGCTTGTTTAGTCTATCTATATCACCCTTCTTGGCGCTGTTTCCCCAGCAGGCCACGGCGAAGAACTGAGCCTCCTTAGAAAGAACAGTCTGCTCTGCCCCTCCTTGTAGAGGGCCTCAGTGTTGTCGGACCAGTCCTCTGGTTCCGATGCACTCCCAGGTCCTTGCACGAGTCCGCCATTTCAACTTCCTCCCCCCTGATGATAACGGGGGTTGGAGGGAGCCTTGGGGGGTTCTTCTTCCGTCGTAGGTCCACCACCAGCTCCTTGGTCTTGCTGGTATTGAGCTGGAGGTGGTTCTCCTCCGCCCACTCGACGAAGTCCCTCACCACTCCTCTGTACTCCTCGTCGTCGCCATCATCACCGATGCAGCCCAGGATGGTGGAGTCGTCCGAGAACTTCTGGAGGTGACAAGTTCTAGAGTTGTGGCTGAAGTCAGTGGTGTAGAGGGTGAATAGGAAAGGCGATAGTACTGTCCCCTGCGGTGCACCTGTGTTGCTCATCACTACCTCCGACAGGCTATCACGCAGCCTGACGTACTGAGGCCTGCCCGTGAGGTAGTCAGTAGTCCAGCCTACCAGGTCTGGGTCCACCTGCATGGCTGAGAGCTTCTCAGCCAGCCGCAGGGGCTGGATGGTATTGAAGGCACTTGAAAAGTCAAAGAACATGATTCTAACTGTGCCGCCCGTCCTCTCCAGATGTGAGTAGGCCCTATGGAGGAGGTAGATGATGGCGTCGTCGACTCCGATCCTGGCCTGGTATGCAAACTGCAGGGGGTCCAGGTACTCCTTGACCCTGGGCCTGAGATGCTGCAGGATCAATCTCTCGAAAACCTTCATGACATGCGAAGTCAGCGCCACGGGCCTGTAGTCGTTGAGGACATTGGGGCGTCCCTTCTTGGGCAGAGGAACAATGCATGATGTCTTCCATATTTGGGGAATCTTAGAGAATCTCAGTGAGAGGTTAAAGAGGTGTTGGAAAACTACATCTAGCTGCCTGGTACACACCTTGAGCAACCTCGGGCTGATGTTGTCCGGGCCAGCCGCTTTCCTTGCTGACAGCCGTTGCATCCCTGCCCTCACCTCACTCCTGGAGATGTAGAACCTGGTTGGAGAGGGGGCAGGGGTGCATGGGGCAGACTCAGCTCCTCCCTCGCCGGGGAGGGGGGCGGAGGGCTGGGGGGCAGAAGCCCCGGTGTTCATTCGGGAGGCCAGCACAGGCTCCCACTCAGCGTGGGGAGGGGAGAGGGGGGGTGGGAGCACATTGAATCTATTAAAGAAAAGATTCAGCTCGTTGGCCCTCTCTTGCCCCCCTACCTCCTCTGGACCACTCTGTTTTTGGCCTGTGATGGTCTTCAGCCCCTGCCACACCTCCCTACTGTTGTTAGCTTCCAGCTTACCCTCGACCTTGTCCTTGTAGCTCCTATGCGCCTTTCTCAGCTCCCCTTTAAGCTCCTTCTGGATGATCTTCACCTCTTCCCTGTTCTTGGCCATGAAAGCCAACTTCTTCCTGTTGAGAAGGGTTTCAATGTCCTTGCTAATCCACGGTTTATTGTTGGAGAAGCAGCGCACTGTCTTTGAAGGGACAATGCTCTCCTCACACGTCTTGATGTAGAGAGTGATGCATTGGTTCAGGCCCTCAATATCATCCCCAAAGTCCTCTGTGAACAGCTCCCAGTTTGTGCAGTCAAGACAGTCCTGTAGCTCCACCTCAGCCTCCCTAGACCACAATTGAACAGTTCTGGTGGTAAACGGCATGCGCTTGCTTACTGGCTTGTACACAGATGAGAGACTTATCAGGTCATGGTCAGAAGTGCCGAGGGGGGGGAATGCGGTGGAGCTGTAGGCCGCCTTCACATTTGCATACAGCATATCCAGTGTCTTCACCCCCCTGGTATAACACTGCACATATTGGGTGAAGCCAGTCAGTGTCTTGGCTAATGTGACATGATTAAAATCACCATTAATAGCCATGAAAGCACCAGAGTGCTCTGTCTGAAGGCCCACAATAGTAGTGTGGACAATTGTGCATAGCCCTTGCTTCACCGGACACAACCAAAGTTGTCTGAGGCCAGTCCAGCTCGTCCGCCCCTCAGCTTAGCCCAGCCCAGCCCAGCCCCAAGCCCCACATCCAGCCCACTCCTGCTCGGTCTCTGTGTGGAACAGGCCTAAAAAAAAGACTGAATTATATCCTAATAAAATACCATCAAGAATCACTTATGCAGAATAACGAATTAGTTATTACTAATTAGTTAATTACTAATGCTAAGCACAGGAGCTCCTGACCAGAGTGGAAAAGGTATTTGCCAAGGTGGGTCTTAGTCTGAATGGCAAGAAAACGGAGGTCATCACATCTGCACCTAATGACAACTGAAGGTACTGCTCTGAAGGAGGTTGAGAACTCCAGCACGCATGCGCACAGCGCGCAGATATTCTAGGCACCAACAATCCGATCGTAGCGTAGAGAATGTGAACCGCGAGTGTAGCCTACAGACGGAGAATAGCCGGTCTGCGCGCTGGCCTGTGCGCATGTGTGCTGGAGCAAGTGGGGAAAGGTGTTTAAAGATCATATTACAGAGGCTGAAGACCACGTATTTGAAAACCACAACAAGGCCTCGCTTTGGGGAATCACAACTGTCGATTCATAAAATCAGATTGATGAAAACAACCGTTTAGCGGCCGAAAATAGATTTTTAGAAACTGCATTCTCTGTGCCTCGTCCACCGCCATTACATGGATATACTGGCTCGCGCTGGATTATTCTACATGCCTCCGAACTACACCAAAGTGATCTCGGTGAGTCAAACGTCTTATAATATGTCGTAAATAAGGTCCAGGTTGTCAAAAACGAGCATTCTCCTTTAAAAAAAAATTAACCTCTTCCTTTGCGTAGAATGGAAGTGAATGGGAGGCAAATATTAATTTCGCTCATGTGTGACCGTACTATTACTGGAGATAACCCTGAGGCTCCCACAGGGGTGTAACAGGAAAGTAATATATTACAAAAGTAACTAGTTACTTTTGGATGTGGGTAATAAATAAAGTAATAATATTATTTTCCAAAAAAGCAGCAAGTAATAAATAATATATTACATTTTTGAGTAACGAGCCTGACAATGGTGTGGAATGTGTGAACACTTGACTAACAGTTCGGTCTCCCTTCCAGCAGTGTTGCTGCATGACATATCTCCTCAGACAGGAGGGAGGACACATTCCTCTCTCTCTCTCCGGGTCATGGCTCTGTCCAGACCTCTTACATCTGCTGGCTGTTTGTGTGTGTTATACCAGGAGGGTGTTGTTTCTGTGTCCTTGGGTGAGTGGTATTGATGGTGCGACGGTGTTCTACATAATAAACTGTTTCATGGGTCAGATCCCAAACATAACTGTGGCTACAACTGTCTGATAATGGACTGTATTGATTTGGGATGTTGGGATGTGTGGGTGGTAGCAGACAGAGCGGATGAGATGCTCGACTCCCCTCTGATCACCCCCCACCCCCCTCCTTCTCCATCTGAACCACCCACGTCACTCACCGTCACTCCACAGCAATAGTCATCAGCACAGCGCCGATCCAGCACTGAGACTGAGGCATCAGCACGGGCCGACGGGGTGATGATTACACCCGGCAAATTTAATCAGTCGGCCCACAGTCAGCTCTGCTCCTCTCTGTCAAACTATAATGGCAGATTACGTACAACTCCTGGAGTCATCAGGGGGAGCGATCATCATAGATGACTTGTATCGTGTGTGTCTGTGTCTACGTAGTCATGTGTGTGCCACAACACAGGGGTACAGTGTACACAAAGCCTCTGTGACATTCAAAGGCCAGCCCTATCCTGCCAGGCCGCCTAGAGAGAGCCCAGATGAAGGTGCTTTGAACAGATTACAGAGCAGACTTCTTAAAACCACGCAACGTTTTCTAAATACAAATGGCAGTGAGACCTGTCCTATTTCAGTGCTGCATCTCATGGAATGATAAAACCAGGCAAGGTCGAGCCTGGCTTATGTGCGTGGCTGGCTTGTTTCTGTGCAGGACTGGTAGGACGGAGGCTAGTCATGCCACTGAAATAATTGTGAATTGAAATGACATGAAATAATGTCTGATAAATAAAGATGGGTCTTGTGACCTGGACACATCAGTTCCAATGCCTCCAATGCTAATCCAGCACAATGAGAGTGGGATAGCCAGTTAGCTCATGGGCTCACAACAACTAGCAGCAGCTTCCATAACATTAATGGTAGCGGTCAGTGGCTAAAGCAGTTACACTGATGATAACATAAAGTCATCCCCACCGGGAACCCTGGTCTCCTGGGTGGGAGTCCAATGCTCTCACCATTACTCTACTTGTGCAGTGGAGATCGGCGGGTGGGTTTTGGTGTCCTTCTTCCAGTCCCTAGCAGTAGCATTTCTAGCTTATATGCCACCCTGGGTTGTTTTGGGTTCAAAACAGTTATAATAACAAATATAATCCTTGAAGAAGAAGAACCCCGACCAAGATGGCAATGCGCTGACCAGCTATAGGCTGATATCCAACCTTCCATTCATTAGCAAGATACGTGATAAGATAGTTTCAGGACAAATAAACTCCTATCTTAAAGAAAACCTGGAGGAATTCCAATCAGGCTTTAGAACATGCCACAGCACTGAAACAGCTCTTAATGAAATAATCAAACAAAACTCTGATGCGAATAACGTTTCGATTCATGTCCTCTTGGAGCTACGCACAGCGTTTGATACGATTGACCATGATATCCTAATCAATCGTCTTGAAAAGCTGGTTGGTCTCTCTGACTGTGTGTTAAATTGGATCAGAACATACATCAAAGAGAGAAAAGTTTTGAAATCTGAAAAACATTACATCTGCTTTGGGGTTGCACAAGGGAGCTGTCTCCGTTCATTAGTCTCACTATACATGCTGCCACTCGGGGACATCATTAGAGCACAATGTATGATTCCTTAGTTATGCGAATGACACGCAACTGTACATCTATGCTGAACCAAATGATACAGCAACTATAAACTCCATTACTGTCTGTCTTTTGGCAATAAATACATTGATGATTATTCATTTCTTTAAATGAAATGAGCACCAAACTGAAATGAAGAAACAAAAAGAGAAATGCTATTTAAGAATCATCTGGGAAACTACTCTCTGGATTAAATCTGAGGTTACAAGTCTCTGTGTTATCTACGTCCCACGTTAACAAGGCGATGAACACATCATTTTTCCACCTTAGAAACAGCTAAAGCACGACCATTTATAAATCAAAAAGATGCTGAAAACGGATGAATGCCTTTATTTCAAGACGATTCGATTACTGTAATACACCTTTTACTGGCCTCCTGAAAAAAACTTCAGCTCATTCAAAACTAACTACTGTAGCTTCTGCAGCTACAGTAAGTTGTTTGCTTTTGTGACAAGTAGCCCTACCTGTGACTGTGACAAGTCCCGATAAGACCTGACACTCTTTTTACACTTGCTGACTGCTGCACATTTTTTTTTAAATATTGTATTTTACTTGGTTTGCACTTGCTTAGTGCTGCACTTTTTAAAATGTAATCATGTTAAAGAAGGCAAAGGGGATAGCTGTGTGCCTTGGTCCCAGATTGGGCATGTGAGGGGAAGTATCTTTTGTGCTGACTGTATTATACTGTAGATGAAGGCAGTTGCCGTCTGCCTTGTGTAATTATATTAAAGGGAGGCAAAGGAAATTACCGTCTGCCTTGGGATTATGATTATAATCACTTGCACTTTATTGCTGCACTTCCTTTTAAAATGTTGGATTTTACTTATTTTATTGGGTTTTATCTAACATCTTACTTTCTGGAGAGGCCGGGGAGCAGTGAGAGTCATGTTCTTTGACTTCTCCAGTGCTTTCAATACAATCCAGCCTCCTCGGCTGGCAGAGAAGCTCTTAGCCATGCAGGTGGACCGAGACCTGGTGGCCTGGATCACTGACTATCTAACTGACAGGCCACAGTATGCAGGGCAGCCAGTCAGAGGTGGTGACCAATCAATCAATCAATCAATCAATCAATCAATCAATCAATCAATCAATCAATCAATCAATCAATCAATCAATCAATCAATCAATCAATCAATCAATCAATCAATCAATCAATCAAAGCTTTATTTGTATAGCGCATTTCATACCCATATGCAACACAATGCGCTTTACAGAGAACAAGGGAGGTGGGCATACAACCCACCCCTACATATTCCAGAGGGAAGCAAAAAAACAGTATCACCCGGGGGCCAGATAAGTGAGCTGTAAAAATTCTTCCCTGACCCCTCTCAACAAGGCGATCGAGCAAGCTCCAGGAGTATGTTTGTCTACTGGCTAAGAACATTTATAAAGCAATAAAATACATTAAATTACATTTTCAGTGTAAGAGAGGCAAAAAACATCACCAGCAACACTGGAGCCCCCCAGGGAACTGTACTGTCACCGTTCCTCTTCACCCTGTACACCACAGACCTCCAACACAACTCTGGGACATGCCATCTCCAGAAGTTCTCGGACGACTCTGCCATCGTTGGCTGCATCAGTGGAGATGATGAATGATGAAGCAGAGTACAGAGGTGTGGCTGAGAAGTTTGTGTGCTGGGCCGAGGAGAACCACCTCCAGCTCAACACCAGCAAGGCCAAGGAGCTGGTGGTTGGGTGAAGCTGGAGGCCCGTCACCATCAGGGGGGAGGAGGTGGAGATGGCGAACTCATGCAAGTTCCTGGGGATCCACCTAAATAACAAGCTGGACTGGTCAGAGACCACTGCGGTCCTATACAGGAAGGTTCAAAGCAGACTGTTCTTTCTGAGGAGGCTCAGGTCCTTTGACGTGTGTGGCAGGTTGCTCCGAATGTTCTACCAGTCGGTGGTGGCCAGTGTGCTGTTTTTTGCTGTGGTGTGATGGGGGAACAACGCAACGGTCGGGGAGTCCAACAGACTAGATAAACTGGTGAGGAAAGCCAGCTCTGTTGTTGGGCAGGGACTGGACAGCCTGGAGGCGGTGGTGGAGAGGACAAGAGACAAGCTGTTGTCCATCCTTAACAACCCCTCCCACCCCCTCTATGATGATCTGCAGCAGATGAGGAGTACCTTCAGCGACAGGCTCCTCCCTCCCCAGGTGTAGAACGGACCGGTTTCTACGCTCCTTTGTGCCAGCTGTCATCACACTGTACAACAAGGACCTCTCCCATTGTTTGATGTTGCTGCCTGTCTGTCTGTCTCTGTATGTCTGCCCTGACACTTTTTTGTGCATACACCCGTTTTACCCAAAACCAGAACTGTGCGGTATCACACGTACAATCACAGATACTACAATGTGATGTAGGCTAGTGTTGTTTTTTGTGCTATGCAAATATTATTATTATAAATAAATATTATTATAAACGGTGGTGCCCATTCTGGCCAACTCTAACAATATCAAAGGATGTTCACAATCTCAATGTTGTCTGATCAAAAAAACAAACAAACCCAGAATCATAGAATCAGCTGGAGAAAAATACTCCAGAGGTGAATTTCTGGTCATCACGAAATACCCAACAAGTCAGGTTACATCTGAATTAGTCTCTGAAGCTGGTGATTGTATTATTAAATCAATTCAATCAGTCGCCCCCGTCTCTGCCAAGCAGTTATTTACCCTAGCTGTTTGAAACAGAATATTTCTATTAGATCCGTCTCTCACTAGCTCTGTCTCTCTCTCTGTCTCCCCGCCTCTCACTTGCTCTCCCTATCGATCCCGATTTTCCTTCAGTCTCACATGTTCCGGTTTCTGTTGACCCCCCTGTCCTCCACAGATCAATCAACTCCTCAACAGGATGCAGACGCCTCAGGTTAGTAAGCTAAGATTCAGATGCCCTGTCACACTTATCTTAATTAGTCTCACCAGGCAGACGGGTATATTTGCTGATCGTCCCTTCACCTCTCCATCCGTCTCATATCGCCACACACTGGAGAGAGAGAGAGAGAGAGAGAGAGAGAGAGAGATGGATCTGACCTTTTTGCCAGGGAGAAGAAGACACCGTTCTACCATTGAGGTGTGAGGGATTCTAGAGCAGAGATGTTTGGTCTTAGAAGAAGAGACACTCTAGAACATTGGAGAAGAAAGTTCTAAAACATTAACCCCCCCGCTGGTCCAACTCCCAGTCACCCTGATAGCTTAGTGGATTACAGAAAGAGAGGCCTGCTTGTATGAGAACCAATTATTAAGACTTGGATTAATAGAGATTTTGTGGGTCTGCATGAATGGACAGATCATTCATCTCGTCTGATCTAATGTAATCTATTGTAGCCTACTGTAATATCCTCTCCATGTGATCTCTAACTAGAGTAAATAATTCCACAGACAATTTTGAGGAGGCACCTTACCATTGAGAGAGAGGGAGGGAGAGAGAGAGTGTGTGTGTGTGTGTGTCATGACAGGTGGGCTGGCACTCCAGTTCAGCAATCAGCAGTCTGTGGGCTGATTGAAGGTTAAAGAGAGGACAGCCTGCTCCTCATCTCTCTGACAGAGAGACACAGACACACACTTGTGAGCACACACACACACAAGCACACACACTCAAAAACACTCTCTTACACGCACACACACTGCATGCACACAAGCGTGTGTTGTACACACTCAAAAACACTCTCTCACACACACACTTGTAAGCACACACACACACACGAGCATACACACACACACACAAACAGAAGCCATATAATTACTCTGCAGTGGCCTGACACTAATCATGGCACTGTTTGTCACTGCTAGTGATTACCATGGAGATCATTCTTCAAAGGAGGGGAAGACACTGCAGGTGTTGCCAATCTCTCTCTATCTCTTTCTCTCTCCCTGAGGTTAGGTGGAATAAAGACCTTGTTTGTAGTTGAGAAGGCGTTTGATAGCAGCTGCTGTCCTGCTTTCTCTTAGTTACAGTACATCTGACCAGTTAAATGCAGTTAAATGCGTTCACTCTCTACAGGGATTCAACCCTGCACCTACCATTAGACCAAGGCACTATTCCAGCTCAGATCCTCTTGTTGTTGTTGATAGATAGATAGATAGATAGATAGATAGATAGATAGATAGATAGATAGATAGATAGATAGATAGATAGATAGATAGATAGATAGATAGATAGATAGATAGATAGATAGATAGATAGATAGATAGATAGATAGATAGATAGATAGATAGATAGATGGACGGAAGGACGGACAGACAGACAGACATTGGGGAAATTGTTGAAAAGTGGTAGTTCTGGTTGTGGGCAGTCGTCCTATGACAGGACAGACAATAGAGGTTTAGAGAGATGCTAAAGGAGAGATAACAATGACAGCAGAGATGCAGTTGCAGTAGGCTCATGTTTGCTTAGAATGGAATACAATAGTTCATAACTATTCCTTTCTCCCAGAGGGAACTTGGCAATAAGGCAGAGAAATAACAAGACCTCCCTAGGTGCTTGTTAGTTTGTATGTATGGATATCATCTTGGTCTAATGGTAAGTGTATGCTCAGTAAGTGGGACACCTGGGTTCGATCCCTGTCAGTCATCAAGGTCCAACATCTTGGCTTCCATGTCCCAGGCAATCTCATCATGAGCGTTCCTAACCACCTCTGCTGCACTCGTCGGTTCCGTCAGACGTCAAATCCCAGTCAGCCAGTTCTCTGTAATGAGATGTCATTAGGATCTTTCTCCAGGCAGGTGTGAAGCACCAGAATAGCAGGTACACGTGTGTGTGTGTGTGTGTGTGTGTGTGTGTGAGAGGCACCAAAATAGCAGGTACAAATTGCTTCCTGGTGCTCCTGGCTATGTTTATAAGTCATTCTTCCCCCAGTGTCCTGGAAGACTACCAGTAACTCTGGACCAGGGGGAACACAGCCTATAATCTGGGTGGCATGTCTAATGCCATCTACATCGCATGGACGCACATGCATACAGTACACACATGCACACACACACATACCCCCCACCCACACACTCACTCACACGCACACGCAGGTACACGCGCAATCTCTCCCTCTCTGCCCTGACGGTTCATGTACTGTACATGTGTGTGGTACGGACGCATCAAGGTCTGGGTGTACCGGGACTGGCAGTTCTAACGCAGCCATGCAGCTAATGTCTCTTTTATGTGTTGACTAAACTCCCTCTGACCTTCAGTCTGGAGCGGGACTGGGTGATTAGCCTCACTGCTCCATCACACACTGGAACGGTCCTCTTAATGCAACCGTGGTCGCACACACACTAATTACTGCGGTATAATACACTAGTAGTTTTTACTTGTACTTTAATGAAATGTCAGCTAAGTAACAGTAGTGATATTTCAGAATATTTCAGTACTCTTTCCACCTCTCTCAAATTCCCCAAAATGGCTCGCAGACTACTATTCATGGGGGTGTCTATGCCTCAGTGGTAGAGCGGGTCGTCCATTGATCATAGGGTCGGCGGTTCAAATCCCGCCTCCTCCTGTCCATATGTCGAAGTGTCCTTGGCTAGACACTGAACCCCAAATTGCCCAGGGCAGGCTAGCACCTTGCATGGCAGCTGCCGCCATTAGTGTGCGAATGTGTGTGTGAATGGGTGAATGAGAGGCCATTGTAAAGCGCTTTGGATAAAAGCGCTATATAAGTGCAGTCCATTTATCATTACCATTTACCATTTCATGTCAGAGGGGGCCCCCTAGTGGTCTGGGGCCCATGTCATTTGATAGCTATGGAACGCAGCAGATCCACACCTGGGCGCACCGAAGACGGAGAAGCTTCAGGCGGAACTATGTGTGTTCACGTCTCGTATGAGCAGTGAGGGCGGCAGGCGAGGACGTGCTGTTCACCGAGCCCGTTCTCAGCCGCCCGCCTGGCTCCCGCGGAGGCGTCTTTGTAAAGTATACGCGCGCGTCCGCCGACTGCAGCCTGCGCCGTGCCTCTTCTAGCGTAGCCTCCCCTCCCATCCCCTCCCCTCCCTCCCTCCCCTCATCCTCTGGGGTTGGGGATTAGTGGAGAAATAACAAATGGCTCTTGAGGAATGTGTTTTTGTTGCGGTTGTGGCCACAACATGGTCAGGTGATCCTCCTCTGTGTCCCCCCCCCCTCGGGGGCCCCCGTCCAGCCCGGCTCGGCTCAGCCTTCCTCTCTTTCACCAAAATTTACTGGAGCAATAAATCTAGTGCACTCATGAAGAAAAATTAAAGTAGAGACTCCCACAAGGAGAGGGAGAGGCAGAGAGAGAGAGAGGATGAGGAAGAGAGAGAGAGGGATAGAGAAAGAGAGAAGCAGAGGGAGAGAGAGAAAGAGACTGAGATTTGGGGTGCATAACCTGAGAGAAGTGGTGGAGCAGTATTAAGAAGCTCTCTAGAGGCTGAGTCAACATGGAACAAACCTGAGATCAATCCACACGCACACATATACACACACGTTACGTTGGTAGGTATAATACATCTATAGAAACAATATATCTATAGAATTTTTCTTTCTTCTATTGAACACTAACTACAGCAGCCATATTACAACTAAATAAGAGAGCTTTGTACAACTGGTAGTTCCAACCTCTATGTGATTAATGGTAACACTTTAAAATAAGGGTACATTAATAAGCATTAGTTAATGCATTATTAATAGTAACAGTTAACTAATGTCTCTATTAATCATTTACTAATGTTATTTATGTTAACTAAGGTTAACTCACCTAACCCTAACCTTAACTAAGGTATTAATTAACATTAGTAACCTAACCTAACCCTAAATTAGCATTAGTTAACAGGTAATTGGAGAGTGGCAGCATCCCCACTTGGATTATGTGACACATTTGTCGTACCAGTGAGTGATGCACTACTAGTCTTTGTGGTCTCTGCCTGTTGCCAAAGTGTTGCATCTCAGGCTTTGCTATAAACAAAATCCAACAGCAAATTTAATTGGGGGACAATATCTCTACTGTAGCTGGGTAAATAACTAGCCTTAATACTGTTGTTTACAATTGCAGCACGCTAGCTAAGAATGTCACTCCTGACTCAAGTCCTTCCATAGGATTTGGCATGTTTAATCTTGAAAATGTCAGTTTGAGAACTTTTGACGTTTATTTTGTATGTTTAGTAAATGTATCATCATTGGGTAATTGGTTGCTACAATGAAACAAGGTGTCATTAATTCCTAAACCTGATAAAGATCCACTGCTAATTCACAATTTGCACCCAATTACTCTTTTAACTAAGGATGACAAAGTCATTGCATCGGTTATACATCAAGATAAAGGAAAGGTCTAGACCTGCTTATTAATAAAACAAACGGGTGTAGTGAAAGACCATTATAACCAGGGTTACAAGCTAAGGAGGCTGTAGAGTTCTTATTATATACTGTACACTAGAGTGGGGAGCTTCTAGCACTTAGTGCTGCATGGTATTTCACAGAGGAAATCCTGTGGGATTTCAGCCGGGCGTTATTTCATTTCAGTGATGCACTACCACCAGGTGGCATCCTTGAGCAGATTTAGCAGGCTTTGTTCACAGTGTATTTCTCCTACAGTACAGTAATATTATCTGACTATACTTAACTAACTAATCTAAGTAAAGGCCCTACAAGGAGTTCCGGAAAGCGGAAGTGTTTTCCGCCCAAAAAGACCACATATCCCATGAGCCTCCCCGTAAACCGTCAGTCGTAAACAGTCGTAAACCTTAGCTACCTGAGCCGGGTGTTCTGAAGACAGAATGATGGCCGCCGACGAGGTAATTACATAGGTCTTACTGGTAACGTTACTTTTGACAATATATAACGGTCATATTTAAATTATTCTTCGTCTTGTCGGCGCCGTAGGCTACTGCAGTAAATCGTTTCGTCATTCCAAAGAAGTTCTGGACGACCCGACCACGGAATAATAATCTAAAAATAAACTACATACAAGAAACGACATTTGTCGAAAATGGACACATAAACGAGTGTGGGTAATGTAGATTCACCCACATTAAAATTAGACTGTTTCATAACCAAAAATAATCTCCTCGGGGTACCTTTAACTAAGGTAATATTATCTGACTATACTTAACTAATCTAATTACCTAAACTAATATTGTTTGAGCAATACAGTTACAGACAAAAAACAAACCAATAAGATAAGGGCGGGGGCGGGGTGTATCTGAACCAAGTTAGAATGATAACTAATACCGGCTGGGGGCGACTGGTACTGAAATAATTCTATGAATTTGATTATTCTTATACTAAATTTTATTACTCCAAGACTACTAATTATAATAACTTCTGAGCCTTCATAGCAGCCATCATATAAGCAATAGTTTTTGGATTATGCTGATTCAGTAGCACATGATGGTATCATCCTAAGACTCACAACACTGTTGGCAGCTCCAGTTATCTTTTTGGACTCAGCACCTGCAAAGGAGATGTGCGCGTGAATACTCACATATTACAATACTCATATTTCCCATCATCCTTTTCTTAGACGTAGAAATAGCATTCCATTAACTTTTTTTTTAATTGCATTCCCTCAAGTGTTTTGGCTTTGGTAACTTTGGTGGATTTATTAATATATTAAGAATGTACAGTAGAAAGATTCAACATATATTAAGGAGAGGGGTTTGGCAAGGCGGCCCTGCTTTTCCTTATTCCTTTATGTCAGTTGTTGAATTATTATCACTGCATATTATGAAAGATGTAGTCCTAAAATATATTTCCCACCTTGCCAATGATACCACTCTCTTTCTTTAAAGATAAGAGTCAAGTTGTACATGCAGTTCATATAATCAAACCAGTTTCCGATGCCTCAGTTTTGTCACCTAATTCGTCTAAATGTGAATTACTATCTCTTATTACATAACGGTGATGACAACTTGATTGAAATTATTCCAGTGAAAGACTAGAAGTAAAATATTTGGGTGCACATTATATTACTAAAAATATCAGAGCTTACATTTTCCTCCAAGGCTAAAAATGTGGGATCTTTTTATATTAGTTCTTCTTTTTTAAATTGAAAGGCTGTCTCCTTTTATGTACTTACCTTGTCATGTGTAAATGGTGCAACTTGCAAAGATGAGGTGAACAAGATTTTATTTCAGAGTGAGGTCTTGAAGTCTTTGATGCCAATTACATTAGTAATACCTTCAAAGTAAACAGATTGACAAGTGTCTGATGGACCCAAACTCAATTTGTAATTGTACACCTACTCACATATACAACGCAGTACTAGTACTGTAATTTGGGGTCAAATCGAGTTTGCATATCAAATTATCTCAATTCAATCAGCAAACTCTCAGCCTGGAACATCTCAGTTGTGCCTCATGCATATATGACCGCAGCACAACCCACAGGCTACTTGCGATATACCAAACCCTCAAGTTATTGCTTGAATATTGAACCTTACTACAATTCCCATTATGAATCGGGTAAACATTGTTTTCCTGTGAGCGTCAGTATATCTTTGATGTGCTGTGGAGGATTCTCTACAGAACTAGAACACAGACGCACCTGGAGGAGGGTCCTCTGTTCTCTAAGCGGATCAGTAAACATTGTTTTGCCCTGTGCAGAGAAGAATCTAACATCATGATTAGAAGGATGAGTGGTTTTCCTCAGAGACGCCCAAGTGTGCCGATAAACACTGTCTTATTTATATTAGATAAGACAGTATCACTCAAGAGTTCTCTCCTGGGTGTGTGTGTGTAGATTTCTCCATCCTCCCTGTGTTTGCATGTGTATCTGTTTGTGTGTGTGTCCATGCGTGTGTGTGTGTGTGTTTGTAAGTGTGTGTGTATGTGTGCTGTCATTTCCTACTGAGCCAATGAAGGGTCTCCCTAGAGGAGTGTTTCAGTAGTATTGAGAAAGCACACTCTGCTGCTCTTGCTCCTTCTCCTACCCCCCCCCCCCCCCCCCCATCTCTCTCCCCTCATCCTCCTCCCCTTCTCCCACTCCCTCCTCCTCTCCCTTCCCTCCCCATCTGTCTCCATCCTCCTCCCTTAACCGACACGCTCTCTCTCTCCTTCTCCCTCCCTCCCTCCTCTCTCTCTCTCCTTCTCCCCCTACTTCACCCCCCCCCCCTACAGGCACCAACATTCCACAGATTGTTCCCATTACCAGAGCCTCTCTCTCTTTCTCTCCCTCTCTCTCTCTTTCACACTCATTCTCATCCACCTCTCAAGTTCTACCTCTCTTTCCCCTTTTCTCACTCTCTTTCCATCCCCTCCCACCCTCTCTTTCTCACTCTCTCTTTCTCTCCATGAGGCTGCAAGCTGCAGTACTTAATGAAATATGACGATGTATTTAGAGAGGAGCTTACTCATTAGAGAAGAGAATATTCTATATGTTTGTGCTCCAGGACTGTGTGTTCAGGAGAGTGTGTGTTCAGGAGAGTGTGCGTGTGTGTGCGTGCGCGCGCATATGCATATGTATGTATGTATGTATGTATGTATGTATGTATGTATGTATGTAGGTCAGCGTTATATACTTTTCAACCGTTCAAATCAGTTCAGAAATCTAGTGTTTGAGAGGAGATTGACTGGGCAGTTCTCACTATTATCCTCTCAGATCTGTATTCATCATGTCCAGCCTGACGAGCCAGTGGCAAATAACAGCCTACAGAGCTGCGTAGAGACCCTATTAACCTTGAACACCGCAATATAGCCTAATGTAGGATAACTTCCTCCCTGGCTATGCCGTGAGTGGATGTGTGAGTTCACCTCTCCCAAGGTTTTAATATCACACACGCACGCACGCACACGCACACACGCACACACACACACACACACACACACACACACACACACACACACACACACACAAGCACAGTCTTTAAGATCTGGTTGAAGTCCAACAGAGAAAAATTGCATGCGTATCTATCTATGGAGCTGAATGCATAATTAAACACAAGGCTGCTAGCCCAACAATTAGCCCCTAGAGGTATGATATCCTGCTGCCGTTTACACCAGTACTGGGTTTTTCTCTCTAGGTCCAGCCCTCGCGTGTTTGCCCTAACATTAGTGACCAGCTATATTCAGCACTGGGCTGAGGCCAACACTAGTCACCCTGCTGTGTTCAGTACTGGGTTAGAGCAAACACTAATGACCAGCTTTGAGGATGTGGGGGGATTAAAGCGGTTCAAAGCCTGAGGCCCACACTGGGATAGAGAGAGAGAGAACACCTAATCCCATTTCCCCCCAAACAACCACAGGGTTGTCACTTCAGATACACCGGAGCAGGCTGATCCTGAAGTCTGGCAGTTTTGGATGGGCACTTTAGTTTAACACAAATGAATGCACACATACACACACACGCGCGCGCACACACACACACACACACACATAAACACTCACACACACACACACACACACACACACACACACACACACACACACACACACACATGCTGTGTTCATTACCAAGGTGGAGATCACAGGGTATGCAGGCTACTTCAACATGTCTGTGCCCGATGGCCAACTTTGAAGTTGCTCCTATAGGAGAAAAATCACCATTTCACTTACGACTGCATCAATCTCCCTCACTATTGAGGGATGTCAGTCAGATCTATACCGGCGGACAGATTGATTTGAAACTGCTTTGGCTACGCAATGAACATGAAAGAAAGACATCTCAACTCAATCCTATATGCAGATTGGAAACAGACACTATCATTATCTCCAGGCTTACTCCTCTCCAGCCCAGTGCCCCACTGCTGTGTTGTACTAGCTCCTGTGAGGACTGAGATCGTTCATAAATGCCTCCACAAACAGGCCATCTGCAGTCACAGACACCTCATGCATCCATCACTCTCGCTCTGTAACTGTCCCCCCCCCCCCTGTCCACTCTCAGACAGAGAGAGTCTGGTACATGGTGCTGTGCTTGATCCAGAGATGGTTAGCTGGGTTCCAGCTCTTCATCACTGTCCACTCAGAGAGGGCAGGAGTAGGGCGTTCACAAATACTGAGGATCTTGTAACTGTATGGTCAGAATAGTCCTGGAACATAAGAGTATTTGGGATACAATTTCTAAAGGAATCTTATAGGACAATTACTGTTATGGATCAAATGCAGAGCACACCGTGTGTGTGTGTGTGTGTGTGTGTGTGTGTGTGTGTGTGTGTGTGTGTGTGTGTGTGTGTGTGTGTGTGTGTGCATGCGATTTGTCCTGATTTGTCCTGATTTGTCCTATACACCCTCAACTCTTTCCAAGGCCGTATCCGTACACAACGTCTTATAGAGGAAAATAGAAACGTATTCTTCCTCTGCAGATTATTTGCACATTTAGACAGCGCATGTCCTCCAAGTCACCTCGCCGTCAACACGCGTCTGTCCAGCTCAGCAGAAACACACACACACACACACACACACACACAGAGAAACACCCACAGCGTGCTGTCGGACATACTGAGTTACCAGGCGGAATGGAGGTCAGGGGGTATACCTGGCACGGTGAGGCTGTCAGCGATACGTCCGCTATCTGCATGGCACCAGACCGGGACGACAGAATGGCACGGCCACGCCGTGTCACCGCGGGAAGCTTCAGTGTATGTGAACGCTGACCTCATCAACACCGGTACCAATGAGAGAGGAGATAAGAGAAGAGCACAACTGGCTTAGCCTGATAATGAAAACGATAATGATTATGAGGACTGCAACGATGCCGGTATGTTAGTGTTGTTAAAGTTACTACGTGTAACACTGCTATAATCGTAACCCCACGAGACAAATTCTGCTCACAAGCCAAAAAGGATCACTGAAAATTATGCAAACATCGTGGCTCACACACGCCACATGTACGCGCTTTATGTGGTCCATGCCAAATCATCAGTTTTTCAGACGTCAAGCATGTTTTGTGATGCGTCCCTATGGAAAATGGCTGCTCATCGGTCAAAACTAAACTAAGTGTTACATCGCTGAAAATGGTAAGGGAGTCATTTGGATTTGTCTTGTCAATAATGCCCTGTATAACTTCTCCAGTCAGATGGCCTCAGGATCTGTGCCTCAGGACTTATCAGCTGCTGCGCTTCCTGTTATAATAAACCCCCATCCTTCTGACTGCTCTTCTCCTGGGAATGAGACTGAGAGAGAGAGATGAGAGGGAGAGAGAGAGAGAGAGAGAGAGAGAGAGAGTAAATAAAGGGAGGATTGAAAAGAGTTTTCACTGCTGCATTATGTAAATGAGTTAAGAAAACAAGCACATCTGTTGTTTACTAGTAAATATCTCTCCAGTCAGGACCGGAGATGGGAGACTAGGCTATTAAAGGAGAATTTAAATTTTGCATGCTTCATTCTGACGTGTGTGTGTGTGTGTGTGTGTGTGTTGTGTGTTGTACTCTGACTAGCCTCGTGCTGTAGAGATGTTTACCCACAGTTTATGTACTTTACAATAACAGGCTATTTACATAGCTCAATGTGTTGTATTGTGCTTTAACAACCCTCAGTGGATGCTTAGCAGCAGAATAACAGAACACACACACACACACACACACACACACACGCACTATTTTTCCTGTGCTTGTGTTATTCAGGATGCAAGCTAAAGCTGTGTTATTCAAGAGCCCCTTGTGTTGGTGAGAGTAGTTGAAAATATGCTTTGTCTTGTTGGCCAGAGGCTGGGTCAAAGGCGAGCAGTGAGACTTAATGGTCATCATATGGGTTCAGTAGGCTGTGTAGTGGGAGGGGCTGCACTTTAAGAGACAGGACAGAGACAGCCCCTCCCTGCCTACAGCCCCCCCATACCTACAGCCCCTCCCTACCCACAGCCCCTCCCTAACTACAGCCCCTCCCTAACTACAGTGATTCAGGTGCCGGATGGCTTGCGGGAAGAAGCTCTTCCTGAGCCTCTCCATGCTCGCCATGTGAGTGCGATATCTCTTCCCTGACCGGAGCAGAAAGAACAGTCCATTTCCTGGGTCTTTCAGGATCCTGTCGGCCTTGTATCTGGTGTAGATGTCCTCGAGCTGGGTGAGTGCGGCCAGGTCTCGATGACGCCTGAACATTCTTGTTTGTCAGATTCTGCAGGATTGGGAATTCTGCAATAAAGTGTGTTTGCATGACCATGAGATAGACGTGTATGCTTCTGCAACAAAGTGTCACCGTGTGTTTTCCAACACGTTGAATAGCCTCTGCCAGGCTATAGTAAAATGCACTAGTGATTAGCTCGGTAACGTTAGCTCATTCTAGTGGGTGCTAGCTAGTGAAAGTCTATCTAGACCTCACCATTTTTTTCATGAATAGCAATGAGCGAGTGACCAAACAGTAGCTATAACTCTTAAACTAAACTGCAGGCCCTTGGCTCTGATGGCTAACGTTAACTCAAAGCTGTCATCGGATGATCTGCAAAGCAGTTCGCATGGCTAATAGCACTTATCAACATCACATCACATCTTTCCTAGCCTAGGGCTAGCCAGTTGAGCTAGTTAACATTAGCTAGCTACGTAGCACTTAAAGGTATAATATGTTGTATGTGGATTATTTCCCCCATCTAGTGTCTAAAGATAAGAACTGCAACAACACAACGTATTGGTTGCCAAAAGGCCAGGGAATGCACTGTTTCAGTCATACTGTGATAAGATCTTCACTCTGAGAGGAACATAATGTTACACTAATCAGTAATCACAATCAAGTATTTCAGAGTGCCATGTAATAAGTTACGTTAGATGCTGTAGTGTGGAGATAACGTTAGGTCTGGCTATGCAGATTCCAAGAAAGATAACGATAGCTAGTTAAGATAGCTTACCGGTCTAGTAGAAAAGTAGCCATGTCACCATGCGACTTTATCCCATGAAACTCCATAAACTCCATCCAACGAGCAAAGGCTGACCCGATATGTATCCGACTTTTGCTCCTTCTTCGTTCACTGAGCTTTTGAGATTTGTATCGCACAGTTCGCCGGGGCTCAGGCGGAGAAGCAGGACGACGAAACTCGGCCATTTTACCAACCGTTGGTAAAGTGGACGGAAAAGCTGCCATTTTATAGTCGCACACCAACCAACATCTATAATGCTGCTAATTCATGGAAGTATAACGTTAGCTGGCTACTGCTAATCTCACAGTGGTGAAGCTAGAATAGTACCTGGCAACCCAGCACGCAGTACCAACACTGTAATACTATTGGCTGGTATGATATCAACAGAGTGTCATTGTCAGGCCGTCAAAATTTCATAATGTAATAATATCAGACAAAATATCATTTTTTATGG
This sequence comes from Borostomias antarcticus, assembly GCF_949987555.1. Lineage (NCBI taxonomy): Eukaryota > Metazoa > Chordata > Actinopteri > Stomiiformes > Stomiidae > Borostomias > Borostomias antarcticus. The sequence continues at coordinate 14,293,068 of NC_140252.1, forward strand.
AAAAGCAATACTTTTACTCTGCGGCCTTCGCAAAGCCCTATGTATGTATTATTTTTGAAAAAATGTTTATATTAATCCACATATAACATATTATACCTTTAACTAGTTATGCCAAAAGAAGGCTTGGTCTTGAGGATAGGGAGTGATTCTGTTTGGTAGCCTTGGTAGCAGGTGCACATTCTAGGCTAGATTCTCAATAGATATCACTCCAGATTTTCGTTGGCGGAGAGACAGAGATCTCGAACGTCTGGCATTGCGAGACAAATGTTATATGGTATTGTGTACTAGTCCCCCTGGCAACTGCTGGTATTGGGGCAAAAGATCTGGAGTTGCCTCTTTGGGTGGACTAGATTATTTTGTTGTTTGTTGTTTTTTGTCAATCACCACTTCCCCCACAGCCACACAGGCTGGGCTGTATGAGATGAGGAGAGTTGGACGGCTGGAGATAGACCTAAGAGAATCTTAAACACGTAGCCTATGTGTGTGTGCATGCACTACTTGATATATGAATCAGCGCATTTTATTCCAGTGACCTAAAGTGTGAAACAGTTTGAATTCCGTGTGTTGAGAAGTTCTCTACACTATCTCCCAGCCAAAGTAAACGAGGAGGCTGTATTGGGGCTTATGGGTTATTAATAAACCTTGGCACTTTCTCTATACTTTTTCTTTGTTTTGTTACTGTTCTGGGTAAGTTCTGGCTTGCTACATTAAAATACACACAGGTTTAAACACCCACTTAGGCGACAACCGTCATGTATTGCGTTGTTGAGGAATACACACACAATAAAGTCGAGACTTATTTCCATTGTGGTCCTGTGTCTTTTACAGCCCCCCTGTCCGGGAGGAAGTTTCCATCTGTCTCCAGCTGTTGATGATTTATTAAGGAGCTCTGACTTTGTGGAGCTAGCGTTCCACGGAGAGCGCTAACACACCCGCAGCCTTTCTCTCTCTCTCTCTCTCTCTCTGAAGGTGACTTAGCTAGCGCAGGCAGGCTGGAGAGAAGCTACACCAGAAAGACTAGGAGCACAACTAATCTCTGGTTTGTTGTTTCGTCACCAGTGACAATATGGTGCCATAATGGAGGAATTTAGCATTTATTAGAGACAGGAACACCAGATTGTGAGGTTATCGCCAACTCTCAACCTGGAGTTCATTGTGAATTTTGCTTCCAAATGTCAACAGCCGGCCTCGTTTTCTCTCTCTTGTCCCTTCTGCTCTCTATCTCTCTCTCTCTGTTTGCCTGTTCTCTCTTACTCTCGCTTACCTATCTCTATATAACCCTAACCCTATCCCTAACTCTCTCTCTCTCTCCCCTCTCTTCTCAGTATCTATATCATAACTGTGTTTGTTCCAGAGTCCCCCCAGCTCGTCATGCGGGGCAGGACAGGACTAATGATGTAGATCTAATGTGCCTGAGGACAGCTTGGAGGATCTGCTGCAAATAGATAGCCGGGGCTCATTAGAAAAGCAGCTCTGTGCGGCATATTCAAAGAGTACAATGTGTCGTTATCGCTGTTGTTATGACTGAACCCTCCTCAGTGGATCAACATAAAGATGAAAAAAAACACACAAAAAAACAGCTCTGTTCTTCTAGCCAAAGGTCTGCCTCCTGGTGGTGTCGTGTGGGTCTTTGCCCTCTCTATTTACCATGCACTACTGTCGCTAAAAACATAAAATGGATGTTAATGATAATGTCTTTACATGGCCTACATTGGTGTTGATGTTATATGTTAATGTATATTTATGAAACAAATGTTTACTCCTTGTCTAATCGCAGGGTCTTATGGCGGGGCACCATGTGAGTTGTGTCTCCTGAGTGAGCAGGTAGCTGCTATTTGACCTTGAGAATCGTTTCAGGCTTTAATTTCCCTCCCGCCCGCCTGCCTGCCTTCTGCCGCGGCGTTGCCACGGTAACCAGCGCTCTCTCTCTCTCTCTCTCCACAGCCGAGGCGTCGGTTGATGTACGGAGACGTCTAACACGCTCTTGTCTGAAAGAGAGAGAGAGACAGAGAGAGAGGGAAAAAAGGGGGAGACAGAGAGAGAGAGAGAGAGTGAGACAGAGAGAGAGGGAAAAAAGGGGGAGAGAGAGAGAGAGAGAGAGAGAGGGAGAGAGAAAAAGAAAGAGAGATAGGGGGAGAGAGAGAGGGAGAGACAGACAAAAATGTGTGTGAGACAGTGAAGTGATGATGAGAGAAAGAGACAATAAATGGAGGTAGAGAGAAACAGGTACCAGGGTATGAGAGAGATAGGGAGGGAGAGAGAGAGAGAAAGAGAGAAAGAGACAGAGAAAACTACATTGCCAATTGGAAAGACATCACAAAAACACAAAGTAAACATGAAGGCTAATTTAAATCAGACAGACAGAACAGACAACATACAGTGGCAGACTACCTTGACGACTGACTGATGAGATACTGAGGAAGACATTCACCACAGTATTCAGACTCAGTGAGCCTGGCCTGGCCTGGCCTGGAGACAGGCTGCCACAAGCAGACCTGACTACCCAGGGAATACAGGCGGTTCTCTTCTCACCCTGGTCACAGAGAGAGCTGGAGATCACTTTTATTTTACACTCTTAGCCCTTTTCCACCAAAGTAACTCTGGTTCGTGAACCGGTTCGGTTCAGAATTCTTGGAACCTTGGTTCTATCTAGGGAACGGACCCGCGTTTCGACTAGTTCTGAGCGGAACCGTTGTACGTCATTATATCATCACGGTTCGCGCTGAAAAACATACTATTTTTTGGTGCCGGTTCGGAACCAACTTTGGGGTTCCCGAACTCATTTATTTTTGGTCGAAATGCTTGGAACCGTTCAAAATTAGGTTCGTGAACCGGCACTGAACCGGTTCCTTCTTGATGGAAAAGGGCTAACAGATGCATGGAAATCCAAGCAACTTTCCCCCCAAAATCATAGACAAATATAAAGAGTATCAACCCCTCACAGACAAAATGTGCTTGAAACTATTTGACCAACATTTGTGTTCGATACAAACTACAGACCATGCCATGAGCTACAGGGTATAAAGGTATAAAGTATTCTCAGGGACAACAAAACTGTGGGTAAATATCTTATGAGTCAGCTGAGCAGTAATGAATTCATACTGAGTTCCATAATCAATTTACATCTGTAATGCAAATTGTTCTTCTATGGAGAGTGTGTTCTAATGAGTGTACATGCAGACCTTATGAAACGTAACCCTGGAGCTTTACATTACTCACATGTGATTCAACTCAATACATGCTCACATCGAGCATAAAATGCCTGCAATCAAACATGTGTTCGGGAAATCAATTCTCAGGAAAGCATCATCAAACTACGCCTGTAATTATGTTTTCGGCCGATATGGAACTGGAGGGATTTTGACTGCACCTAGAACAAGAGCAGTCAGGTTGCAAAGGTCTTCGGGGCTCATGGGATGCATACATGTATTTCTGCGCTGTAAATACTGCAAGGTACTGTAAAAGTAACGTCTTATCACTGGAAGCACAAGATGTGGGAATGCAGGTACTGCAACGCTCTTCTTCCGATTGAACCAATTCACTGTACTGTGTATATCTGGTTCTGACCCAGCGAACAGCCTACTTATCATGCCACCCTTGAGCCAAGTCACAGCTGAGTGTGCTACATCCTCCCCGTAACTGTTCTGAGTCTGTATACTGTAGAGCCGCCGGCAGCATGTGAATCACAGGCCCAGCCCCCTCCACCCTCCGCCTGTCATCTCTCCATCACTTCCCAGAGCTGACCTAATTAAAGACTAGAAGACTGGAGAGAGAGACGGGAATTATCCTGTGATTTTAGACCCATAAATATTTAAATCTGTGGGTATTAATAAAGCATGCCCAGTCATTATCAGGTTCACCGACACGGGCGGATGATAATCTGTCAAAATCGTACAGTTTTCACCCGTTTTCACTTAATCTCGATTCTTATCCGTCTCTTACGTTATCCTGTTAGCTTCCCTGTACAGTACACATCTGAAAGGGATCAAAACAACCTCTATACACTAAAATGTCTTGAAAAATCATCATATTGTTTGATTGCATCTAGTCTTGCCATTCCATTGCCACTCCATCCAGCACATCAACACTAATCCAATCTTACCGTCATCATCAAGATCTACTATCGTATAGTTATTGAAAATGAGCTATGTGTCATTGAGTTTTGGAGTCCATAATGTTCCCATCATTTTCTCCTCTGGGGGTTCAGAGAGAACACTCACGCCTGCCTGAGCAGGAGCGTGGTCCAGATGCCTCAGCGCTGTCCTCCTCTGCACCACCGGGTCACATGGTGTCCAGGTAGCTCATTTCGCGGAGCAGCTGCTCTCTCATCTGCATGTCCGTTAGCTGGGGATGTGGGGGTCGATGCTAGACAGGGATGGGGGTCCATGCTAGCTGGAGATGGGGTCCATGCTAGCTGGGGATGTGGGGGTCCATGCTAGACAGGGATGGGGGTCCATGCTAGCTGGAGATGGGGTCCATGCTAGCTGGGGATGTGGGGGTCCATGCTAGACAGGGATGGGGGTACATGCTAGCTGGAGATGGGGTCCATGCTAGCTGGGGATGTGGGGGTCCATGCTAGACAGGGATGGGGGTCCATGCTAGCTGGAGATGGGGTCCATGCTAGCTGGGGATGTGGGGGTCCATGCTAGACAGGGATGGGGGTCCATGCTAGCTGGAGATGGGATCTATGCTAGACAGGGATTTGGTTCATGCTAGTGTTGCTGGAGATGGGAGTCCACGGGGGTCCATGCTAGCTGGAGATGGGGTCCATGCTAGCTGGGGATGGGGGTTCTATGCTAGAGAGGGATAAGGGTCCATGGGAGGGAATGTCCAGAATGGACTTCAGTTTGTCCCTCATCCTCCTCTCCACCACAGTTTTTAGGCTGTCCAGTTGTTGCCCCACAACAGAGCTGGCCTTTCTCATCAGCTTGTTCATTTTGTTTGTCTCTCAACACCTGGTGTTGCTTCCCCAGCAGGCACCGACAGAGAACCGTGTGCTGGCTACAACAGACTGTAGAACATCTGCAGCAGCCTGCTACACACATCAAAGGACCTGAGCCTCCTGAGGAAGAACAGTCTGCTCTGTCCTTTCCTATAGAGGGCCTCAGTGTTATTAGTCCAGTCCAGTTTGTTATTCAGGTGCACTCCCAGGAACTAAAGACTAAAGAGGACAATCACTAAAGTACAATGGGCCTCATTCCTGAACGCAGTTAAGAAGAAGTTAAGAAGAAATTTCTTCTTAACTCCACTTATGAAGTTCCCGGGACAATTCTGGCATTCCTGAATGGTTTCTTATCTCGGATTTGTTCTTATCTAAGAACAGGATTTAAGAATGCGGAAATGCTGTCGTAGGTAGGCCAGATTGGAGTGCGCCCGTTCGCAAGGGCTGAATTTATGAGAAATCCGAGGTGACTGCGTTCACATCAATTCTACAGACATCCTAGGCTTGAATAATTTGAATAATTCTACAAGGCATCGCAGTGTCATAAAATAAATAAAAGCACTACACAAACACTGCAAATGGCAGTGAATTAATAAATAAACACTAAACTCAGTCGCTATACTCAGACTCAGCACAACAGCACCTTATATTCCATAGTCGTCAGAATGGACACATCTACATTCTGTAAATAAACATGAATATCCATAACTAAAATACTGTATATCATATGGTCCTAATATAGATATAGGGCCTATCCATAAGTAGCCTACTCATGCATTTAACTAAACTGTACAATTGAATCTGCTCTCAGCACATCCCATCCCTTTCATGTAGGCTATATATTTTGCATTTTATATTAAAAGTCCATATACTGTATACAGTCTGTTTTCTTTTGTTATTTTGTATTGGTTTTTTCACCTTGCTTAAGCTTAGTGTGCACGTTATGAGAGCCAGCGCAGAAACATCTCACTGCCTATTGTACTGGTATGTTGCATGTGACGAATACAATGTTGAACATCAATCATGTCAATTGGGAACGTCTGAACTTTTTTCACGCTGTCTGGGGATTTTGTGTGCACACGACCCTGTAGTATGGAGCTGGCGGGGCGTTTATGTATGCAAATTCAGGTGTACGAGAACGCGCATTCAACTTAAGAAGGGGAGCACAGCTGAGAACACTTTGGCGGTTTAGAAACACATTTCCACCCATTCATGAATCCGGCGGGGATCTTTCTTAGGGTTGGTCTTACGTTCGTAAGAAGACATTTAAGAAGACACTTAAGAAAAATAATGAGGACCAATGAATAGAAGCCATATCATAAAGTGCTGTTTGGTAACTTAACTGGCTTTATTGCAACCAGCATGCTGGTTCTAAGGATATTGTAGGTGTCACTGTACAGTACATCCTCTCCCTGAGCTCTGTTTTAACTCTGAACTAGGCCAGTCTCCAAGATAGAGAGGTACAGTAGCAGAAGGAAGAATGTTCCAGTAGTAACAGTACAACAGCTTACCACAGAGGCTTTGTTTGTTTGTGTGTGTGTGGGGGCGTAATTGTGTGTGTGTGTGTGTGTGTGTGTGTGTGTGTGTGTGTGTGTATAATTGTGTGTGTGTGCTTGTGTTTGGCTGTGTGTGTGTGTGTGTGCGTGTGTGTGTGCGTGTGTGTGGGTGTGTGCGTGTGGGTGTGTGGCTGTGTGCGTGTGTGTGTGTATCCCTGCTGGTGTAACCTCATACAGTTAATCAGCAGCAGCCAGGATGTGTACTCTCCCCAGTTTACAGTGCGAGCTAACGATAGTTGTCAAGAAATATGACACCCAATGTTTGTCAGCCACTAAAGCCAGTCTTCAGGGGAAGGGGTTGGAGCACAGAATAATCATTACCCATAGTTCCCTGCTGACTGCTGAGCAGCACTATGGGACGATAATGATGATGGTGAGTGGAGGGAAACTCCATATGAAAAATGACAGAAACACGGAGAGGAGAGACAGAATGAGAGATGGTTTGGGTTTGGGGCAGAGAAATGAACTAGAGTAGAGCACGCCGTAGATTAACCTTGTGCGGATCCAATGACATTAGTGCCTAGAAAAGGGGAAGGCAATTCAGAAAAAACTACTTCCGAGTCGTAGTTAATGTCAGAGAGGGAGAGGAGTGGAAGGAGAAGGAGAGGAGTGGAAGGAGAAGGAGAAAGGGATGGAGAGAGGGACAGAGTGGTAGAAGTGGAGAGAGAAGGATTTACGTGTGTGGAGGGATGAACAGAGGTACTGTATAGATAGAGTGGCAAAACTAGGGCTGAGTGTTTGTGTGTGTGTGTGTGTGTGTGTGTGTGTGTGTGTGTGTGTATGTGTGTGTGTGTGTGTGTGCTCGCGTGCGTATAAACTGTATGTGTGTGTAATGAATGAGAAACTAGGTAAAACATCAAAGATCTGGAATGGGACTACACTCAAAAGCACTGCACTGATAGGAATATAATCTAAATACAAAAGCACTTCATCAGCACACAAGAGCAGTGGAGTTCGCAGCAACCAAATGCACACGTGAAAAGCACTCGTTGGCACACAGCGTGGGGATTCACAGCAGCCAAATACAAATGTGACCAAAAGCAGTATCTCGACTGTTGATACAGGCTTTAAGTACTTCAGGGCCATGGCCATACATCTGTTTGTATAAACAAACAACAACAACAATCAATGAGGATAGTGAAGTAGCCTACAATAGCTAGCGTAGCCTTCCCCTTCTAACAATTATCTTTCTACTGTATGCTACTGTATGTGCATGGGAGTGCTGAGAAGGACAAAAGAGAGTGTGGAAACAGTGGTGCCACTAGAAATTGATGCGAGCAGGAACATTATGCACATCTATGATACGGATCTGCTCGCAATCCATACTATAGAACTACAAGAGAATTTCACTACATAAACATTTACTGTAATCTTAAAGCCTTAGTGGTATAAAACAGATACTCATACAATACAGCTTGTCCCAATTCGCACAGTTTCAGCAGTTAAATGACAGGTTCGGAATTTAGCATTATAAGCCATGTTGTAAGGTTATTTACGATCATATACAGCGGGCAATAGCAACGTTTCGTCAAACAGTGCACTCTCAAGATATAGCCTGTCGCCACTAACACACTCAATGGATCCATAGGTGCATAGACAAAATACACCATAAACTCTAGTTTTCAAAGACAGGAAACTCACAGAGTGGTCGCTGGTGTCCGTTGATGTTCTGGCAAAAAAATTGCCACAATTTATGCTTCTGATAGGGTTTTACTGATCATATTACATCCATTGATTTGTATTGACAACAAAGCCAGAGATGTTTAGATTCATCCGTGTCCCTTATCTGTTTTGATCAACAAACACTTCTACCTAACACTATCAATGAAATACCAATCAATCTTAGGCTTCTCGACTTGTTGTGTTGACCTGTGACCAGGAAGCAGCTCCTCTTCTTCTACGGTAGCCTCCAAACTCAGTCAAGACCTCCCAAAGGTCAAGTGGAAGTTTACAAACGTATATACTGCGAGTGAAAATAGTTCTATGCTAAATGCTGAATAAAACCTGATTGGAAGCATACTTTGTGGCATTCTTTTGTCAGAACTTCAACGGACACCAGTGACCACTGAGTTCCCCGTCTTTGAAAAAGAGAGTTTATGGTGTTTTTAAAGGATTTTGTCTAGATGCACCTATGGCTTAGAATGCAAAATTCCGAACACCCATTACGTGTGTGTGTGTGTATGTGTGTGTATGTGTGTGCATACGTGTGTGTGATTAATGAGAACGAGCAGAGTGTTCCAGAGTGAGGAGCGAACAAGACCTGCCTCACCCAGCCAGAGACGACATTAAAATTCACTGGAAGCCGGAACAAATTAAACAGAGAGAAGCGGTACCGGCAGCCGGTGGAAATGTCACCCCCATCGCCTGACAACAGAAGGTCGGGAGAGAGGAGGAGAGGAGGAAAATGGAGAGAAGGAGGAGGAGAAGAGGAAATGCTCATCTAAAAAGTAGAGCATGAAAGCCAGGCAGCATCAGATGGAGAGATGGAGATCCTAGAATGAAGCTCTAACATACGGGTGTTTTAGGATCCTGTCCAGGAACAATCACTAGCCTCCCTGCACCCCCGACTCTGACAACAGACTACAAAGACCTGAAGGGCCAACATCATCCAATGTCAATGCACAAGATGTTTAACTGACTAGTTTCGTTTTCCAAGGAGCAGAAGAGCAGTGGAGTTGGCTATGCAGCATGTTGTACAGTATGTTGCATTATGTTGTACATTATGTTGTACAGTGTACAGTATGTTGCATGCTAATTGTATGTTATGCCTAGCAACTACAAGACATTGAAAAGTCTGACACCTTCTCACATCTAAAGACAGTTTGTTGAGTTTTTAGTCTCTGACATAAGATTTTGCAAAGACTGGGATCATGCAGAGTCTTTGCATGTGCCAAAACTATAAACTTCTGATAATATTAAACATGTTTGATTTTATTGGAATGTCAAGACGAGAAAAAGACTGACAAGACAGCTCGGACTGCCGCCTTACACCAAACAATCGAGATGACGGGAGCACTCTACGCCTCTAGCAAAACTCCTGATTTTATTCCGACATTAGAAATTTGTCTGCGACAGTGAAATTGGGTGAGAAGGCGGTTGATATCAAACAGCGCGTGTGTCCAAACAAACAGTGCTGAGGGGGCTGGTTTAAACAGGGTCATTCCTATGTTCCCTTGGTCCTGTTACCCAGCCCTATACAGCGCATAATGGGAACCTGAAAATGATGTTCCCCAGCTCTGTATTCGCTTAAGACAACATGGGCTATTGTGGGAACATAAAAAGGGGTTAGGGTTAGAAAATCAGAAAGGGCGTTTGTATGTGTGTAGTACATTAAGGGTGCAACGATTAGTCGACATTGTCGACAAAAATCGACAATGAAAATAGTCACTGACAAATTTAATTGTCGTTATTGTCGCCTTGATAGACGGAGGTTCAGAGTTCAAGGGTCACTCAGTGGGATAAAATGGCGGAGCCAAGTCCGTCTACGAGTTCGGCTCCAACACGCAGCAAAACATCAAAAGTTTGGGAGCGGTTTACTTAGGCGGGGAATATATGCTCTCAGAAAAGAGCAAGCCTGAGCCCGAACCATGTGGAGATGTTGACGTTCCTCAATATGAACAAACTAACTGTGATTAGTCTCATGTAGTTGCAACTTGCAACAGGCTGTTGCCCTTTTCCCTGCCCTTTTTCTACTGCTGCTAATGTGCCTTGGTTTACCTTTATTTAATGTTATTTAATGTGCCTTGGCTTACAGAACTTTATGCCGGTCCTTGTTCAAAACAACGGATAAAGATTTATTTATAGTTTATACACACTGCACAGACAATTTTTTTAATTGTATTTATAGTTTTAAACTTGTACTATCAGCAGAAGGGTAATAATTAAGACATTTTTGAATGAAGTTTGTTCTTTCTTGTCTTGCTAGATTTAAAAGCTGATGGCTAAATATACCATAAGCGCCATTTTATATTCATGCAATTAACCTGTTTGTTTTTTTTTAAGTCAAAAAAGTAAAAGATTAGTCGACTAATCGTTTCAATAATCGGTGACTAATCGACAATTCAAATAGACGTTTGTTGCAGCCCTATTGTACAGTAGGTGTTTATTGGGGCTCCATCCACCAGGACTCAGCAGCACGGTCCTCTCCATCAGCCCTTCACAGACCTGCCGCTCCATTGCAGCTTATACTAGGCTTTTAGACACGGATGGAGAATAACTGATCAATTAGCGCCCACAGATCTACTTTCCGACACTGCTCCTTACGACTGGAAAAATGAGTCCCTGACAACATAAAACCTTTTGAAAGGTTTACTTAATGTGTGTTGACAAAACTGTGGAACATAGGACCCTGGGACCCTGAGAACATAGATATGCTCCCGGTTTAAAATTTCTGGGATTCAAGCCAGCCCATGATCTAATACTCCAGATACATTACAAATGACATGAACACAAAATACAACAGAAAGATGACTCATTTAATCCCCCCAACCCTCCCTCAATACACTAACAGATGATTACATTTAATCTACTGTATTTATCAAAAGTCTCTCAAACTTGAGCTCTAATCTTACATCTGAATCTAATCTTATTGACATGTGCATAGGTGGAGTAAACACATACTTTGAGGAATCAGGAACTTCCGCACACTGTCTTCACTTGCTCAATATAATTAATTGCTGCAAGGTTTCGGTCAATAACCTTTTTTGATATGCCTGAAGAAAAGTCATTGAGTGAAACCTTGCAGCAATAAATTATATTGAGCAAGTGAAGACAGTGTGCGGCAGTTCCTGATTCTTCAAACTATCCATTGTACTGAAACACTCATATTTATATTGTATCTTGCCCCCCCCCCCCCCCCCAATCTGCAGCCTGTTTGCTCACTTCTGCTTAGCTGCTACACCTAGTTTACTCAATACTTTCTAGGAGCCTGTCTGCTAAGTGCTTACTATGCCTTATCATGATATATACTTACTATACTGTATATACTATCATGCATTACAGGGATAGCTAACACATAATGGCCTACCATGTAGGTAACTCTGTAACTATTTATCTACTCTACTGGAAGTCATGTATTATATGTTTAGTGCTCTGTAAAATGTTCCTCCTGTAGCTAATTGAATTAAACTTTTTTGGCCCTCTGGTTGAACTGTTTTTTTGCTTCCCTCTGGAAAATTAAGGGTAGGATCTATGTCTATTCCCCCTTTGCTCTCTGTAAAGCACATTGTTTTGCCTCTGTGTATGAAATGCACTATACAAATAAAGTTTGATTTGATTTGAATTATTCTGAAATGATTTGACACACAAGCATTATGTTGTTTGGGTACATATAAATATGGATGCCTTGTCAGGCTTAGGTGGCATGGCACATGAAATAACTAGAAATGGTGCTCGGAGAGCACAGACCTCTGCTGATTGATGCATTTCGTGGCTCTGTGCGCACACACGTGCGTGGGAGTAGGATCTGGGGAAATAAGCTTCCCTGCTTATTTTTACCCTGGAGAAATAAGTGGGTGTAGTTTGGTCGCTTGGTCCTGAGCTTAAGTCCAAAACATGAATGGAGGTGAATGGGCGGTCATGTATGGGCTGCTCTGTGGCGCCCCCCTCGGGTTGCAGCCGGCGGGGTGCAGTTTGGTGTTCCCCAGGCTCTCCCAGTCCAAACCCTGTGTCTCTAGCGCCCCCACACGTTGCTCAAAGTTTTGTTTTACTTCGTGGATCCGCCCCGTGATTCAGATGCGCTCAAAAATGTAATGGGCTTTAAAGTGGACCATGCTACACCCCTCCACTGAGTTTCATGAAAATCGCGCTCTGATGAAGGCAGATAGGCCGAAACATTAGCATTGTTTATTTGGTACATGGCCAAATAAAGAAATTGGTGAAATTGAGATAAGACAAGACTCCTGAACATCTGCGTATGTGCTACCTTTCCTTGGGTAGTGAACTTGGAATTTCATGAAAATCATTTGGGTAGTTTTTGATGTAAAATGTGTAAAAATGTTTAATGTAATCCTGCTAACAGCTGAGGGTTTTTCCTAAGGCTGAGGGTTTGATTCCCTTTAGAGCCAGGGGATTAAAGCCTCCCTTTTTTCTAAACATGCTGTACTTTGGTTCACACTCTCTGCTCTATAGAGCATTCAGGGTCTGCAAAGCACTGCAAAGTATTGTAGCGACCTTGATAAGGCCTCTACATGCCCTCTCAAATGGCATGTAACTATGTACTTGCACCGCCACGAGGCGCCCAAGTATGGTGTTCACTGCTGTCTGTATGTGGGTGGATGGCTGGATGGACAAGTTGTTCGCACTAGAAGCCTGCAAGCCCGATGGGACCCGACACCATGGACAGATTAGGCCGGACTTGGGTGTTAATGCATGGTCTGGGTTTGGGTTGGTTTGTTGCTAATCTAACAGCGAACTGGTGGGTCTGACATTAATATTTCAGTTTGTGGGTATATAGAGTAATTGTTGGCTATTAAACAGGAGAGACATTTTTTATTTTAGTTATTTTGATACTAACATTTTGATACTCACCTCCATGAGTAAATGTAGCTCACTACATTTTCAACCCAAGTTTGTTTCTGTGTCACCTGATTCATTTATTACTCCTGTGGGAGAACGGAATTCTCCATTATTGCATTGTGTATTTTTACTCGTAGGCTAATATAGCTGTGTGTAATATTGGCTTCAGGCTTAAGTTGGGCTCGGGCTGAGTAATTGTTTACCTCATCGGGCTAGGGTAGGGCCAGGCTGGAATGCCACGGGCTTGGGCCGGCTGGGGCCATCATTTCAGGTCCTCGCAGACCTCTAGTTCGCACCATAGCTCGAAAACAAATAACCCTATGACATTCAGTACATATATTCAGCCCAAGGTACCCTGGACCTGATTAGATTTTGGAGTGGATCTGAATCACAGGGTAGATCAACAAATTATTTTTGTCTTTCATTATGAATGTATAGGAGTTATTAATACTTCTGACCGACCACCAAAGGGCAGCAACGACTACCTCTCTACATTGCATGATTTTTCGCTCACATTTTGGAAAAGTCGGTTTTTGACTGCAGTATCAATGGACTGTGGATTTCACACCCATACAGTCCAGCTTGGTTCCAGGTTTAAAACTCTTTATATAAGGATTTTCTGATATGTCAGTGGAGTGAATGTAAAGAAATTCACTTCCTGAAATGAAGCAAAGACAAAAGTGGGCGGTCAGTCATCTCTACAAGGTTCAAGTTGGCACCTCGTCCGAGTACAGTCTAGTTGAAGCAGTGGGTAGTGCGCCTGGCTGTGGAGCAATGGATCGTGGGTTTGAAACCTATCCGGCCAAATGCTACAGGATGTTTCTTAAAGTGTCTTTGGGTGCCCTGTGCTGTTGCAACTGTACACCGAGCCCCTCTCTGTCTGTCTGTCTGTCTGTCTGCTTGTCTGTCTGTCTGTGTGACCAGAAGAGAGGAGAGGTCAGGACGAGAGGAACAATGAAACCAATTAGAACCTCGATTTTGTGCTTCACTTATTTAAAAAGTAATGTGTTAATTAGGCAGTGGAAAATGTGTCTCATTATACTGGGCAGCGATGACTTCTCTCCTTCCTCTCCCTCCCTGTATGTCTCGCTCCCTCCATTTCACTCTCTCAAATCTCTTTCTCTCTCTCTCTCCCTCCCTCGCTCACTCTCTTTTTCCTCCTCTGAGGATTAACTATCTAGTGGGTGTTTTTTTCTTCCAGAGGAGCTCTTTAAACAACTTCTTCTCTGTCGTTAGTAATTTTAATGTTGAGACATTGTTTCCAGTAAGAAAGAGGGCGGCTTTGCTTGCATCACTCCCTGCATGCCAAGAGGAGATGACATTAACCGCTGCCATTTAAATTATGACTCATACAATAACAATAGTAGCCTACATCTATCCCATGATTGAACAAACAATGATAGTAGTGAGACCCTGCTTTGTACACATGAATGAGGTCTTGTTCTCAACCTTTGTCGGTATTGACTCTGATCATCTCAATACAGTGCTCTGTTTCCAACCATGTTATATTATATCATCTCGTGTTCAAGTTCCATTCAATTATTTCATAATATCTTTATCATTTAAGTGCCAGATCCCTTTTATGGTTTTACATCATGGTGACATAATTTGACCATAACTCTGGACACTAGCAGTCAATGTGCTTCAGTCTACTTCTCCTACACACACACACACACACACACACACACACACACACACATGGATGCATGCACACATGCACGTGTGCAGGCACTCACACACAAAAACACTCTCTCACACACATGCAGGTGTGCAGGCACTCACAGACACACACACACACACACACACACACACTCACTCATAAACATTCTCTCTCACACCCACACACACCCTCACACACACACACACACACACACACACACACACACACACACACACACACACACACACACACACACACACACCACAAGCGTTTGTTGTACAGTACCACTGTGTGCAGTCAGGATCTTCTCTGGTTTAATCCATGATGCGCTACTCTCTGCCACCTCTGCATATGACTGACACCTGGGAGAGAGGGAGGGGGGATAACACGAGAGAGAGAGACAGGAAGGAAAAGAAGAGAATGAAAGAGATGTGAGAACACCTCTGTGCAGGGTTCAAAAATTGTTCCATTGAGGTGTGCATGTACTGTATTTTATACATACAATACATATAAAAACATGATTATATAAACATTTAAAATGTATACAATTTTACACAGATGTGCTCACCTCCTCTGAAGATGTCATTCTGTTTCTAACATAAGTTGTGTCAGTCAAATTTACCAGTAAAGTTAACTTAGCTAGCTGACGTTAGCTAACGTTAGCTAGGGTTTATTTGCTTACGTTATCTAACTGGCTATACATTGAAATCGCTCATAATCAAAGGCCATGTTGGTGCTAGCTAGCTAACTTAGCTACATTTATAGCTAAACTCGACGTTGCTTCCCTACTACTCAACTATGTTAGCCAGATAGCTAAATAAATGTACCTTGCTAGGGCTAGATTAGCCCCATGTGTGACGCTATGCTACGTATGCCTCTTCCCTAATAGCATCACACCTCCTTCCCATAGGAGAAAGGGGGTAAATGGTGTTCAGGGGCATTTCTTACCTAAAAATGGGGTGTAAAAATGATAGCAAAAGCTTGAGGTAAACTGTCGCGAGCCTTCTAAATACAGACCTTTATGTGGCGCGAAAGTTTAAAGGCGCCGGTGGGAAAGTTTCTTCTCACAGCTCCTTTCTACCCAGTTCGCTGGTTATCTAGATTAGTGCAAGCAGGCAGGCTACTTTCCCAAAGGGGGAGTTGCATTGTTAAAGGAGTAGTAAAGGGAAAATCATGTTTAGCCCTGTTTTAAGGTTACTTATGATCATATACAATGGTTCAGATCAAAACGTTGACAAAACTAGCACTTTTGCTCTACCACTGTTTTGGTCATACAATGGATGTGGGTGGGCACTGTGAAAAATCATTCAAAAAACATGTTTCTCAATTTCAAAGACAAGAAACTCGCGAAGGTGTTAGTTGGCGTTCTGACATATTCGCCATAAAGTAAGATTCTAGTTAATCTGGAAAGGCTTTTTTAAATATTTAGCATATAACTATTTAGTCGCAGCACATACGTGTGTAAACTTCCGCTTGAACTGATTCCTATGCGCAATGCCTTGAAGTAGTTCTGCTTCCTGAATCCCCTCTGCGGATTGATCTACACATCTACAACGGTCGCTTCAATAGGGAGGGAAAGTATTCTCATCGCCCCCTAGTGGTAGCGTTCCTAATGCCAAGAGAATGAATGGGATTTCTCATAGACACGTCTTTTGAAAAATGATATCTTGGTTGACACCGAAAAGTTAGTAGAATGCCTTATACGGCAAATACTTGGAGACAAACTTTATTGCTTCTGGTGATCATAGTTGATTTTCAATCACAATCCGAATTATGAAAATATTTTTCTTAAATTCCATTGACTTTGACTGAAGGAATGGAGCAATTTCGAAAATTTGAAAGAAGGCGAAATACTGTTTGAAATGCTTACGGTTAGTAGGTTATTACTGTAAAGACACTCACAAGTTTTTGTTTTGATAACTTCACCGAAATGGTTTCGTAGTACAGGTAATTATTAGAAATTCCGGTCTATGGGAGTTTACATTGAAACTCCTCTCCGATAGGAACAAATCCACTAGAGGTGCATGTTTTCACTTTCCCTCCCTATACAAGTGAATTAATTTCATAAAATGATCAATAAAACCCTACAGGATTCATACTTTGCGGAGAATTTGATGTCAGAACACCAACGGACACCAATTACCCCCTCGGTGAGTTTCTTGTCTTTGAAATCGAGAGTTTAACATGTTTTTGAATGATTTTTCACAGTGCCCACCCACATCCATTGTATGACCTAAACAGTGGTAGAGCAATTATCAGACTTTCTCAAAAGTGCTAGTTTTGTCAACATTTTGATCTGAACCATTGTATATGATCATAAGTAACCTTAAAACAGGGCTAAACATGATTTTCCCTTTACTACTCCTTTAACTCTATACTACCAGCCACATTCAAAGGACATAAACACAAAGCAGGGTACATCAAAGGGACATCAACACACAGTACAAAAGGTGAATTAGGGGGCGGCATGGAGCTCGGGAGGTAGAGTGGCCAGCTGGGGATTGCAAGGTCTCCGGTTCGACCCCAGCTCTCAGCATGTGCCGAAGTGGCCTTGAGCAAGACACTGATCCCCAAAATGGCTCACTTGCGGCACGGTGGCGTAGTAGGCTGCCTCACAACATGAAAGTTTCTGGGCCTTTTTGTGTGGAGTTTTTCATGTTCTCCCTGTGTTTGCAAGGGTTTCCTCTCTCTGCTTTCCGTTTCCCCACCTCTGCTTTGCGGCATTCTCTATGAGCCTGCTCTGCTAAGTAGGCTACTTACTGTGCTTTGTTATATGATTCACTTTAATGTCATAGAGACTACAGGGATAGCTAACACATAATGGCCTACCATGTAGTAACTATTAACATGTGTAACTATTTGTGCACTGTCCTGTTAGTCATGTCTCTCTTATGAAGTATCTAGCCCATGTTTACTGCTCTGTATATGTTCTTAGCCAATAGACAAACATTTTCAAGGAGCTTACTCGATCGTCTCGTTGAGAGAGGTCAGGGAAGAATTTTTACAGCTCACTTGTCTGGCCCCCGGGTGAAACTGTTTTTTTGCTTCTCTCTGGAATATGTAGGGGTGGGACCTACAGTATGCCCACCCCCCCATTGCTCTCTGTAAAGCGCATTGTGTTGCCTCTGTGTATGAAATGTGCTATACAAATAAAGTGTGATTTGATTTGATTCCTCCCAAAGAACCCAATACAAAAAAACATGCAGATGCTCTTCAGCACTTGAACTTTGTCTCCAGGTGCCCCAAATGATGGCTGCCCCTGAAGGAGAACTACTTGGATGGCAGAAATGCAGGGAACAATTTCAATGTGTGCGTGCTGTGTGGAGGAAGGAGAACAGAAGATGAAATGGGTAGGCTAGAAGGGCTGGGAGAGTGTAACCCAATACTGATACATGCTAAAACACATTTTATATTGGTTAAATATAAACCCAGATGCCAGCCAAGCCATATGAAGTGTGAGAGTTAGATTCAAAAACATGCATACTAGGCTACCAACCATTTGATAAGTTTTAATTTTAATTTTTTATTTTGTAAAAGAGACCTCTGTCTCAATAGGACTTCCCTGGTAAAATGAAGGTTAGAAAAAAAAGAAAAGAAAAAAAAGTTCCCTCGTCTTACAAGTGTAAGCCTATTATATTGAGAGCCATACGGCAGTGCTGGGGAACAGAACACCCCTTTGAAGAGTTCCCACAATAGCCCATATTAAAGAGCCCATCATATTAAACGAATACAGAGCAGGGAAACATATTTTTCAGGTTTACTGGGAACATGAAACATAGGACCCTGGTAGCAATAGCATAGGGCCCTATAAGACCGTGAGAACATAGGACCCCGGGAACGTAGGACCCTGGAACATAGGAACATCTTTTAAGGTTCCCATTATAGGCTATGTAGAGTCTGTGAACATACACACACTACAACACACTACAAAGCACACAGAAAGCCCACAGCAAATGCACGGCAAATGTACCGTACGGCAAACACACTGCAACTCACTCGCTCGCTGTGAATTCTCTGGACAATGACCCGCTCTATTCACACATGGTGGACTCAAATTGGATCCATCGGACATTAACCGGCATACATGCTACTAGGGTGCTGGCAAAATTACCGGGTAAACCGGGTAAATTCCGGTGCAGCTAACTTGGACGTTTGTGTTCTCAAATACAGCTCTGCAAGGTAATGTCTAGAAGTTCTGGTGTGCATGTGTGGCAGGGGCTACACACACAAACACCTGAGAAGGGAATGGGATTCAAACCTGTGTTTACTTTGATAATTAGCTAGGTACATTAACATAGTGTATTTGTTTAAAGTGATATATTAGGATGGGGTGCTGTAGACTACATGGTAATTAGACCATCGGGGTAGCATCATTATTTGCATCATTAGCAGCTGTAATGGAGGAATGATGCAATGCGTCTGCCTACATCTCAGAAAGCGGCGAGGTTGAGTAGCAGAGTGCTGCCTGCGTACCACGCCAAGAATCAGGGCACCTTATTATGCACCCAAATATTTCCTTTCCCTCCTCCCTCTCTCTCCCTCTGTCTGTCGTTCTCTCTCCTTTTCTCTCTATCTCTGCATATCACATAGTTCACCCCCCGTGCAAGTCCAGACAGTCTCTCTATAAAATGCTTTACAATGTTCTGAAAGACAACAAGGAGAGGGGGAGAAAGAGAGAGAGAAGAGGGCAGGGGGGTGAGGAGAGATAGGGAAAAAGGAAGAGGTTTTGGCAGAGCAGAGCAGTATGGGGTTGGGAGGGCAGGACGGGCTGTTAATATGTCTGGTATTTAGCAGGTTCTCAAGGCCAGGAATGTACCACTGGACCACCATTGCGGGAGTGGGTTTCTCTCCTAGTAATTCTGGCTGATAAGACATGATATGTGACAGGGATTGCAAAGCACGTCTGGAATTCTGTTACAGTTAGATCTAATTTCAGGTTGCTGTATATAGTGCTTGTGCATACAGATATTCAGTTTGGAACACAATAGGTCGTTATTGCATTCGGACAACGTACCTGACGTGTGTTGTACAGTAGCATGTTGCAGGGGCTACCTTCCCTGCTTGCCCCCCCCCCCCCCCCCCCCCCCTTCTCTACAGAGGTAACCGTCCCACCACCAGCTCCAATCCCATCTCTCGGTGCTTTCAGTGGTCCTTGGCTGTTTCCCTCATTGGTGACATTAACAATCTTTCTATAGTGCTTAGGATGAGTGAGGAGCGATCGACAGGGACATTGTACAATAATGACTGCATGTCACTGAGTTGAATTGGTTAAACCCACTCCTCAGTACAGAGACCGCCAACCCACTTTTTTGTGGCGTTGCTGGCCAAGTGAAGGTGGAAGCAATACTGAGAGGTGACACCATGACAATAGGACGTATGTACAGTACGTATATAGTATGACTGTAGCTTTGGGCACTGCAACGCCGTCCGAACCAACAAGCTGTTCTGCAATAGGCCACGCAATCAAAGCTACGAATCTGTGCTACAGTATATCTGTGCATCACACAGCCCTGGCATCCACTGTCTACACCTTCATCCACTAAACACCGCTCTGATCCTGGAAGGCATTTCACTTCACAGCTCCCTCAAACTAACTGAATCAGATTGATGCTGTTTGCAGTCTTTTAACATGAACACACATACTAAAGAGCGTGCGTAACAGACCTGACTGGCTCTCATCCTGCCTTCTCATTTCATGGTCGAAGAACTAACGCCTGGTTTGAATAAATTAATAAATTATCACTGATAGTGCTTATAGGCAGGATTATTGTAGCTGTTATTTGCATGAGGCATCATTTCAGCAGAAGTGTCCCTCCCCTTGCGCTCGTTGGTATGAGGTTAAAGGGTGTTGATGGTGTGATCTATGGCTTTGTTCTTCAGTATGCTGGTTGATTATCACAGTGTCATAGGATGCTAGCAGGGTTGACTGGAGCTCTGGTCAAGTGTCTCTGATATCAATCCTCATGAATCTCAGTCATATATCAGAAAGCTCTCTGTTGGAGAATGCATAAGCTATACATGGTATTGCCCCTGAAAGATATACATTGACAGAACCAGACCTGGGTTGAAATACCATTTGAAATAATTTAAATTACTTATTTGTGCTTGAATGACTGTGTCTGGCACAGTGGAACCAATAGATCTAAAACACCACAGGCAGACTCAACAAGCAAACGCTAAAGTAACTGAAAGGACTTCAAATTGTATTTCCATGATCTACGTCAACTACAACTGTCAGACAAAAGTGTGAGGATTTCTGTTAGGCTATTTAAAATGGGCCACCCTATCATCCAGCAGTATTTCTATTTGGCTCTACGTATGATAACAATGACGTTGCAGCCAGGCCTGACTGTCTAGACTGATGCTAACAGCTGACTGTCAACTATGAGAGCTTCAAGAGTCACTACCACCTCAATAGCTTCGTCCGTTCAGTTCAGTGGAAAGGAATGTGAGTATTTTTACATTTAAAACTGCCGCAGTATGAGGAGGATACAGAA
The DNA here is from genome assembly GCF_949987555.1 of Borostomias antarcticus. Lineage (NCBI taxonomy): Eukaryota > Metazoa > Chordata > Actinopteri > Stomiiformes > Stomiidae > Borostomias > Borostomias antarcticus. The sequence continues at coordinate 14,314,239 of NC_140252.1, forward strand.
CAGGGATGTTCAGCTTCAAACTGTCCCCCATATTTTGTCCAGGACTGACTTGAGCCCAGTGGAGAAACATGTTTTTGATGAGACCAGCCTGGATCTGTAAGTGTTAAGGATTTAGTTCCCAGATGTACTGTAAGTTTCTCCACCAAACTGCCTCAGTGTCTCATTAATTCCAGTATTCTTTTTTTCAGAAAGCCCAGGCTGCATACAAATGGAAAACACAAAGTGCTTCCTTCAAAGCCTTGTTTTATGCAAATTTAATGACCAGGTTTGTAATGATATTAATGGTATGCACATATTTGAAGATCTTGATACAGTGGGAATCACACTCCGTTTTGTTGAAGAAATGTTTCTGTGAAATGGGTCACTCGCTGTTTTGTGGCTAATTACAACAAATATCAACAATCAACACGGAAGACCTCATTTCATCTACTGTAGTTAGCTGGGGATTTTCTTTTCTTTCTTTTTTTTTTAAGCCGCAGTATCTAAACGGTAGTTTTGTTGTATAGAATTGATAATAACTGCCTGGTGAATGTCATTCTGTAAACCAACCAGTGATCCACAGAAAGTGGAGAACCATTGTGCCCAATAGGACTCCAGCAGTCTACAGTAGGCTTGTTAGCCAAGACCTACAGTTGCTACCCAGTCTGCCAGTGATGTTTAATCATGGTAGGCAGGGTAGCTAGGCATTGATATCAGATAATAACATGTTTAATGCAATTGATTTGAATGCAAGCATGCCGGTAGCCTAATCCCAGAGAATTAGAGGATCAAGACACAAAGGTATGTACATTCGGGACAGTCTTCCTTTTATACTGGCAAGTAAACAACTCTTGGGGTGTGAGCACATGCATTTATCTATATTCATCTATATCTTGGTGCATATACTTACTTACTTAATCCTCTTCGTTCCTTGAGGAACATGAGGCTGTGACTATCTGCTTCCATCTGGTCCTATGGTGTTTTGTATTGTAGTGTTCTGTTGCGTGCTGTGTTTGTTGCTCTGGAGCTGACTTTGGTCAACTTCGGTTGTTTTAAATGTGCTTTCTAAAAATGTTAGTTGAGTTGAGTCCTAGCCTGTGTAGCATTTTGTGCATGTGCACATATGCATTTGCATCATTTTATTATCACCTCTGTAGTCACATATGTCTGGGCGCACTGCCAACTTTGCCTTTCTGCTCATTCGGTTTATCTGTGCACAGCACCCACACCCCTCACATTCACATGTAAGTAACTAAGTTTTATTTATACAAGCACATAAGCAACTCTTACCATTATTATACTGTATGTATAGTATATAATCAATCAAATGAATCAATCAAAGCTTTATTTGTATAGCGCATTTCATACCCTGAGGCAACACAATGCGCTTTACAGAGAACAAGGGAGGTGGGCATACGACCCACCCCTACATATTCCAGATAAGTGTTTCTAAGGCACACAGGCCTCTATTAATTATATGCAGCAAAAACATAATTGTTACATGTAGCCCCATCTTCTTCAACAGCTACTATATAGAGAGAGGTGGTGGGTTAGTGATTAGTCCTTCATGGTCTTATCCAGTCGACAAACTCAAAGACGCGAGTGTAGACACCATCATCATCACCACCACCATCACCACCATAACCTTTATCATCATAACCATTATTATCTTCACAGAGAGGATAATCATCAACATGATCATTGTACTAATTTCAACCATAATCGTCATAATTGCTTTCACCATCTTCAATGTCATAACATCCAGCATCATTGTGACAACCTACGTTTTCATCATCATCGTCATCATCATTGTACCTCGTACGTACGTCTGTTCCTCCCTCAATGTTTCCGAGACCGGCACACATCTTGTGGTCCTTCGCCCTGTTGTCCAGGTAGGATGCGGTAGCATACCTTGTTCTCTATCACAGGGAAGCCTGTCTCTTTTAGAATGGCGTCTCCTTCGTAACCTGCAGCACAACCAGCCAGCATCAGCTCTCATACAGCAGAACCAGCATTAACATTTCAGGAATGTCAGTTTTTCATCTTAGAGCCTTTACTCAACTTCTCTGGCTGAGGATCCTGGGTTAGGAACAGGTGAACATGGGAACATCCATTTTGAGGTGAACATGGGAACATCCATTTTGGTACGGTTTTATATATATATATATTCTGCCATTTAAGGTCGACAGTGTTAATATCAGGTAGGGGATTTACTTGGCAGCCAAAATCAGTTCTGCATTCAGCCCTTCAAACTTCCAGAATGATACAAAGTTGTGGTTGTTGAAATTTCAGAATAAGGTCCGCTCAGATAATCAGTTCTGCATTCAGCCTTTCAAACTCACAGAACAATTCACTGTGGGATTTCAGAATAAGCCTTTCAAATAGGCCTATATTCTGCACTAAGGTTGTGTGTATACTAGAAAGCTGTATGTAGCTGAACAGCGCCAAGCTGACAGCAATAGAGTACACTTAAGCTAGAGTTTAGAGCTGGCTAGGCTACCAATGTTTTACACCTAGCACTATGTTAGCAATGAGTGTCGTATTTTTGCTGACTGTAAATTAACTAGCCAAGTTACTGTAAGATAGCTAGTTGTGGTTAGCTAGTGCTAATGTTCGATGTCTCTGCAGTTTCGCCCAAAACCGACCGTTGTTGTCGTCGTCAGAACAGCCTTTTACAGCCTGCGCTCTAGCCCAAAAAGTTCAACTTTTTTCAACTGCTAAAAAAAACAGGCCAGCTCCAGCCTGGCTTAAGTGCGTGGCTGGCTTGTTTCTGTTCAGGACTGGTAGGACGGAAGCTAGTAATGCCACTGAAATAACTGTGAATTGAAATGACATGAAATAATGTCTGATAAATAAAGATAGGTCTTGTCCCCTGGACACATCAGCTCCAATGCTTCCAATGCTAATCCAGCACAATAAGAGCAGGATAGCTAGATAGCTCATGAGTTCACAACAACTAGCAGCAGCTTCCATAACATTAATGGTAGCGGTCAGTGGCTAAAGCAGTTACATTGATGATTCCTGTAACGATAGCTACAGTATTTTGCTGCAATTGGTTCAACTTCTGTTTCTGGACAAAGGTAAGGGATAAACCCAGATAACACAAGGCTAGTGGACCTACAGTGGGTCACCGATGGACGAGCTGGCAGACCTCCGGCCGAATCCGCTGGCGGGTTCCTGGCCATTTGCACATCGAATGGCAAGCGGACCTCTGGCGGATTATTAGCGTCAGGACAGCGGTCCACTAGTAATCCGAAATGCTCCCGCTACTGCTCCACCACCATTCCACCGGTAGTTTACTGTCTATATCCTAGGCCCATTGCCCCTAGGCTTATGGATTTCTATTGCTAAATTAACTTACTCTTAAAGGCCCTACGAGGTGTTTCGGGAAGCGGAAGTGTATTCCGCCCAAAAGGACCACATTTCCCATGAGCCTCCCCGCGCACTGTTGTAAACCTTAGCTACCCGGGGCGACTGTAGCTCAGTTGGTAGAGTGGGTCGTTCAATGATCGAAGGGTCAGTGGTTCGAATCCCAGCTCCGACTGTCCACATGTCGAAGTGTCCTTGAGCAAGACACCTAACCCCAAATTGCTCCCAATGAGCAGGTTAGCACCTTGCATGGCAGCTATCACCATTGGTGAGTGTGTGTGTGAATGGGTGAATGAGAGGCCATTGTAAAGCGCTTTGAGTGCCGCTAAGGTGGAAAAGCGCCATATAAGTGCAGTCCATTTACCTGAGCCGGGTGAAGACGGAACGATGGCCACCGACGAGGTAATTACATAGGTCTTACTAGTAACGTTACTTTTGACAATATATAACGGTCATATTTGCTCGCGCTGTCTCTTGTCGGTGGCGAAGGCTACTGCAGTAAATCGTTTCATCATTCCAAGGAAGTTCTGGATGACCCGACCAAGAAATAATAATCTAAAAATAAACTACATAGAAGAAACAACATTTGTCGAAAATGGACACATAAACAAGTGTGGGTAATGTAGATTCACCCACAATAAAATGAGACTGTTTCGTAACCAAAAATAAACTCCACTGGGGTACCTTTAACATTTTTTAGGTAACCCTTCCTTTCATAGTCCCCCAATTACTAAACATTTACCTGGTAAATACATGCAAAGTATAGCCTAATATAAAATGGGTAATTACTGAGACACCTATACTGTAGGTATAATTTCAAAACAGGAGTATTTCAAATGTTCAATTGCTGCACATAAATTAAATAACTGACATATCATCACTGACATATTTTACATAGCTTCTATAACATCCAGTGACGAAAAGTCTCCCACACCAGGGTTTGAACCCCTGCCCTTCCGCACGGGAGTTAGGCACTTTATCATCTACACCACCGAGGATCTGGAAAATGTGCAGTGTCATAGTGTTTCTGTTTTGGTGTTCTGGGACCACTGCCTCTTGTGGTGGCAACAAAGAACTACAGGTCAACAACACGACGAGGAAGGGAGGGAAAGAGGGAGGGAGGGAGGGAGGGAGTGACAACCGGACAAATGCTATCTATGGTGCGCTTGCTTACAGACACTCACAAAAACCATTTTGCTCCCATGGGATCTCTCCCGTCCGTCTGAAAAAACTAAACATTTACCTGGTAAATACATGCAAAGTATAGCCTAATATATAATGGGTACTGGATTACTGAGACACCTATACTGTAGGTATAATTTCAAAACAGGAGTATTTCAAATGTTCAATCAGACAGTGTCTACAGTACAACAGTATAACAGGGAGACAGTGTCTACAGTACCTAAAGTGACAATCAGATCCCCCTTCAGACAATGGGTAGCTGTCACGACCCACTGGGGGGCAATCAGAGTCCCTCCACAAAAGTGGCTCCCAAAGATGAATGAGGAGGCACACACACACAGATAAGCAGACAGACACAGACACAGAGAAGCAGACACAGAAGCGCGTGCACACACAGACACAAATAAGCAGGCACACACACACACACACACACACACACACACAGAAGCAGACACAGAGGCACACACATACACACACACTGATTAATTAATAAACATGTCTCATGTAATTTAATTGCTCTATAATAATAAATGTTTTATATCCATGTTAATGACAGTCCTACCCTTTTGGACATGCAGTCTCCAACGATCAGACCAAAACACCTCTTCAGCTACAGTAGGTGATGGGCTGCTTGGACTGCAGCTGACGTGGAGTGCTTTCCAGCACTGTGTCCCAAGCTAAAACAATGTATATTCTATCTAATATGTTACATGTATAATAATATACTTAAAGGAGTAGTAAAGGGAAAATGCATGTTTAGCCCTGTTGTAAGGTTACTTATGATCATATACAATGATTCAGATCAAAACGTTGACAAAGCTAGCATTTTCGAGAAAGTTGATAATTGCTCTACCACCGTTTTGGTCATACAATGGATGTGGATGGGCATCTTGAAAAATCATTCAAAAACATGTTAAACTCTCGATTTCAAAGACAAGAAACTCACCTAGGCATATAATTAGCCATAAAGTAAGATTCTAGTTCATCTGGAAAGGCTTTTTAAAAATATTTAGCATCGAACTATTTAGTCGCAGCACATACGTGTGTAAACTTCTGCTTTAACTGCTTCCGATCTTGCGCAATGCCTTGATCTCGCGGTAGGCGACGTCCGCGGATTCAGGCTTAGCTTCCTTCTTTGAAAAGCTAGCCGCAACAACAAGACAGGCTCATGCAAAGCATTTGTTTGGTATCTCTACAATGACACGCTATTGTGCCGTTGCCAATTGTGTCAAAATCTATTATACCTCCATTGGTATAATGGACACGCTTGCGTTTGATGCGTCAACATTGATGGATGCCATTCATTTTCAATGGCTGCAGCCGAATGGCATTCTGGTTCCGTTGTTGTCCCGGTGCGTTGCGTTGCCTGCGTTGCTAGCGTCGAAAGCTGAGAAATGTTCAACTTTCAGATGCGTTGCTGGAGCTGCCGACCAATCAGATGTCTTGACGGAGAAAGACGTCATCGCAAGGCGGGATTTTCACATTTTTTGATACCAAGATGGAGGACAATCTCTGTTTGTTTGCAGGATAGGATGTACCCAATACCTGCGGGCACCACGTTCACGTTGCCTCAACCACAATGCATAGACGATCGCCACACGTTCGACCAGATTAGCATCCATGACAGCACTAAACGAAAAGCCCGGTGGGTTTTCAAAATAGTGTGCGCTAGAAGGTTCGGAGAATCTACTGGCTGTTGCGAGCGCAGTTTCGGACAATGTGATTGGTTGTTGTTGCGTGCGGCAGACACGCCTTCCGCCATACGTTGACGGACACGCATCAAACACAAGCATGTGAGCGTAGCGTGAAGCTCAATGAAGGCACATTAACATATGCCCTTGAGCAGACTAGTCAGGTTTGATATCTGGAACCCTGTTTGTCCACTGGGAGACTGGGGACTCACGGCTGTGTACAAATAGTCTAAGGGGGCATCCTCTCCTTGTTTCCTTCTCTTCAGTAGTACTGATCTGTGAGATGTGCCCAGGTAGGAAACAGGTGACCTGCTACACACCTTGGCTGAGTTTCTACTGTCTTGTGCTCTGAGATCAGACCTGATCGAGGAGGTGAGAGTATACACGGAGAGGAAGCAACTTCAGACTATTGAGATGCAGCCCATACTGCTCCTCTCCCCTGACTACTGATTGTGGGATTTCCTCATGACCAACCTGTTATACAAATAGCATCTGTCTTTCAATCAATAATGTGGTATGCATCTGAGGCATACACCTACAATTTGTACTAATAATCTGATTGAAATAAAGATATTAAATATTGTGCCAGTGCTAACTTTCTGGGATGTTTATTCTCACACATGCATGGAATATCTGCTTGCTTGCTATCTATCTATCTATCTATCTATCTATCTATCTATCTATCTATCTATCTATCTATCTATCTATCTATCTATCTATCTATCTATCTATCTATCTATCTATCTATCTATCTATCTATCTATCTATCTATCTATCTATCTATCTATCTATCTATCTATCTATCTATCTATCTATCTATCTATCTATCTATCTATCTATCTATCCCATACATCCATACATCCATACATCCATCGGACTCCAGCAGAGAGCCCTGAGGACAACGTTACTGAAGATGTGTACTGATTGATTGATCATCCTGAGGGGTAATCCATTTGATCTGAACAGAGAATCTGGATAGAATGTGAAGGTGTACAGGGGGGGGAACACGTGATAAAGGATGTACAGGAACCTTACCGATGATTAATTCACAAATTGAGTTAACTGCTGCTACTGGTGCCTCTCAAGTACACCATGCACTTGTAAGCTGTGTCTCAGCTGCTTTGTAGTGGAGATAAGTCTCGCCCTGGATTGACATTGAAATTGATCCACTCCAGCTAAAACAGAATGTCCCAGGAATCAGACCCCTGGGAGCTAACATTATACTCCTTTGTCTCTTTCCCTCTCTGCTTCTTTCTCCCTTTCTTTCTTGTACCCTTTCCTTCTGTCTCTCCACCCCTACTCCTACCTCTCTCCCGCCATCCCTTCCTCTCCCTCTCTCTGTCCGCCCCTGCTCAACCCTAAGGCTGATTTGGAGATCGGGCAGACCATCTCTGAGACGTATGAGCCCCTCTCCCAGCCTGGCCCATCATAAGGACATTAACACACTGGCAGTAATGACATCACCCGCCCTGGTGTCGCCTCTGAGCTTGGTAAATGTACTAGCATTAAAGGCCTCAAGAGACTAATGGGATGAGAGAGGGTGTCTTGTTGTGTGTGTGTGTGTGTGTGTGTGTGTGTGTGTGTGTGTGTGTGTGTGCGGCGTGCGTGTGTGCGTGCGTGCGTGCGCGTGTTTACAGAGACTGTCCCAGTCATGTTCAGCCTCCGTGGGTCATCAGCTCCTAAAAGTTGGGTCCAGAACCTCAATTCCGTTCTGTGACTACTACAGTATGGACCTATTATTAAAAATGTAGCTCCCAAGTCATCCCAAAGATCCTGAGATTTGGCCAACTTTTGGAACTCTCTGTTGGAAACTGTTTAAAAAAATACTTGGCAGGTGATTGGATGAACCACCTGTCTATCACCACCCATGCTAACTTCAACCGCTCCTCACTGACATCACACCTACACCCGCCCAGCGTAGCTGTTTGTCTTTCAAATTCCTCAGAACCAACGCTGATTGGCGAGATCATTTTCTGTTCTGGCAAAAACAGATTATCAGTTGGAATTCCAACCAGGCCAATCAGCGTCCTTTGAATGTGATGATGAAATTCATTGTGTGGAGTGATTGGTTAGGGGATCAACTAATGTAACCGTAACTCAACCCTAAACCTGGCCCTAACCTTAACCCTGAAATCGTAGGATGGGGATGGCCAGACTTAACCTGACTTGCCAGATGGTTTGCTTCACATAACCATCTGGGAACGATCAGTTGAAAACTGTTTGGAAAAGGTCAGGTACTTTCAAAAATACTTGGCAGGTGACTGGATGAACCATCTGTCTTATCACTGTCTATCACACGCTAACCTCAACCGCAGCTCGCTATCGTCACACCTAAACCTGCCCAGCGTAGCTGTTCGTAGTTCCACTTAGAACACTGATTGGCTAGATCGTTTTGCTACTACTCCTTACTTTCAAATACATGCTTACATTTTAGACCAAACCAAAAATATGATGGACCTTTACTGGCTTTATAGATACTGTACATCTAAACTAAAAGCCCACTCCACTTACACATGCTGATAACATGCATCAATGGTGGGGGGAGACAGGTTCACTGTGCACCTGTTAGCATCATTAACATCATCATCATCATCATCTCCATCATCATCATCATCATCATCATCACCACCATCATCATCATCATCATCACCACCATCTTCATCATCATCACCATCATCATCATCATCATCATCATCATCATAATCGCTATCATCATCATCGTCATCATCCTCACCATCATCATCATCATCATCCCCATCATCATTATCATAATCATCATCATCATCATCATCACCATCTTCATCATCATTATCATCATCATCATCACCATCATCGTACCTGGCAGCTGTCTGATCCTCCCTCAATGTTTCCGGCACACATCTCGTGGTCCTTCACCCTGTTTTTCAGGTAGGAGGGGCGGTTGCACACCTTGTTCTCTATCACAGGGAAGCCCACCTCCTTCAGGATGCCATCTCCTCCCGTCCCTGCAGCCCAACCAGCCAGCATCAGCTCTCATACAGCAGGACCTCCAGCATTAACGCTGCAGGAATGTCTTTCATCTCAGAGCCTTTACTCAGCTTCCCCTGCTGAAGACTGTCCTGTCTTAGGAACACTAGATGGGAAACATTCATGTTCATGGAACCACAAAGTCCTTCTCAGGGAGACAGGCTGGTAGGACCTTGTCATTTATGAGATCAGGGCTGGAAACAAAACACACACACACACACACACACACACACACACACACACATCCCTTCTAACGTACAGGGATTCATCTAATGTCCCTCCAATGAGTTCATCCCATCCACGTTAAGCAGACCGGCAGGGTGGCAGGTTGACTGCTGTACCCACCTCTCTAGTTTGAGCAGTGCGATATCCCCTCTATTTGGTCCCAGTATAATCTTCTCCTCCATCCTTTCCTGCTTGGTCGCCTCATTGGCACGCCTATAATGAATCTCCAGTAACACATTATGGCTCCAGAGCCTGACACACACACACACACACACACACACACACACACACACACACACACACACAATACAATACAATACAATACAATACAATAGACCTGTATGCTTTGTAAGTATACATTATGTGTATTTCCTCACAAATGTGGCCTCTTGCAGGGAGGAGGCACCTGTGTGGAGCTGACTGATAGCCTTTAGCTAAGATATCTCCAGTGACAAGTGAGCATACCACATTCTTGCGAATTAGAGGACGTTTTTTATAGGAATTAATGTTGTCCTTCTATCAACATTTCCTAAAGCTAGACCTGCTAGTTAGAGTATGGAAAATGAATAGTGTAGTAGTATAACAGCCTGCCAGTCAGACAGTGTTTAGTAGGCTATACAAGCCTGGCAGTCAGAGTGCCTATAGCTGTATAACAGCCTGTCAGTCAGACTTAACAGTATAACAGCCTGTCAGTCAGACAGAGTTCTTAACAGTATAACAGCCTGCCAGGCAGACAGTGTCTATAGAAGCCTACTGTGGTATAACAGCCACAGCCCCCTCCAGACAGTGGGCAGCTGTCACAACCCATTGGGGCGCGATCAGAGTCCCTCCACACGCCTGCGTGCGTGCGTGCGTGTGTGTGTATGTGTGTGTACGTGTGTGTGTGCACACACACAGAGGGGAATTAATAAACATGTTGCATGTCACTTTAATTATTTTACAATAACATAAATGTTTTATATCCATGTTAATGACAGTCCTACACTTGTAAACTGATCTGCCAGGGCCAAGAGTGAGGTTTGGACACGCAGCCTCCAACGATCCGACCAAAACACCTCTCGGGCTTGATGATGGGCTGGCCACACTTCAGACCACCTGGTCGCGGCAGACAGGAGGACGTTAAAACCTAAAAGTCTAATCATTAAACATTGTGTCCCAAGCTAAAACAAAGCAAAATAGATTAAATGTATACAAGTATATCAATAATTGTAATAATAATAATAAGTATATCAATAATAGTAATAGTAATAATAAATCATAATAATAATAATCATTATTATTATTCTTTCTTCCTTTATTTGCGGAATTTGCATGTTCTCCCCGTGTTCGCAAGGGTTTCCTCCGAAAGAACCCAATACGAAAAACATGCAGAAGAACAGATGCTCTTCAGTCCGACTGAGCACTTGGACTTGGTCCCCAGACCCCATGAACGATGGCTGCCCATTGCTCTCCCCTAGAGGAGTACGGCTTGGATGGGAGAAATGCAGGGAACAATTTCCACTGCTCACTGTGTGCAATGTGTGTGTCACGTACATTACAGTATGGCTGAATTTCTGTAATCCTGTAATTTAATTTAAAAATGATGTAATAGGAGTTCGGTGATGAAAAAAGAAGCACAAGAAGTATGCCAATAGTGTGATTGCTTGTAGCAAGCATACTAATGATTGCTTGTAGCAAGCACACTAATGATTGCTTGCAGCAAGCACACTAACAAGAGGGACCGGCAGCTGAGCTGCCCAGCCCCTAATTACCTTGGGATATTGTGTGTGTAGAGTCTGTATATTGTATTCTCTGTCTACAGGTTCTTACCACAGTTTGGGATCTGGCAGTAGTTTTCTGGGGGTCAGTGGTGGTTTTCCTGGGGTCGGTGGTGGTTTTCCTGGGGTCGGTGGTGTAACACCAGGGGCCGCTCACATCGTCTTGGTTTCTGCAGGAGAAGAAAAGAGTCATTAACCAAATGAAAAACTTGACTGGGCTGGTTTCCCAGACATGGATAAACCCTGGTACGTCACTAAAAACATGTCAATAGAGATTTGAAGAGGTATCTTAGTTATAGACAAGGCTTTGTGTCCATGAAATCAGCCTTGTGTAAGACTGGAGTGGGCAGTTGTATAAACTCAACACTGTCTCATCCTGTGACCTATGTTGACCTACGAGTCCTGTGACCTACGTTGGACTCCAGGCCCTTGTCGGGGTGTGTCTCGGGATTGAAGGAGCCGTGTTGGTGGGGAGTCTGGGAGGCCCAGGCCTGGCAGGTCACACCCAGCATGGTCATGGAGGTGGAGCCTCGGTAGGTCGCCCCGTTACCCACCACACAGTCTGGGGGAGGCAGGGGAGGCAGGAGGGTGACAGGGGAGGTGGGGGAGGAAACAGAGGAGGCAGGGACACATTAAAGGAAGGCAGGAGACGGTCAGGAATCTGGTGCTGCAGAACTTTCTACACACTGAAAAAGGGTGCTACACTGTATGTACAGTAGAACCATTTCTAATAATATAAGGACCCTCTGAAAACCTGAAAAGACTATATAGAACCTTACTGACCTGTAATACAGAATCTTTTTTTCAGAGGGTTATTCTACTGTTACAAACTGTTCCTTTTTTGTGAGTGTTGTGTATTGTAGTGTATTGGTTCCCAACCACATTCAGGAAGTTAAGGCTGGAGAGGAAGTACATAGGAGTGGGGATAAGGATCGGTTCAAAGAGGCCAAGTACAGGTTTAGTAAGGCAGTGAAGGAAGCTAAGCAATGCTACTCAAGAAACTCTCTACTCTAAGAAACTCCAACATCCCCTTCAGATTTGATAAACAAGTGGTCCCCCCCTGATACCATCATCCCAGCCCTCACACCTGCAGGGGCCCTGACCTCCCCGTAGCTGCCCAACAGGTCAGTGGACGAGATCTAGATCAAGATTCAAGATTCCAGTAAACATGGCCCTACACTACTCTACTGTACATTCTCCAGCACCTGGACTCCGCAGGTACCTACGCCAGGATCCTGTTTGTGGACTTCAGCTCTGTTTTCAACACCATCCTCCCACCCACGAAGGAAGGCATGCTCTCTCAGCTGCACGGGCCCGACTCCTGGAGGTGGATCACAGACCTCTTGTCGGACAGGAAGCAGCATGTGAAGTTGACCAAGCACGTCTCTGACTCCAGGACCATCAGCACAGGTTTCCCCCAAAGCTGTTCTTTCTCCTCTACTCTTCACCCTGTACACGAACAGCTGCACCTCCAGCCACTAGTCTGTCAAGCTCCTGAAGTTTGCGGATGACACCACCCTCAACGGACTCGAAGGCGATGAGTCCGCCTACAGGTGGGAGATTGACCAGCTGCTGTCCTGGTGCAGCCAAAACAACCTGGAGCTCAACGCTCTCAGGACAGTGGAGATAGTTGTAGACTTTAGAAAGAAACCAGCACCCATCTCCACATCACTCTGAATGACTCCCCAGTGGACTCTGAATGACTCCCCGGTGGACTATGAATGACTCCCCAGTAGATTCTGAATGACTCTCCAGTGGACTCTGAATGACTCCCCGGTGGACTATGAATGACTCCCCAGTAGATTCTGAATGACTCCCCAGTGGACTCTGAATGACTCCCCGGTGGACTATGTATGACTCCCCAGTAGATTCTGAATGACTCCCCAGTGGACTCTGAATGACTCCCCGGTGGACTATGAATGACTCCCCAGTAGATTCTGAATGACTCCCCAGTGGACTCTGGCACCAACATCTACCGGGACCCCAAGTGGGAACTAAAAATCAACTCCCTCACCAATAAAGCACAGCAGTGAAAGTACTTCCTGAGGCAGCTGATGAAATTCAACATGCCAAAGGCAATGATGTTACTCTTCTACACCTCCATCACCATCTAGTTCTCTACCGCAACAGAAAAAGACAAGGCCAGACTGCAGTGCATCATCCAATCCGCTGAGAGGGTGATCGGCTGTAAACTGTCATCCCTACAGGACCTGCAAGCCTCCAGGGCCTGAAATGGGGGAGAAAGATTGTGGCTGACACATCCCACTCTGGTCACAATCTCTTTAAATCACTCCCCTCCGGCAAGAGACTGCAGTCCATCAGGACCAAGACCTTGTGCTGCAAAAAGAGCTTCTTCCCCATCAACCTCATCAACAAGCATTGTGTCCTCCTACGACCCCCCCCCCCCCCTCCCGCCTGCTTACTCTACGCATACATCACACTACACTCTGCACACACACTGTATAAACCATACACACTTCATTCTGTGTTTATTGCATATTTTGCATTGTGCTTTTCTTTTTATTTGGTTATATTATATTTTGTATTTGCGCTGTCACGTCTTTGCATTGCCCTGTCCTGCACCCTGTCTAATGTTGTCTCCATCGGTGCTGCATTACGCTAGACAAAGTCCCAGTATGTGTAAACCATACACTATATGAACAAAAGTACTGGGACGTCATCTACACATTACACCTACAGGAACTTTTATGACATCCCATTATAATATCATGGGCATTAATATGGAGGTTTTTTTTTTATATGGAGCCCCATTTGCAGCTATAACAGCTTCCACTCTTCTGGGAAGGCTTTCTACAAGATTTTGGAGTGTATCTGGGGGAATTTTTACCCATTCACCCAGAAGAGCATTTGTGAGGTCAGACACTGATGTTGGACAAGAGGGCCTTACATCACCAAGCTCAATGCCAAAAGTCAGATGAACGCTTGGCATTAAAGGATAAGGACACTGAATTTCTTGTTTAGTCATATTCCTGGCTTCCCTGGCATGTATCTGACTAGTACAAGTTAAAATATTTCTGTTTTGTGCAGTATAGAGTTCTGTGTCAATAATGTCGGCGCGCGCACCCTGGCTCATTGCTAGCTATGGGCACACTCGAAAAACTCAATAAAGTATGATATACGTGGATTTCAAGTTCAGGAATTACATGGTTTATGCTTACCAAGCTCTGAAGTCGTCCTGTAAACACCATAGGTCCTTTCGCCTCTGCATTTCGAAACAACAGTAACTTGTAAACAGTACTAATTTCACCGAACATACAACAGCCATCCCTTCACGCTGTAAACCTCCGTGAAATTCATCCAAATCCGAATGAATGAATATGAATGAATGAATCCATACTCAATTTATAAAGCCTAGTTATTTTTACAGTATATTTAAATCTACTAAAAAATGCACACATACAGTAAATACAAACAAGCTAAAATACATAATTTCAATGACCAATTACCATTTGAATATTACTATGCCAATCACATATTACAATGCTAATCACATGTTGAGACACATGTGTTCAGCTAACATAGCTAGTGAACGTTCCCTTGGATGCAAACTTCAGTCATGTTACAGTATGTTTTTTTCTCATGTATTTGGGAAGGTGAATTTTCAACACATCAAACGTGGGCCTTAAGTTATAAAAGGCTGAGAAGCCCTGCCCTAGGTCAAAAGGTGGAGACTTAGCTTTCATTTCATAATACCATAACAAACTGCACACAGCACTAGAGCCTACAGAGACAGGCTGTGTGTATGTGTGTGTGTGTGTGTGTGTGTGTGCATGAGTGTGTGTGTGGGTGTGGGGGGGGGGAGCCTCTGGGGGGTCTTAGTGTGGCGGTGGGGCGTCATGGAGGACCAGGCCTGACACTTCTTCCCACTCACCGTCTCTGATGTCACACCCCGGTAAGTGGTACCGTCGCCCTCGTAGCAGTCTTCTGTCTCCGGGGGAATCACCGGCTCATCTACCAGACGGCAGGACAGGAAAAGGGTCAACCAGAAAAAATACATACAACATTAGCCAACACACACACACACACACACACACACACACAAACACACACACACACACACACACACACACACACACACACACACACACACACAGAGACACAGTCCCGGACCTGGTCCAGGTGCATCTCCACAGGAGGGGACCTTGCAGTACTCCCAGCGCGTCTCTGGGTCGGTGGTGTAGCACCACGGCATGCACTCATTATCTGAGATATGGCAGTAGTTCTTGTCCAGGCCTCTGGCAGACATACACACAGACACACACACGCACATGCACACACACACGCACGCACGCACGCACACACACACACACACACACACACACACACACACACACACACACACACACACCCCCCCACACACACACGCACCAGCTGAATTGGTTAATCTCACTCTTCAGTAGAAATACCATTCACCTGTCCTATCAAAATGCAAGACTTTCAGCAGCACAGCTATCTAAATTCCGATTCAGTTTGTGTTTGTGCTTGTGGGTTTTTGTTTCCGACTTGCAGGGGTAGTTCTCAGTGGTCTGGTTGTGTTTTTGGTTGTTTCTGTGGTACCTGGCTAGAACACATCTGGCAGGTTTTACTGGAGGTTGTCACAGCAACCGTGCCTCTGTAGGCGCCACCATCTCCCGTGGCACAAGAGAGCTCTGCGGCCACCGTGGGGGGGTTCGGCGGCTGGGGGTGTGGAGGAGGTCAGACTTCGCATGAATTCGCATTTCAAGAGACCCAAGGTCGCTTTACATAGTCACAGAAAGAGACAAGTCAGACAGACAACAAAAACAGACATGAACCAAAACAACAGTGGCATGGCTTACTAACTAACTAACTAACTAACTAACTAACTAACTAACTAACTAACTAACTAACTAACTAACTAACTAACCAATAAACTAACTAACTAACTAACTAACTAACTAACTAACTAACTAACTAACTAACCAATAAACTAACTAACTAACTAACTACAGTAACTAACTAACTTACTACGGGAATTAACTACACTAACTAACTAACTAACTAACTAACTAACTAGACAAGAGACTGTGGGGGGAGCTGAGTGGATGGTGTTGTGCTTAGATAGAGTAGAGTGTCATCAGCATAGCAGTGGAAGTTTAGGCCGTGATGGCGGATGATCTGACTGAGGGGGAGCGTGCACATGGTGAAGAGGAGGGGTCCAAGCACAGAGCCTTGAGGCATGCCTTGGTTGACTGGGGCCGGGAGGAGCTGGAGCCACTGATGGTGACAAACTGTTTCCTGTTGGAGAGGTATGACTGGAACCGGGAGAGAGCTCTGGTGAAGCCTAGGTGGCTGGTTAGGCGGTTGAGGAGGATAGAAAAGGAGATTGTGTCAAAGGCTGCTGAGAGGTCCAGAAGGATGAGTATGCTAATGTGGCCGGAGTCAGCAGCGATGTGGAGATCGTTGGTGATCTTGATGAGGGCAGTCTCTGTGCCGTAGTGTGTTCTGAAGCCAGATTGGAGAATTTCATAGAGTTCCTAGTTGCACAAGTGCAGGTATCGAGGACAGAGGGCAGACAGGGAGAAGAGAGTAGAGGAGGGACCGGGAGGTTTGAGAGGAGCTGTGTCTGGATCACCACAGTGTGGGATGAAGAAAAACTCCCCGATTTTGGTGGGGTTGGTAGTGATGCACCAAGGGCGGAGTTCTCCATCTGGGTTCCTGCAAAATTACTCCTCCAGATATTTCTCTAGGTGACTGAGAGAGCAATAGTGAGAAAGAGAGAGCGAGAGACAGGACCAGAGACAGGGAGAGAGGGACGTGTTGTTGAGTGTTTATGTAACATGTACACATACAGTATACACATATGTAATGTTGTAATGTATACAGGGTAAGATTAATTATAAGACATGTACAATATGTTTTGTTTGACATTCAGGTTCAGGTATTAGAAATCAGTGTGTGTGTGTGTGTGTGTGTGTGTGTGTGTGTGTGTGTGTGTGTGTGTGTGTGTGTGTGTGTGTTGTACGCTGATGGGCTGTATCCATGGTTGTGGGGTTCCTGTACACCCCCAGCGCTGGCAGGTGTAACCGCCCTCTGTAGTGGAGATATTCCCTCTGTAGTCCTCCCCACTGCAGTAGATACAGTCATCTGGAGGACAGAAACACCCACTCACACACCATGCTATGATAGACAGCTTTCATCTACTGTAGAAAGCATATGTGAAAGTGAACTGCACATGTGTTAATATCGCAACTTTGGCATGGATTTATTTGGACCCATTGATGATTTGCTATCAAGAATATACTTAGTATTGTTATCAGACCTGGGTCAATTCGATCAATTTCATTGGGTAAACTAAATCAAACACACCCCAAGTATTTGACAGTATTTGTAAATAGTTATTGACCCAGTAATGATTGATAGTACAGAGTGTGTGAAAGTGCTGCAGGTGTAACCAGTGCAGTCCTGGACGTTGCAGGTCTCCCATCGTTTATCGGGGTCCATTGTGTAGCACCAGGGGCCGTCACGGTCATTATCTGGGTTCCTACAGAAGTTAGACTCCATGTCGGCTTTGGGGTATTACTTAGGTTTGTGAGGGTATCCTGATGCCCAGCGTTGACAGGTTGACTTGGTCTTGGCATTGATACCCCTGTAGTCAGAGCCAATGCCATTCACACACTCTAATAGGTAGCCTGCAGAGAGAGAGAGACACACACACAGATATAGTATTGTCAGGTACTTTGTTACGATCAATGAATGCAAAGAGGAAGAAGCATAAACTCATTCACTCGCCAAACTTCATAAATTAACATTTCACAGCCAGCGACCTGACTCTCGACACGCGACCATGACTCAGACACCAGACAGGGTCGCTGTAGCGAGACGAATCCTGGAGCCGAGATGACACTCAAACCAGGGAGCGGCGGCCGATGTGCAACACCATTCTCGGATCTGGCCATGCCCGTCCCCAGTGGGCAGCTGCACCGAAACACAGTGCATTAGACCGCTACTCCACCACGGACCCCAATGCTTCCTATTTGTAACCTCCTTGATTAAGATCCCAGTTCAGGATCCCCTTGAGTGATCTGAGCCTTGTGGTCTCTGGAAACCCACCAGTGATCAGATAGGACACAGTACAATATGATACAATACAATTCCAGGCCATACCATACGAAACAATTCAATATGATACATAACCATATAATACAATACCATACGATAAGATATGATATATTTTATTGGCCGCCTTGCTCCTGCCACAGGGAGACATTTACAGTACAAGACATGGCTGTTTAGATAATCTGATCCAACTCCACAGTGTTTACAAACTCAGTCCAAACTGATTCTTAGCCCCCCTTCAAATTCTGATTCAAATTCAAGTAGTCAGTGACCACTCAAGGAGCTGTTGGAGTTCTATAATGGGAGTGAATGTTATATGATAACTCCCAACGCCATTACAGACCTGGGCACTTCAGTTGGGGACTTGATGATGGGACAGGATGAGGACTTGTTTTCATACATAGACGTGCTGGATCTCCTCAGTGTCCTCTGTCTTTCTGTTGGCCGGTATTGTCCAGTACTCCTGGTCCTTTTCAACGTGCATAAAAGACCTGTGGACACACACACACACACACACACACACACAGAAACACATGGGCACCAAGACAGCTCAAACCAAGACTTCGTCAAACTACGGTGGATGGTGAGTGAATTGTCAGGTCACCCAGCATGTACTGTAGTACCTGCATATTAATTCTGTCTCTAGGTTATTTATGATGGCACACTCCAGCACTGTGCGAACAGTGTACTGCCTCTTGACCAGGGACAGGATCCAAGCCCCGTCTGTCTTAACATTATCAGCACATCTGCACTGGCTGGAAACAGATACACAGACAAAGGTCAATAAAGTGCTGGCTCTGCCTATATGAAAGTCCAGTGCTTTGCATCGGGCCCCGCAGCTGCCAGGGGGCCTCATGGGCTTTGGCCATCCCAAATGTGATGTTTCCAATCAAATAAATAACATCTGATTTGGATTAAAAAAAATAATTTTGCAGTACATTAGCTCAAAATTGTCCTCAAAGCATCCCCCATCCTAACATGCCAAATGCTTTGCTTCACATAACCATCTGGGAACTCTCTGTTGGAAACTGTATGGAAAAGGGCAGGTACTTTCAAAACTACTTGGCAGATGATGGGATGAACCATCTGTAAAAAATCTGAAAAGGTCTATCAGTGCTAACTTAAACCCGCCAGTGTCATAAACCCGCCCGGTGTAGCTGTTTATATTTCAAATTCCTCAGAACCGACGCTGATTAGCGAGATTGTTTTGATTGATCGGGCCCAAAAGGATCTCTATGGAGAGTATCCAGACTGATTTGCGAGAGAAACAGAATGTGAGCTTGCGGAATCAGGATGGTCTCACGAGGCTACCCCCACCCCACAGGGTAAACAGAAATCTAGTTCAGGGTCCCACTGTAGCATAGAGACACATTTACAAGGCGACAAATTTACCAGAGTTTTTTTTTTTCTTTTTCTAATAAACTGACTGAGTAGTTACAGTATCTAGATAGGTTGGGATCAGTTCACATACCACGACATCTTGAGGACTGAATTGGCCTTTGTACTTCCCCTTCAGCCAGTAGGCTCGTACTGTAGTAGCCCAGTCACCTATTTGCCCAACTCCTCCATCAACATGCCTGATGCATACCGTGGCATATTTACACTAGGCTGAGCTTTGCTACCAAAAATCCTCACTTTCACTACAAACCTCAAGATCTGGCACATCAGCAAAGTGGACTGAAGCCCTGGGCCTAGTGCCACCATCATCTATGTTTGAATCGGTAGCATTGATTTTTGCACTACATTATCTATTCTGGAACTGGTAGTGTATACCCCTTCTGCCATAGTTATATCTCAACATAGCATCAAATGAAATGAAAACAAAAGTGGACAAAATTTCTTAGGTGGAAAATCCACAACAATTGTGCATTTTGTGATAAAAGCATGGAATTTGGTACACTTACAGGTATTTGTCACTAACAAAATTATTATTTTCATGGATTTGGTCAAATAACTCAAAAAGATGTAAATGCATGAAACCAGGAGTGCTTGTGTCTTTCCTCATGGGAACCAAATATGCCTGAAGTAGCCTCCGCCATGATGGATTTTTCTGCAGATTGAAAATTTGGCGAAACCTATAAAACGTTTCTTTTAATAAACAGTAAATCTGAATGGTCTTAAATTGCTGATAGAAATGTATGTTGCATGTCTCCCTTTAAGGTGTTAATAGCTAAGAGGTCCGTTCCAAGATGGCTGAGAAACTGGTATTTATGTATTTATTTAATTAATATTTTTAAGAGTGAAACATGGTTGAGGGAGATCTAAAGCTCACTGAAGGCACATCAACATATGCCATTCAACAGACTAGTCAGGTTTGATGTCTGGATATCTAAAAAAAAAAAAAAAATACAGTGTTGTGTCTAATTATCCCCCTGGTAAATATCCAGATCCAGAACTGATCTAATCATATGCCACAACCTGCGCTAAACACAAATAACTTTTATCCAATTGATTGTATAACTAATTCCCTTCAAATCAAGGAAGAGACTATATGATGGAGCATTATTATTGTATTGTAATTATATCTAATCCACATAATATTACAGTAATCTGAATGACGTGTTGAGTCAGATCTGTCTTCAGGATCATAGCAGGAGTTTCTTACCTGAGGTGAGGAGGGTGAGTAGAAAAGCTCTGTTCAGGTCCATGATGGCCACTGACTAGCAGCTGCTGTCAGGCTCACTGACAGGCTGCCCTGCGGGCTTGTTTTGTATTTATTATGTATTCTGTTTGTACTGTACTGAGCTGCATGAAGAAAACCAAGTAAAAGTGCACGTCCCCTTCTGATTTTGATGTCAGTAAGACAAATATGATGGATTACTTACCCATCAATCATTGGCCCGGCAAGGACAGGAGCAGAGGTCAGGCTAACATTTGTCAGCAGCAGACAAAAAAAAGACACTTGTTCACTCAGGCCTTTGGCAGCTAGATTGGTTGTTCTTGTTTGTTCTTGTTATTGTCTCTTGTCTGTTTATTGCTCTGATGTAAAGCGACCTTGGGTTTCTTGAAAGGCGCTATATAAATGTAAGTTATTATTATTATTATTAGCAGACAGGAGCACTGAGAGGACAGCAGTAGTGAAGATGTCTATCTATCTATCTATCTATCTATCTATCTATCTATCTATCTATCTATCTATCTATCTATCTATCTATCTATCTATCTATCTATCTATCTATCTATCTATCTATCTATCTATCTATCTATCTATCTATCTATCTATCGATCGGACCCTAGCATGGAGATCTGGCAGACCATCTCTGTGTGAGCCCCTCTCCCGGCCTGGACCATCATAAGGACATTAACACACTGGCAGTAATGACATCACCCGCCCTGGTGTCGCCTGCGAGATGTGGCAGTCGCTGGTCTGCAGGGTAATTGTGCTAACATTACAAGCCTCAAGAGACTAATGGGATGAGAGAGAGAGAGAGAGAGAGAGCGAGTGAGAGAGAGAGAGAGAGAGAGTGTGTGTGTCTGTGTGTGTGCGTGTGTGCGCGTGTGTGATCCCAGTCATGTTCAGCCACCTCAGCCATCAGCTCCTAATGTCTTGTTTGTGTCTCTCCGGACATAATGGACTATCATAGGAGCCCGGCACACAAGCACAGTCATTCATATAGAATCACACACACACACACACACATACACGCATAAAAGTAATACAGGACCGGGACCCAGGGTCCTTATTCCACCACACAGTGATCACACATTATATATCGTGAGGCGACAGACATCACACGACACACACATGCAACTTTCGTGGTCCGGACACATAAACAGTCACATACATACTGTACCACACACTGCCATACAGGATAAACTTCCAGATGAGAATTAATCTTACTGTCTACCGCCAACTGAACTGATGTTCTTCGGATCTTCTTAACATTTTGATATTGACATTTACTGTAAGTGTTCATTCATTCATTTGTTTATCCATTTGTTTGTTAATTTGTGTGTTCATTCAATTGTTGAGTTTGATTTACTGTAACCCAATGATAAACTCTGTGGGCTCCTCAACTCACTGACAGGTGGACCTGATTTTTAAGAAAGTGTATTAATGTAAGTGTTTCATGTAGGAGGGCTCATATTAAATCAGCTGGCTAATAGGGGTGAATGCATGGTGGATGACAAGTTTCCCTGTTTCCACTCTCCAACTCCTCGAGTAGATTGGAGCTCAAGATTTAGCCCTAGAAAAGAGCTGCCGAGAAAAACAGAACGTCTCTTCTGTGGCTTGACCTACAGTGAGCTGTCTGAGGGAGAGAGAGAGAGAGGGAGGGAGAGAGAGAGAGAGAGAGAGAGAGAGGGAGAGGGAGGGAGGGAGAAAGCTTAATCTGAGAGAGACAGGGAGACAATGAGAAGTATTACTTGGTTCAATCCAGCTCAGTTTCAGTGCTGAGAGAAAGTATTGATTTTGCTTCCCCGCTAAGAGACATTTCTTGTGTGCGAGGGGAAAGTACAGTTTGAAACAACCTTCTCTGTAAGACCCTTAAAACAGAATCCAAATGTTATGTAATCCACTAGCTACAGCACACGGCATTGTTCACAGTTGAATCAATACTTCTGGTACTTTCATCTACTGCATTTTGAGATGATTTTTGGTCCACTGAAAAACATACTTTCAAAGGTTTCACAGGCTGGTTTCCTGGACATAAGGGCCAACTAACCCTTATCCTCCACAATAACATGGGACAACTGGACAGTTGGCTGGGTATGATTGGCTACCAAATTGGGTGAAAATGGGATGAAAAAAAGAAAAAAAAGAAAAATCTTCAGCCTCCTTTTGTTCAGGATAAACTATAGTCCAGGACATTGGCTGTACTATTACAGTCCAAACCTTAGACAGGTAAAGTGCAGTGTGTCACTGTCTCAGCCCGGCCCAGGCGTGTGGACACACCCTCGTTCAGTACGGTATATCTGTGATGAGCAACCGGGGATGAGGGGTGAGGCGGCGGCAGAGACTAGGCTCTCATACACACACACACACACACACACACACACACACACACACACACACACACACACACACACACACACACACACAGACTCTCACTGGAGCTGGGGTGGTGTGTAGAAGGGAAACATGCTCTCACAAGGAAGAAATAAGACTGTTGTGTTGGGAGAGAAACATGTCTCCAGCACTCCATCTTGTCTATCTGTCTGTCTGTCTGTCTTAACAAACCCACACCTTCACCTTTCAACAAACTTACTGTACACACACTTGAACACATCCAAAGGCATGCACACAGACACACAGGTGCACACAAACACATAGCTTGATTTGTGGCATAAATCTGTTGATCACAGCAGTGTGCGCAGACATACTTGCTCTGTCATCCATATTAGTTCGTTTCTGTCCCTGCTGCTGCAGGGTCTCTGGAACCCTGCTCACTCTGACGCTCGGCCAAGAACACACACACACCCAAACATACACTCACCAGCCATACAATACTGCACTGCATCACAAGCATCCCTATGCGTGTGTGTATGTGCATGTGTGTGTGTCTGTGTGTGTGTGCACGCCCGCGCGTGTGGGAAAGATGTTCAACCCGCCATGAAAATCATTTGTAATGCATGGTTTGCTCTTTGAAGTACAACCAACACAGTAGTGGAGACATGGTAAGGCTTGCTGTGGTTGGATGACGGAGCAGCACCCCACACACCCGAACACTCTCACCTCTGCACTGTAGCTGCGACCACACACCCAAACACTCACCTCTGCACTGTAGCTGCGATCAGACACCCAAACACTCACCTCTGTACTGTAGCTGCGACCACACACCCAAACACTCACCTCTGCACTGTAGCTGCGACCAGACACCCAAACACTCACCTCTGTACTGTAGCTCCGACCAGACACCCAAACACTCACCCCTGTACTGTAGCTGCGACCAGACATCCAGGCACTCTCATCTCTGCATTGTAGCAGCTGTGTAAATCCAGACACTCAAGACACTCTCATCACTGTACTGTTGTGCTGCTGTGGACCACAAAGTCACTGGGAAGAATTTCAAGGACGTGATGAGTATTTTTCATAATATAGTGTGTTGAAATCTATTCTTTACACTTAGGGAATCACTTATTGATTTTGCTACAGCAGCGTGCGCACACACTCACACACCCACGCACACACACACCCACACAAAGACAGTGAGGTTTGAGTGTGTGTGTGTGTGTGTGTGTGTGTGTGTGTGTGTGTGTGTTTGTGTCAGCCTGAGCCAGGTGAGAGGATAGTCCAGTTTCTGAAGAATGTGTGTAGTTGTTAGCCTCCCTCGCTCGTCTCCCCTCCCTCCATCCTTCCCCTCTCCCTTCCCTCCATCCCTCCCCTCTCCCCCTCCCAACAGTTTAAACAACATCACCAAGGCCGCTCCAGATGTTACTGTTGCCAGGCAACGCCCAACCCCCCCCCCCCACCCCCTCCACCGGCCCTCTCTGCCCAATCAGGCTTTAGGGAGACGTGAGAATAGAAGCAGTACAAACTGCCCCTCTGCAACTGCAGAGGAAACCCTGTTTGTCTTCAGGTCAGCGGGAGATGGAGACATGGTACATAGCACTGACTGTGGTGTCACGTGGCTGCTATGCTCTGTTTAAGATCATCATACTGTATATTCAGGAAGCAAAGCACAGGGTTGCTGGATAGTTGGGAGACTGGAAGTTGATCTGAAGAGTTTAAAAGTGTGCCTGTCCGCAGAGGAAAGTAACGTGACGATTGACTCATCAAAGTGTTGAGTAGTAAGCTAAAAAAAAAAAAAAAGCTACAACAAAAATAAATCACCTTCAAGTGTTTTTAATACGTAGTTATCACTTGTCAAAGTATGTTCATTGACAAAGTATGTTCATTAGCCTACATGTCAATCAATCTTGATGTTTGCCATACCTTACAATATAAAATCCATGTTCCAATCCATCCTAGTTCACACCCTCTTTAGTGAATGCTTAGGAGAGCCCTGGCACTCTCTTCTTTCATTTCGGGGGATGACTGAACATGTATCAAGAGTGTCCCCTAGAGGATGTACAGGAGAATTACATTCTGTGCTGCTTAATGGTTTCAGATGGCCTTCAATACCTTTTCCACTGTGTGCATTCTACCACTGACCACATGAGTTCAGTAGAGAAGCACCTACCTCTGCTGTGGGGTCTGGTAAATAAGCCTGTAACGTGAACCCGCTTTAGGGCCTATCCAGGTACACAGCCCTCCCTGTGGTCTGTTTGTCGAGAGAACTGGCCCCCTGACTCCTACCTGAAGGGAGCAAACATCATCATCCACCAGCTAATACTGAATGGAACAGAGGAGAGGACAGGAGAGGAGACTAGAGGACAGGAGATTATAAAATGAGATGAGGACAGGAGATGAGAGGACAGGAGATGATGAGAGGAGATGAGGACAGGAGATGAGAGGACAGGAGATGATGAGAGGAGATGGGAGGGCGGGAGAGGAGATGGGATATAATCAACTACAGCTGATAATGCTGGTGGGGTGTCTGTGAGGAAAGCAGTAGCAGCAAGGATCAGTAAATGGGAAATACATATACAGTATCCAGCATACATTACAATCATTTTGCCTAATTTGCTTAATTTTCGCTTAATCTAGTGTTGAAGTCAAAGTGCTACAGTAGAACAGCTAAATACAATAGAATAGGTGCTAAGAGGAAGGGTCAGGGTAGTACTTCTTGAAGAGGTGAGTTCTGAGCCCACGGCAAAGATAGGCAGCGAAGTCATGACTGAGTCGATTGACCGCAGGGGCCTCAGAGCAATAGGGCAAACAGTTGCCTGGAGGCAGCAGATCATAGTGGTCAGGCGGGGGTGTAGAGGTTGACCATGGCCTGGAGGCAGAAAGGAGGTGTTCCTTTCATTGCTCTGCAGCCTGGTACCAGAGTTGGATGCGAGCTGCTACAGGGAGCCAGTGTAAAAAACGGAGAAGGGAAGTTGTATGGGAGAACTTGGGGTGGTTGAACACCAAGTGAGCTACAGCTTTCTGAACAGGCTCCAGAGGTTTGATGACCAACGCCGGGGCCCCTGCAAGGAGGAAGTTGCAGTAGTCCAGGTGAGAGATGACAAGAGCCTGGATAAGCACCCTCCTGATGTTGCAGAGCAGGAATCTTCAGAAGTGTGTAACCGATTCAATATTTGCAGAGAATGACAGTCGGTCGTCCAGTTTGACACACAGATTTCTCGCTGTCCAGGTCGGCGTCACCACTGTATCATCAATGGTCATGGCCATGTTAAGGTGCAGGCAAACCTTCCTCGAGAGGAACAGCAGCTCAGTTTTGTCCAGGTTGAGCTTGAGGTGGTGTGTCGCCATCCATCCCTAGATGTCAGCCAAGCACGCAGCAATGCGCACTTTCACTTGTGTGTCAGAAGGGGGAAATGACAGGAAAGACCGGGTGGCATAACAATGGTAGGAGAAACTGTGCGAGCGAATGACAGAACCCAGAGCTGTAGTGTAGCGGGAAAAAGAAAAGGACCCAGGACAGACCGTTATGGAACCCCCATAGTCAGAATGCATGATTCCGACACGGAACCTCTCCACCTCGCCTGGTAAGAGCGTCCTGTCAGGTAGGATGCAAACAGAGAGAGTGCAGAGTCTGAGACGCCTCGGACTTCGGGGGCGAAGGGGAGGATCTGGTGGTCCACCGTGTCAAACGCTGCTGACAGATCCAGTAGTATCAGGACAAAGGAGAGAGAGTTTGCCCTCATGGCGTGAAGTGCTCTGATGAATGGCCACCCTTGAACCCGGACTGGTGGGGGTCCAGGAGATTGAAGATATGAGATATGAAGACAGCTGGTTAAAGAAAGCACTTCTGGTCTGTAGTTT
Source organism: Borostomias antarcticus (assembly GCF_949987555.1). Lineage (NCBI taxonomy): Eukaryota > Metazoa > Chordata > Actinopteri > Stomiiformes > Stomiidae > Borostomias > Borostomias antarcticus. The sequence continues at coordinate 14,341,358 of NC_140252.1, forward strand.
TGACGTCAGAGGGGTCAAGTGATGGTTTCTTGGGGGGGGGGGGGGGGGGCAGTCTTGAAAGCAGAGGAAAAGCATCCTGATACAAGAGGTGTGTTGATGAGGTGGGCTAGGAATGGAAGGTGTTCAGTTGCAATATACTGAAGGAGAGAGGAGGGGACAGGGTCAAGGAGCTAGATGTAATTGAGGACCTCGTTAGGGGAGAAGGGAGGAAGGTAGGGTAAGTTGGGACATGTAGAGGGGAGGGAGAGAGGAGATTGAAGTTGTAGGGAGGGTATAGAGGGGGGAGGGTGGAGAGGTGTGTGTGGTTGGTGTGTAGACTGCTGACTGGGGGGTGAGGGAAAGAGGATCTGATATCGTTAAAATTCTTGCCAAAGAAGTTGGCGAAATTGTCAGGGAGAAGGCAGGGAGTAGGAGGAGGGGGTGAGAGTGATGAGTTATGATTGAGGCAGAGCTTTGAATTTCAGAGCAGAAGAAAGCAGCAGATAGGGAGGAGGAAAAGGTTGAAAGAAGAGGTTAAGAGAATAGGAAGAAGAGAAAGAGAGAATAGGAAGTTAAGAAGGTCCTCCGGGAGTTCGCTTCCTTAGTTTACGCTCAGTCAATGTCTATGTCAATGTCATTTTATTTCTATAGCACCATTCAAACAAATCAATGTAGCACATAGTGCTTTACATAAAAGGAGAAGGATAAAAACATAAATCATACAAAGACAATTCTCTCTCTCTCTCTCTCTCTCTCTCTCTCTCTCTCTGGGCGGCTGTAGCTCACGAGGTTGCACGGGTTGTCCACTGATCGTAGGGTTGCTCACAATGAGAAGGCTGGCACTTTGCATGGTATCTGCCACCATTGTTGTGTGTGTGAATGAGAGGCCATTGTAAAGCTCTTTGGATAAAAGCACTACAGTATATACTATAAGTGCAGTCCATTTACTCTCTCTCTCTCTCTGACTTCAGTGTATGTGGGATTCATATCCCTTCAAGACTTGGCAGCTCTGGCTGACATTCCCTTTCAAAATGAGTCCATAAAACCATCACTCTTCCTCCCTCTCATCTGCTGCGAACCGCACCTGTCCGACCAGACAACTGGTATGGTGGAGAGTAGAGAACTCAGAGTTCCTGTAGGGGAACCCAGTGTATTTTCGCAGACCATACAAGCTGATTTAAACACCTTACACACACACACACCAATGTTAATTTCGTTGATGCAAACTGTGACGAAAAAGCGCACAGAAATGTAATTCAGTAGCTTTGTCCATCAGTCGAAACCCGTTCGATTTCAGTCTGTTAAATCTACTGTACATTTAGTCAAATAAAATCTTGATGCTATTTAGTCAAGTAAAACTAGACTAAAACTAAAACAATTCAGATGACTAAAATATAACTAAAACGAAATAGCATTTTAGTCAAAAGACAAAATCTAAATTTGCTGTCAAAATTAACACTGACACACGCACGCACACACATACCGTTTGTAGATAGAAGTCACAGACAGATCCCCCCCCCCACTTCCTCTCGTATTCTCGTAATCACACCAGTTTCCCCGCTATCCCTCCATTTCAGCTGAGACGTGGCGTTACCGCTCCTGTCTGTTTTAATGAAGTTCCAGGCCAAACAGCGGGACACCTTTCATTCAGTCTGACAGCTGATGAGCCACCCACCAGATCAGCTCACCCCCTGGGTTCTTTTTCCAATTATCACACCAGTGATTTCACACGCAGCACTCATGTTGCGTGAACGCATGAAATAGTGTGTCAGGCCATGTTACATCTATAGGACCGCAAACAATTCTTCTAGTGTTGACATGCACACATGTACACACACGCACTATTGTATATGTTTTCAATTGCCATCCTTGACAGCATAGAGCGCTAGCGTTTCCCGTTCGAAACCCTGACCACATGTCAATTGATTGTAAGCAAATGACACTGTGTAACCTCACCTCCGCACCTCCACCTCGTCCCACTTCACCAACACTCAGGTGTTCTAACCGATAAGTTAGAACACCTGAACACCCCCCCCCCCCCCCCCCCCCCCACACACACACACACACCCTGACTCTCTGAGGGGGGTCTGTGGGGAGCTGGTAAGAGCCCAGTAAGGTTGTGCTAAACACAGAGGAGAGGAGGACGAGAGGTGCTGCAGGTGTGTCTCTCTATAGGCTCTGCTACAGTGTACCAAAGCACACCAGCTGTTTAAGGCAGCCGGGGGAGTTAGGGCAGAGAAGAACATGTGGTAAGATAATGATCAGCCATGTCACCCAGAGTGACAAGTGTCCTCAGAGCCCATCTGTCGGTGGGGCTGACAGCACGGAGACATGTGGCTGGAGATTGGAGACAGACTACCTGATCTTGAGGGGGTTATGTCACCGTTTGAAAGTGATGGGCGAGTCTGTGTTACCTACAGTAAGCTACTGCACTGTCCATGTTCAATGACACTAATGTCAACTATTGACATTTCAGAACACATGAAATATTGATGTGTCTGAGATCAGTCTTTGGTAGAGGCTAGGGAGGGAAGAGGGATCCTGAGGGACTGTGGGTAATTTTGCCTCATGTTCCTTCTCCCTCGCCCTGTCACCGGCTTGTCACTCTTGTGGATTGATGTTCAATAGAGCACGCTCATTCGCTTGAACAGTGTTGGTGTTCTTTCAATCGCTCATCACCGGCTTTCATCTTTCTCTCACTCCTCTTCCCGCCACTCCTCTCTTTCTCTCTCTCTCTCTCTCTCTCTCTCTCTCTCTCTCTCTCTCTCTCTCACACACACACTCTCTCACATCTACCCCCAACCAGCCCCTAAAGCTTTCGCCTGGTGGGAGGTTTTATTGACAAATACATTTCACTGGACAGGCTGGGCTCCAATTACCCCACACTTCGTATACTGGAGTGAAGTGAAGGATGGGGTGGTGAGCATGGATTTATAGGGAAATATGACACAATTACAGTTGACAAAGTCAGCGATTATCATCATCAGTCTTTCTACATCTCCCTGGGGTGTAACATGAAGCCAGGGGAAAGGGGCACAATATGATTCATATTATGCATTCTGAATTCATATTTATTCAATTATAACTGAGGACATAATGTTAACAACCGAATATGCAATACCCTCACTGCAAAAAACAGTAGTTAAAATACATGAAATAAATACAGAATTTGAGGAGAAATTACTCAATTTCTGTGCATGCAGCAAGATAATTTTACTTGATGATAAGAAATCTTAAAATAAGCAGGTTCGAGTCTAGAAATAAGATGTAAACTAGTAAACAACTTTTAAAACAAGCTCGGACAACAAGACACGGACACAGCTCTCGCTCTGGGTGTACAGGGATTGGATGGCCCTAAGTAGGGATCCCCTTAGACCTGGTCCAGGGCGATATCCTACGGATAACGCCCTGTTACTCTCAATGCAATTTGCCTATGAAAGCGCTTCATCGGCCCGGTCGTCCGAGTCTACAGACAAACCGTTTCGTTACTCACCAAAGTAAACACATCGTTGGAAAGATGAAAGCCTTTTCTCCTAATGTAATGTGTAATGCAATGTATTTTTACTCTTGTTTAATAATTAAGTGTGGAATAAAAAGGTTTGGTCTTGCCCAGACTGGCAGTCTGCAATTCTGGCTCATGCTAGATGAGCCACACCATATTTTAGTTGGATGGGCCATTCAACATTGTCAGAAAAAAGACCCTTTTTATGATGGATCTGTTCACTGGTTAAAAAACAACAAATAAAAAAAAACAACAACAACAACAAACAAGTATAGAAACACTGTGTTGTGGTGCGCCTATGCGCTTAAACTATAGAGCAAAATGGAGCAGCCACTTTGAAAGCAGGGGGAGCAAAAGTCAGGCTATAGCTCCAGTTTAACCTTCTCATGTCATTGTCCAGATTGTTATTGCCTCTGTGCAGCAGGCCCAAATCGATAGGCTTTCTCCACTTTGCATGATGTCGGCCCTGATTCACGCCCAACTCATTCTGTTTCTTTTCTGTCCCCTGCACTGTCAACTCTCCGCTGTTGTCCCCAGTCCACCCCTGGTGGGAGATTGTGGTGATTTGTGTGATTTGTGTGATTTATTTACTAAATTTGGCATATTGGTAAGGCATGCTTGTTATATATTTCATAGAACTGAAAAGCTGGGCATCTAATGGGTACATTTATCAAGCCATTGCCAAGTGGAACCTTGAAACTTGTCGGAACAAATCTCATCCCCTGTTCTTTCAGCTGTAACAATAATGAACAGCTGCGATCATCTTTGGTGGGCTAAGAAAGTCACTATAATTAGGTAATTTAAGGTGTTCACTGCTAAAGTCTCCTGATTGTGCTGTCATGAATGTACAGTAGATGGGGCTACTTCCAGACTCTAGGCACATATGATGTGGAAACTCCTGAGGATAATTTCTATAAGCTGGTACGATTTTATGAGGGTGAGTTACATGATGTATAAAGATGTGACGCGCTGTGAAACTCTTGTGCGTACAAAGAGCGTTTGGCAATCTTCAAGAGTGTTCTCTATCAGATTTGTTTTCAACAAATCAATCCGTGCTGTGGACCTTTTGACATAACACCCTGACCCGTGCTTGCAGAACAATCCCCTAGTCTGTCAATCCATTGTCAGGGAAAATGTTAAATTGGTTTGCGTATGCATAATCAGATGTTGCAGTCTCGACCAGTTTAGAAGAAAGGTGAATGCTGAATATGGTTTATACTGTAAGACCCAAAACACAGCAACCCACACTTAACATGCAGAGCAGCATATGACTCTAGTGCAGGGGTGTCAAACTCAAATACACAGTGGGCAAAAATTTAAAACTTGAACAAAGTCGCGGGCCAACATTGAACAAATGAAAATTTTAATATGGACCCAAACAAGTTTTGCTTTAACATTGAATATGCACTTATCACTTTCGCTTTTGGTGCGCATCAATGGTGTGCACTAACATATGTGAATACGCCCTCAGACACAAGTGTTGGTGCTCCAGCTGCTCAGTAGAGAAGCTTGTAAAACCCTGACTGTCCTACAGCCAGGCAGACAGACAGACAGCCGGCATGCAGACAGACAGCCAGGCAGACAGGCAGGCAGACAGGCCGGCAAGAAGGCAGACAGGATTGAATGAACAGGAACAGAGCAAACACAGCGGCCGGCTAGGTCAACACAGGTGTCTCTATCACAGTGAGACGTTACATAACGTAAAGCTTCTGTTTTCGGCCTTTCTTTTCGCCATTTTTAAGAAGGGGTAACACGGTTACAGTTGTAGTATGAGATTGCTATGACTACTGTCACAGAAGAGAGGGCGTTTCTGGGTCCTGTCTTGATTGACGCGCCAAAACAACAGCAGAGCATTATGGGATTTGTAGAATTAGCGGTGAATGCGCTGTATAATACTGGCGGGCCAGCTCTAGTAGTCATTTGGTATTGCCTCGCGGGCCAAATATAATTACACTGCGGGCCAAATTTGGCCCGCGGGCCAGAGTTTGACACCCCTGCTCTAGTGCTACAGTATTAGGGCTACTGTATATATAAACTCTGCACCTGAGAGACAGAAACAAAAGCAGTTAAAGCCTTCTTCTGAAAAGCCGTAATGTCTCCAACACATGCTTAAGTCCAAATTTACATCGTCTGCCTCCAGCAAGAATAAATATGCAGCTTCTGTGTTGTTTTTTCTGACAGGTTCATGAATGGAAGCAGCTTTTTGAGGCCAAAGAGTGAGCGCTCCAACTTGCTACTGCATTCTCTGAGGCTGGTCTCCAGAAACAGCTGTATGCATTGAAGGTGCTGTTTTTATCTGCCTTATTTGCCTCATGCGGGAGTCTAGATGCAAAACTGTGTGAAAAACGCCTGTTATATCAGAGGCTATGTGTTCAATGCAGAGTTTGTTAGGGAGCAAAGACCTTGGAAAAATGTCTCTCTGTTGCTCTCTCTCGATCTCCCCCCCTACTCCCCACTCTCCTTATTTTTGTGTGTTGGCTGTAAGCTGACACACCAAGAAGAGGGAATCCTATTTCTCGCTCCCTTCCTCTTTCCGTCGTGTTGTTGACCTGCAGTTCCATTGTCGCTATCACAAGAGGCAGTGGTCCCAGAACATCTAAACCAAAAGACTCCACAGAATTCCTTCTTCTTCAAAGCACCGCCACCACCACAGAAGAAAACTACCTCGGAAAAATAATTTCACTCGGACAGAACGCGTCTAAATAAATTATTTATTGGTAGCGCCGAGGCTTCAAAACCCAGCATTTGTTAAAATAGAGCGTGGGTCATATTTGTTCATTATAGACCCATCTATGCACGGGCATTCTTGAAACAGAAGCAGGTGGAGACAGACGAGTTCAGAGTGAGCCGTATTTTAGTGCAAAGACTAGTATTTTATATACCATCAATATGTCTGGCTGTTGCGTCTACGGGTGTAGGCTACAAATCGGCGCTCTAGTGACAAACTTTATTCGTTTCAAGAGGAAAATTTTCAGAAATGGAGTCGCCTGTGGCTAAGCATAGCCTACGGACTGGACTGAGGACATAATCAGAAATGCCTGTGTTTGCGATGCCCATTTTATATCAGGTAAGTTATTTTCTCGTTCCTATAGCGCCCTAAAATACAGCTTGACGGTGGACATGCAACCGTATGCCTTTCAGATTGATCATGTTGGCAATTTGTGTGAATTTGCTGCTATGTGAGAGATAAGGACCTGTTGTCGCATGTCGTTGACAAGCTTCCCCTTATGGTGTCAGAACGATGGCTTATGAATGCGATGTTATTATGTTAAATACAGTAGCCCAGAGATGGTTAGCACTGGCAGGGCTATTTCAGTTTGATAAAAGACATTGCGTAGTTTGAGCACGAGTTGTCGTAGCCTAATGGACTTCGTTTTGGTGCGGAATTATAGTTGTTTACGTTTTGATAGGAACAATTAAATTGTCCCAAGTGTTGCAAATTATTGGTACCCCTACCAGTGGCGATTGCTCCTATACCCTAGACTTGGTCCAGGGCGATGAATGCGCTTCCTCGTCCCGCTCGTCCGAGTCTACAGACAAAACCGTTTCGTTAATCACTAAAGTAAACACATCGTTGGAAAGATGAAAGCCTTTTCTCCGAGGTCGCTACAGTTTGTAGTCCCCCACCTTAATTTACTGTCCCTTATTTTCTCCATTCCTCTCTCCCTTTTCTCTCTGTCTTTGCTGTACTGTTTGTCAATTTTTCTATGGGTCTCTGTTCTGTCTTCTATCTCTCGCTCTTTCTCTCTCTGTCTCTGTTGGAAATAGAACAAGTGTCCCTTTGAGTATTTGAGCTTTAGAGGGGCACCTGGTAGCCCTGAAATTGGATGCAGAAAGGAGGAAGGAAGCAAGGAACTTCAAATAAGCATATCAGAACAGATATATACTGTAGATAGATAGATAGATAGATAGATAGATAGATAGATAGATAGATAGATAGATAGATAGATAGATAGATAGATAGATAGATAGATAGATAAATAGATAGATAGATAGATAGATAGTGTAGTTGCTTAAAAAATGAAAGTATTTGCCAAAGCCTGGGTTCGCTTAAAAAGATGTTCAGTCAGGTTTATTAAGAAACAATACGGTTGCAAACGGACTTCAATAGTAAAACACAGAGTGATTCTATCAGAGAAGTGAAAGTCAGATCGCCAAAACTGCTCCTTATATTGCTTCAAACCAACGAGGTAGTATAGGTGTCATTTGATTGGCTGAGTCGGATATCACCCAGTGGGCGGGGGATGAAAACTCACTTTGAATATTACTTTGAATATAGACAAAGGTCTGAGTCAGGGCAGGAAGGACAAGGTGTGGCCTTTCTGACTTGGACAAAGGAAGGAGGAAGAGCGAGGAAGAGGAGTCTGTTTACAATTACAAAGGGAGAGTTGGGTGTTTATAATTATAAAGGGAGATTGAAACCTAGGGGTTGCAGGGGAAAGAAAATATATGAATCTGAATAGTCTTGAGACTGTGTGTTAAATTCCATGACAACTCCCTCATCTGTGGCTGAACAGCCACATAAAATATATACATCAGATATAAAATAAGCATAATAAAATTTTTTTTAAAAAAATAAAAAATAAACACAAATTTCAAAAACTCTATGCTATACATGTGGAAAGGAAGTAATTTCTCCACTAGGTGGAGCAAGAACAAAAATGCAAATTACGCTTTAAAACTCCTTGTTACAGAAATTTGACAGGAAACAAGGTAAAAAAAACATGTATAGTCTAAGAGTGGACAACCATTCACCAAAAACCCTTGATTTAAATTTTGAATAAGGCAAAAAGATAAATGGTTAGCAGTGTAAGGAGGGCAAAAAACCTCTTGGTCAATTTAGAGGAAAAACCCAAACTTATTTATCAACTCATGTTTCAACCATTGTAACTCTTGTAAACAAATATGATATTTTTCAGATTATTTCAAAGTTCATTCACTCTTGTGAATAATCGCATGTGATGTCCTATGGAACATAGCTTCCATGTGTGCGTCTCTGAATGTTTAATGTAGGTTCCAGTGTGTGCGATCAGAGGTGCAGTCATTTCTGTTGAGATTGTCTATGTTGTCATACCACAACCACAAGAAGGAGGTGACCGGCAAGGTCAGTCTCCGATTGCTCATCAGAGAGAGGAGAGTGTGGCAGTGGCTGTCAAGGTCACTCTCCGATTGCTCATCAGAGGAGAGGACAGTGTGGCGGTGACTGCTTTGCCCTTGAGATCTCTGGTTCGGCTGCATGGACCGTCCTCTCAGCTACTTTTGACAGCTATTTCACACAGGCCAGAATGTCCTGGTGCTGATTGTTCCATCTTTGACGGGTAGGTTCATCCCGCAACATCTACTTCTCTTCCATGTTTTCTGGCCTGTTCTCAGGCTGCTCATTTGCTCCTGGTAGTCTCTTGTCTCCCCATTTGGCAGGTCTACATAGAGCGGTCAGCCAGCGAGCTCTCGGAAGGTGAGGAGGGAGTCCCTGTCCTGGTCCAGCAGGGTGAAGGTGCGGTGGGACACGGTGTCCGTGTGGACCCCACACAGCCAGGGCGAGTGCTGAACCCGGTCCACACGGTACTGCTCCACGTAGGGCCGGCCCGGGTCGTGCTGCTGGAGGGCCACCTCGGCGCTTCCGCTCCCCCAGTACAGGCTGATGAAGTGCTCCGTCTGTGGATCCACAGATGAGAGAGACAAACAGAGACAAAACAGAAGAGCAAAAGGAGAGTCCTCTGGTCTGGTCTCCCTGTTCCCCTCTTTGGTCAGGAACGGTTATTCAAAATCTGTTGGAGATTCTCAGAAATATGGTTAAGCGCAAGCTCCTGCTTTGGGGAAAAAATGTTGTTATTCAGTCAGGAAAACTTAAACAGGTTGTCTGTTCAAGTGTCATTTAGAGCCAGTCTGCAGTACCCTACAGTGACATCAGGGGCAGTGTTTAGAATGACATCAACACGCCCAGTCCCCAGTCATGATCAAGGCAATTGGATTTGGCTCTAGAATTTCTCTCGCGATTTTATGAAAATAAAATAACCATATTCTCGTCTCTCAAAACAACACCCCCTAAGGGTGAAAGCAAAAATTTCCTGAAGTCAGGATAAAAATAGAGATGGGGCAAAGAAAATGACACTAAAATGAACTGGCTTCATTTACAATTAACTAATCAAAAAACTCCATCAAAGCTTTATTTGTATAGCTAAAAATTTGTATATCTAAAACCTCCCTCTTCTGCATTTGAGGACAGAGTATTTGGGCACTGCTCCTGTTTCATACTTATCTGTCGCTCACAGTGAGTTGGTGACATGGCGTTGGTCTGCATCTCACGAACCCCAGATCGCCCATCTGTAGGGAAACAGGCCAGTAACCTCCATCTTCACCTCCGGTCCTGTGCCCATCTCCTGGTTCGGCATTCACCCATCACTCCCGGAACGACAGTTGTCTGTAAAAAACCACTCAGAAAAAACACTCAGGCCCGATGAATGTGCCTCAAACTATAAACATGAGATATTTAACATAACCATTTAAAAATATATAATTGGGTTATGAGATGCTGCATTCAGATTAAGACACTGGCAAACATTATCTATTCCCCCCACTATTATGCACAAACCTTATGTCTTCAGCTACATATGTCCTGTCCTGTTTATTTACCTTAAAAAAATGGGTCTATATTGGCTAGTTAAAGTCTACCTTGTGGGTTGTTCAAGGGAACTCCAGCAGATGGCGCTGAACCCTAGGTTACAGGATTCTTTCTCTCCTTTCGCCTGCTGTAAATGTGACAGTCTTTGATCCAGTGACCAGTTTTACCACAATGAAAACACGCGTCAGTTCTGTCTCCGTTTTCGTTTCCCTCCCTCGGTTTCATTCTGTAGTTTATTCTGTTTCTATACCCTTGATTCTTGTTCGTGTGACGACCCTGTGGTCGTTGTTGGTTGGGAGCAGACGGAAAAACAGAGTTGGGAGGCGGGGCAGCAGCTGCGGGTGAACCAGTCATAGTTTGGGAAGGATGTGTGAGCTCTGAGTGCCGAGTCGGCGTGATAGAGTTCAAAACGGAATGACTAGGAGGGGGGAGGGACTCTGAATATTCATCTCTCTGATTAACTTCGTCAGCTACGCTTCTTTCTGACTTGAAAAAACACTCGTGTGCGAGTATTTCCCACTTCCTGAATGCATTCCAATCTATCACATTTCCAGGCTCCCTTCCTAACCTAGTCATTTCAAACGCCTGTAACTGAGCCCTAACAGTTGCTAACTCACTAATATTGAGTGTACCGGACAGGGGGAAATCAGAATGCTTCGCCCAGATCAAATACTGTACACAAGCATCATCCCAAAGCCTTTGCGCAACAATCTTAGCTGGCCCAGACAGCGAACTAGTATTGGTATTCATAATTAACACAATACCCTACAGCCTATAATTCAAAACTAACGGTGAAAAGAAAAGTATAGTTAAACACAGGCGGGAAATAAACAAAGGAATATAATTTCGAAAGAAAACAAAGAAACATTAGATTCGACTCACCCAGTCAGGAAGTTCTTTGTTCTCTGGCTCAAGGCGGATCACCGCGAGAGCTGTTTTCCGGCGTCTCCTAGACAACCAGCTAGCCTACTGGAATCTAGCAGAATTTTAACAGTCTAAAAAGTGTACAAAAATACTTACAATACTTTACCTGGATCCATGACGCGCGTAACAAACAATACAAACCAAGAGCCGAGGCTCAACAGTAAACACATAAGACGTATAAGACGAAACAAAGGCTTACGTTACAAACAAGCATGCTCGGCTGCACTAGCAATTTGGTCCAGGCTAAACCGGATGTCTAGATCCTACCAAATATGTACAGCCACTTGGTCAAAACTAACTTCTCGTTAGGTCTACCAAACCACCCGGGATCAAATGGGAAAACGTTTCTCCAAGAAACGCGGATTGGAAACACCAATCACTCCCTGTAGCTACTTCTCTGCGGTTTTAATCTCATCCGCGACCGGCCAAAAGGGAAGCCTGTTCTGTGCCAATTCTGTGGCCTTTTTAACTCACGTTTTAACTTGTAACCGATAAACAACCTAAATTGTACATCAAACTACAGGGGAAACAAGCTTCACGAGACCAAAAATCACACTTCTTCTGAATCACACTTCTTCTGAACACTGCTCATGCCCTCGTAACGAAACAAAAACGAAGTCAAAACGACAATACGATATAAATATATATATTGCTGTTCACAACTTCCTTAGATAGTTACACAACTTATAGTACTAAAATACCCACGCTGGGGTTTCTGTTTTCAACAATCTAGACCAACACAAGCTGAACCGAAACCAAGGCAAATAACAAGCATAAAAGATTCGTTTTTCAACGTACCGTGAGCCTAGCCGGGTGAAACCAACCGCGGGGCTTCTCCAAAAGCAATGCGCATAGACGCAACGAGAGAAGCTTCCCAAAGCGGCTACCGCTCCGCACGTCTGCGTCCCTTGCTTTCACCCTGGCAAACCTCACGGCAGTCGATCCCGTCCTCAAGTCGCCAATTGTAGTTGCTTAAAAAATGAAAGTATTTGCCAAAGCCTGGGTTCGCTTAAAAAGATGTTCAGTCAGGTTTATTAAGAAACAATACGGTTGCAAACGGACTTCAATAGTAAAACACAGAGTGATTCTATCAGAGAAGTGAAAGTCAGATCGCCAAAACTGCTCCTTATATTGCTTCAAACCAACGAGGTAGTATAGGTGTCATTTGATTGGCTGAGTCGGATATCACCCAGTGGGCGGGGGATGAAAACTCACTTTGAATATTACTTTGAATATAGACAAAGGTCTGAGTCAGGGCAGGAAGGACAAGGTGTGGCCTTTCTGACTTGGACAAAGGAAGGAGGAAGAGCGAGGAAGAGGAGTCTGTTTACAATTACAAAGGGAGAGTTGGGTGTTTATAATTATAAAGGGAGATTGAAACCTAGGGGTTGCAGGGGAAAGAAAAGATATGAATCTGAATAGTCTTGAGACTGTGTGTTAAATTCCATGACAATAGATAGATGGGTGGGTGGGTGGATTGATGGGTGAGTGGGTGGGTCGGTGGGTAGGTAGGTAGATAGATAGATAGGTGCGTGGGTGGTAGGTCGGTCGGTCGGTAGATGGGTTCTAAGTTGGCCCATGCTACATCCCTCCACCGGATTTCATGAAAATGATTCTGGTAGTTTTTGCTGCACCCTTCCATCCTTACAAAATCGGTGCACTAGTTTTTACGTAATCCTGCTAACTGATGTATGGACGGACCGATGTATGTATGTGCAAGTGAGTAGTGCTGATATAACTAGTAAAATAAAATAATAAAAGAGCAGGACACAGATAGGGAGAGAGAGAGAAAGAGAGAAGAGAGAACAGGAGGCAGAGCAGAGCATTAGTCCTGGTACTCCACTCCCCACCATCCCCCCTGTGAAGCGTTAAAAAGCCTAATGGCTCTGGAGAAGAAGGATCGCCTGAGTCGGTTCTCTGAGCAGCCTGCCACTGAACAGACTCCTTTTGTTCACTATGGTGGTGTGCAGTGGGCGGCTGACATTTTCCATGATGGCTTTAGGGTCCTTCTCTCAGGATTGCGGCCCGGGGTGATTCCACCTCAATCTGGGCCATGAGGAACAACACCCCTTATCTAGAGTCATACCGATGGCGACAGTTTGGTAAGCATACACAAACAGCAGCCTATGCATTACCCTTTATTATTGCACGTCGGTCACTGATGCGCACAAGACTGCAGATAATGTGCTGCACGTATGTCGCAATGTGTTCTGGCACACACAGGTAAGGAGCCGACATGATACATGCAGTAATGCTATTTAACCGTAAAATATGTAGAATTTAAAGCATTGGAATATCTCTATATTGCTACGATAAATCGAGAGGGATCAGTCAATGTGGACGTCTGTGAAAACTGTCCTTGTAGACAGCTGTTTGGCTCTTCTACAGCCATTTCTCAAATTTGGCGTTGGGTTGACAAAAACATGTAGCCTTGTGAGACCATCCTGTTCTCGTGAGCTCACATTCTGTTTCTCTCACGAATCAGTCTGGATACTCTCCATAGAGAGATCGGAAAACGATCTAGCCAATCAGTGTTCTAAGTACTAGAGCTACGCTGGCCAGGTTTAGGTGTGACGATAGCGAGCTGCCGTTGAGGTTAGCGTGTGATAGACAGTGATAAGACAGATGGTTCATCCAGTCACCTGCCAAGTATTTTTGAAAGTACCTGAACTTTTCCAAACAGTTTTCAACTGATCGTTCCCAGATGGTTATGTGAAGCAAACCATCTGGCAAGTCAGGTTAAGTCTGGCCATTCCCATCCTATGATTTCAGGGTTAAGGTTAGGGCTAGGTTTATGGCTGGGTTAAGGTTACATTAGTTGATCCCCTAACCAATCACGCCACACAGTGAGTTTCATTATCACATTCTAAGGACACTGATTGGCCTGGTTGGAATTCCAACTGAGAAATCTCTCTGGACGAGAGCCTTTCCATATCCTGAATCGCTTTTAAAAATTCTGATTCTTTATCATAAACAATATTTCCTACTGATGTCTACAGCCTTCTATTAACATATTAACTGATTAATATTAAAGCTGATGTCTAGCAGTGTTGCTCAACTCTTCTCCTCCATCTGGCTAATCAAATCAGAGGCCCAGAACTAAGATGACATGTAATTATCTTTTTTTTTAAGACCTTATGAATTACTTAGCTTGTTGCTGATGAGATAATTATGCCATAATGATGGCTCCATTCAGGATGCCTCCAGAGGGTGGTTAGAGAGGTGCTGGGTTTGAAGTGCATGCATAGGTCTTCTGGATAAACGCACATGGCTCAACCAGCTGCTAGCTGCTACGGACGCAACAGCCACCTCTTTAGAAGTAATTGATATTAATGTACATTGACATGTAAATGCATTTTTTCCCCACGGCCATCAACCTTATAAACATGGTTCCTCTCTGACTCTCTCCCCCGCCCCTGCAACTTTTGCACTAAACTGATCTTGCACTGACTCTTTGTAGTCCAATTGCACTACTACTTTTTGCACTATATTTGTATCACTGCACTTTACAAGCCCTGTCATGCATTGTCCTGTCCTTGCACCTGTCCATTGTTGTTTTACTGTAAGCACCACAGTATCTGAAAACAAAATCATATGTATGTAAAAGTACAATGGAAATAAAGGTGTTCTGATTCTGATTCTATGTATACTTCAGACTGGAGCCTGTCAATTAGAGACGCTTTATTTAAGCAAGATGTGCATTGACAGTGTGCATTGACAGCTTGGCAAGGCAGTGCACCAACAGCCGGGGTTTCTCAGTCAGCAGTCAGATAACATGGACACATGACAAATAGTCTATCTTATTAGCTGGACCCCTGGTGTGCCTTCTGATTAGAAGACATTACATCGTGCAGGGTCAATCAGTTGATGAACGTCTCGGTCGTTAGCTCGTTATCTCATCTTGCCTTTTCACAGAGCTGTTCATTAAACATAATCAACTGGTGTAGGTTTTAATTACAGTGACGGGGACCTGTCGAGGCCTGAGTCCTGTCCTGCGAGTAGGGGTACAATTCCAGTTTTTGTTCCGGCCACAACAGTGGAACCGGCATCGTTTGTAACCTGAATCTCTCGCTTCTTTGGCATGAATGTTAAAGGAACAATTTACCCATTTGAATGTTACTAGTGCAGTGCCCGTCATGCTTGAAGTCCATGAAGCATTGCAGAATTGTCTGTAGCTCTTTCCAGGGAGCTAGATTTTATTTCTAGCCCCCATAGCCATATAAACTCCTTGGTCCCATCACACAACAGGTCTTCTGTTCTACAGCCGTGCACAGAGAGCCCTGAAGATTCAGATTCGGATTGAGCTCTGAATACTGACATCTTAAGTGTAAACCCTGTGTTCTGAAGTCCAGGTACAAGAGTGTTTTCTACTGAAATTATTCAAATTATTAAAAATGAGTAGTCGAGATGCCAACGTTCACCTTTATAGGTCCAAAGCTGGTTACTTTTATTCCAACAGTTACGAGTTTGCAAATTTGGGCTCTCTGGTAGGAGACAAGTTCCATCAAGAGCCATGATTATTCTCAACCACAGCATTATACCCACTAGCATATGTAAAACTCCACTAACCAATTATTGAGAGGGTTACCAAAGAGTAAGGCAGTTCTACAGGTCAATTGTTGACCTGTATGTTTATGGCCTTGGGAAACAGCTGCTAGGACATAGAGAATCATAAAAATGGTTGGGCAACCTCCTTCCTTATTAACAATGACCAGAGAAGCATTACAGTGAGGAGAGAATGGGTGTTCATGTAAAGATGTTCTCCCAAACTCACATATCCACATAAGGTCTGGTTACACTGGTGTCAGACATGAAATTATAAAGATAGATTTGGATTTCTCTGTTACAGTGTCTACTCATAATTTAGCTGGTTGTTGATGAGATAATGGTGCCAAGTTATGCATGGCTTCATTCAGGATGCCTCAAGACAGTGGTTAGAGTCTAAAGAGGTAATGGGTTTGAAGTGTGTGCGTAGGTCTTATGGATAGACGCATATGCTATGGCTCAACCATGTAGCTTCTATACCCTCCTCTTTAGAAGCAATAGACATCCGTTTACATTGAATGAATGTAAATAGGCTATTCTGGGACTCTCGCCATTCAGGGTCCAATGAGCTACGGAACCATTACTGTACATTTCCATGTGAACCTCTCCATCTTGTTCTGTCTAGGGATTGAAAGCCTGGGAACAATGAAGCAGCCGACAATCCAAGGCTGTCCTTCTCATATAAACTACTAGTAGTAGTTGCATATCCTTATATGGGGCTGGCTAATTCATGTGAACGGCCACGAGCTTTGAACTACAGAAGAGAAGGCAGATGCGAACTCTTCCAGCGGTTTACGAACACGTCGTGAGTCAGACGGGAGCTTTCCTTAGAAACGTTCTTAGGAAGAAATTTAAGAACAAAACTTAAGAAGATATTGGTGAATGAGGCCCAATGACCTGAAGCATACTGCAAAAGCAACCAAAGAGTTTTTCAAGGCAAAGAAGTGGAATGTTCTGCAATAGCCAAGTCAATCACCTGACCTGAATCCAATTGAGCCCAAAGAACAAATACTGTAGATACTGAAGACAGTTGCAGTGGAGGCCTGCAGAGCCTCACCAGGGAAGAAACCCAGCATGTGCTGATATCTATGGGTTCCAGACTTCAGGCTGTCACTGACTGCAAAATATTTGCAACCAAATATTAAAAATGACAATTTGATTTATGGTTATGCTAGTTTGTCCAATTACTTTTGGTCCCTTAAAAAGGGGGGTATCACATACTGTATAAAATGTGTTGTAATTCCACCATTCACCTGATTTGGATGTAAATACCCTCAAATTAAAGCTGAAAGTCTGCTTAAGGCACATATTGAATGTTTCATTTCAAATCCATTGTGGTGGTGTACAGAGCCAAAATTATGAAAATTCTGGGGTGCCCCGGTGGCTCATTGGTTATGGCGCTTACCACATTAAGGCTAGTCCATGCCGCAGTGGCCCAGGTTCAAATCCGGCCTGGGCCCTATGCTGCATAATCCTCCCCTCTCTCTCTCCCACCTTTCCTGTCAATCTACACTGTCATATAGCCTATAATAAAGCACAAATGCCGAAAATATATATTTTTTAAATGATGAAAATGCTGTCAGTCTAAATATTTATGGACCAAATTGTATATGCCCTCCTGTTTCCTTTGTTCTCTGTCCGTTGTCAATGTTAGTGCGTTTCTCCCCGGTGTTCCTGTTTATTTTTGCCTTTTTGGTATTAAAACCTTTTTGAACCTTTGTTGCCTGCCTGCCGTGTGCATTTTGAGTCCTACCTGCTCCAGCCTCAAACCCTAACAAAAAGAGTATCAACACAAGATAATGGCAATAAAACAGTAATAATAAAGCAGTCTACTCCTGCCTGTCAGTCTGCCCCCCTGGCTGTCAGACCGCCCCCTGGCTGTCAGTCTGCCCCCCTGGCTGTCAGACCGCCCCCTGGCTGTCAATCTACCCTCATGTCTGTCAGTCTGTCCCCTGTCTGTCAGTCTGCCCCTGTCTGTCAGTCTGCCCCCTGTCTGTCAGTCTTCCCCCCTGTCTGTCAGTCTGTCCCCTGTCTGTCAGTCTGCCCCTGTCTGTCAGTCTGCCCCCTGTCTGTCAGTCTACCCCCTGTCTGTCAGTCTGCCCCGTCTGTCAGTCTTCCCCCATCTGTCAGTCTATCCCCTTGCGTGTCAGTGTGCCCCCTGTCTGTCAGTCTCCTCTTCTGTTTATGATCAATGGGTGTACTGTATCCGTAGGACCACTTCATTACCGCTTGCGGTTATATATAATTTAGTGATCTCTGGTTTGAATGGGTGTGTTGCCGCTTTGATGTAATTTTTTACAACATTTCAAATTAATTATAAAAATAAATATTTCATGAGTAACATAGTTGTCAAATTGTATTTGGCATAAGTGAATTAATGTTTACAGAGTGATAACACGTGTTGTGTTACAGAGGGTTTGCATGGATATGAATACAGGTGTGGCCTGAGATTTTGGCTTGCCCTTTGGTGTGTCTTGGGCACACAAAGTTTGAAAACCACTGAGATAGACATAAAGAGGGATTAGTCAGTTGACGAACGTCTTGGTTGGTAGCTCAGCTCATCTGTTCTCTCATCTTTGGCCTTTCACAGAGCCGGCATTCATTAAACAGAATTAACTGCTGTAGGTTTTAATTACAGCGGTGGAGACCTGTCGAGGTCTGAGGCCTGTCCTGCAAGAAGGGGTCCAATTAGTTTTTGCTCCAGCCACAATCATGGAACCGGCATTGATTGGAACCTGAATCTCAAATCAATTCAATTCTCAATGCAGTGTACTTTATTGGCATGAACGTTAAAGAAATGTTTCACCCAATTTGAATGTTATTTTTGTTTCTCTTGCACTGGCGTAGAATTTAGTAGGGATGCTCGGAACATGTCCCGACCAATATCCAGTGACTACTGAACTGTCCCTAGCAATAATTTGGTACACAAACGGTTAACAGATCTCCTTCTCTACTAGTCCTGCCTCACTAACCCAATATCACTAATTGGATTGGCTTTACCTTTTCTTGCTAACACATGAGAGGCTGGCTGTAGTAGGTACTTCTGGTTGACTTTGGATGTGCAGTGATGAAGTGTATTTTCCATATGAGAGCAAAGGTTTGAGGGGGACAGAATGGGGACAGAATTCAAAATACTGTAAAAATGTCAGTTTTTGAGATATAATTCTACTACTTCTACCATATCTTTTTTTTTCATTTTCTTTCATGAAAATCAGAGATTTATTGAGTGTGAATTTGCATTTGAATTTGGCTGCATACAGCACTGCTTACATTAAAACATTTTATTGCGCTGTTTGCTCAATTTTTGGTATTTCAAAAATCTGTGAAGATCCTTTGTGGAGGACAGTCTGAAGATGCAGTGTAGCAACGGGGTGTAAATTGACCCAAAAAAGTGTTATGAGATGAGGTAGGAGGTTTTATAGGTTTGATAGTTTTTGAGAAAAATGGAGTGACGGACTTGAATTCAAGATGGATGTTTCTGCTCCGCTTGGGCCTACATTTTGGTGGTAGTTGCAAAGTGATAGAACATAGGGCTGATTTGTTATGATTTTTAAAAAAGTTTTAAACTTTAGATGGTTGCTGTAGCCCCACCATCAGGGCTATTGTCCCACAATGCCAGTTGAGGATTTTGGGCAACGGACTGGACCTATGTGCAAACTTTAGTGATTTTTCATGCATGGGAAATGTTGAGAAATCAGACTTCCAAGGAAGATTCAGAAGAATATTGACAAAAACAGTAGAGACCGGCAGCTGAGTTGCCTGACCCTAAATAAAGATATAGCCTTGTTTCTTCTGCTCCATAAAAAAATAATATTTAATAAGCCTTTGCAAATGAGGGGGGGTTTACAAACATGACATACAAAGTATGTCAGTCAAAAGATCCCTAGAAAAAAGTCCTGGTCAGACAGTAGACCACACCCATTAGGTGTGTGTTGTAAACATGTAAAATCTTCTAGAAGAGCCTCTACAGAGCCTGTGCTTCCTTTCCAGTACAGACCCCTACTGTTCCTCATTACTTTGGATTAGTCTATACAAGAGTTCCTTGTGCCAAATACAATCAAGTGTTCTTGTTTTTTAATCAATAAAACAAGCAAAGGCTTTGCCATTTTTTGTTTGGTGTACTTTGTTTGAAAAAATATATAAATGTAACATATCCGATATATAGATATGGCCTGTTGTGTGGTATTTGGAAGAAAGACAATTTGGTGTTTTAAGTTAGGATACTGTGTCAACTTCAACATCAGACTTTGGCAGCTAATTTGGCAGAGACAGAGACAACTACAAGGCTACAGCAACAATGCATGGGCAGAATATTAATAAGCCCTGTTCAGCAGCATCAGCACCACATCATCATCAATATCACAAGCATCAAGGAAGGATAAGAACCATGATTAAAAAAAAGATGCAAATTAAACAAAAGACAGTTTGTTGTCAATAGTGACCCCACTATACTTATAATTAGAAACATAAAACATATTGCTCCATCATGACGGTACCATGAGAGGTTGGGGGTTGACATTTAAAGTCCATACACATTGCGTCAGTTGACAAAGTTATCCACAACAGGGCTGTGGCAGCTTTCATCCACCATCCGCTGTGTTCACTTTGGACGTTTAAGATTCGCTTGTTTAAAAGGCTACAAAATAACTTACCATGATTACCAAATATCGCTGAAGTTGTTTGCTTGTGATATTTATCTCATCCAGTCCTTGACTCCAAATGTCAGGAAAAGAGGATGCTTTCCAGCTGAGAAATTCTTTCTTGGTTTTTAGAGATATCTCTCTTCCTCTCTCCTTCTCTCTCTCTCTCTGATAGTTACCGTTTCTTTGATCGGAAAAAACACTTTTCATTAAATTCATGTTATGGCTTTACCAAGACATGAGGACATGAGTGCATTTCCTGGGCTCACATGTACAGTATCAGCTGGTCTTCCCCTCTCTTAATAAACTAGGCCAGGTCAGATAAGACCCTACGGGGAAACACAGCAGTAGCCTGTTTCCACCTATGTCAGATCAGTCACGATCGGAATAATGGCAGGTGTTGACTTGCTGACATGGTTGTGTGTGAGTAGAGAGGCCGACTGATATGGCTGTGTCTGAGACTGTGGATCCCCATGGTTATGTCCACGGGGCGAGCATGCCTAGGCTCATAAAAACAGCATACACACTGTCCTTACGTGACATTTTGTGTCAGGAGTTTGACACGGAGGACAGCATGCACTATCCAGAAGCAAATGAGCAACAAACTCGACATCTTGGGAATGTTGGGTGATTGTCAAAATCATGCTTGTGTGAGTGAGCAGGAAACATAATGCTGTGTTGCACAGCTAACACAGGCTCCCTTGTACAGCTCACGTGCTGAACACAGTCCTGAAAAATATATTCCAAAAAAACATGTCACCACAGTGTTTCTTACCCTGTGCAGTAATCCAAGAATACGAGACCCACTGAAACAGGAAGGCTAACATGTCAATACGACAAGACAACGCTCAAGAGCAGAAGCTCGACTGGATTGATTGGAGGGAATTTACACTACCAGAATTAACTGCTACTATCATCAACGTCGCCGTCTTCAAGGCAACATCTGTGGAGTTAGAGGGAGAGCAGTAGCCCACTCCACATGTGGTGATCCTCTGCTTTTACAAACTTCAAAAACTGAACCAACAACACATGGAGGGAGATCCACTCTACATTGGTACGTCCGTAGTAACACAACCGTGCACAAGCATCAAAGCTCCTCACCGATAATACGCTGTTCAATCCCTCTCACAAACTTGCCACATTGCTGTGCCCAAAAATTCAACACACTGAAGATGCTCCCCAGCCAGGAATGAGCTGCTGAGTACGACCAAGCCTTACGACTCAGACATCAGTCTACAGGGACAGTTCAGCTCCTTTTTACTGTAGCTTGGAGACTATAAAGAGAGAGAAGAGCAGAGGATGGACGGGCGGACAGACCGACAGATAACCTGACATCAAGTCAAGTCAAGTAACACTTTATTGTCTTTACAGAGATTTTACTTGGGCTACCTACCTGCGCTGCCAGCCAAACATTTAACATCAAAACAGACAGACATACAATAAATAAAAAGTGTATAATACAGCAGCAGGAATAAGTACAATCATAGGAACAGTGTAGTTATTTCACTTCGTTCAGAAGTTTTATGGACAGGGGAACAAAGGATTTTTTGAATCTGTTTAAATTACGATGGCCCATAGGAACTCTGTACCTCCTTCCCAGGGGAAGCAGCTGGAACTCATCGTAAAGGACATGGGTCGGGTCGGTAACAATGCTATTTGCTAGTTTGACAACAGCCTGGTCAAAAATGGCCTGCAGGGTGGGCTGTCCTTCCGCTGCCATGATCTTAAAGGCAACCTCCTGCAGTCTGAGTAGTTTAGACTTAAGTTGGACACTTAGGTTCCCAAACCAGGCTGTAATGCCGTACCTAATAAGACTTTCGAACACCGCTTTGTAAAAAATTAACATGAATTTCCTGTCAACACCATGTAATCTGAACCGGCGCAAGAAGTGCAGCCGTTGCTGTAATCTAGGACAGAGGTTGTCTGCATGGGTCCTCCAGGAGAGTTGGTCATCGATATGAACCCCAAGGTATTTGTAGGAGGAGACCTGTGCGATGTTTATGCCATGGATAACTACAGGGCCTATACCTCCTATCTTCTTTGGGTCAAATACCATCTCCTCTGTTTTCTTGGTATTGATGACAAGATGGTTTGAGTCACACCATTTTACAAAGGTTTCTATCTCAGAAAAATAATCAGACAAATCGTCCCCCTCTTTCATTAAAGCTAAGATGGCTGTCGTCAGAGAATTTAATGATATAATTATTGGGATGGCAACTCCTACACTCATTAGTGTACAAGGTAAAAAGAACAGGTGAGCTAACACACCCCTGGGGGGCACCAGTGCTCAGGGTTCTGGTCCGAGAAAGAGTACCATTCACTCTGACCCACTGTTTCCGATTGTTTAAGAACGAGTGGTACCATCTAATGATTTGAAGGTGGACATTTAAATCAATTAGCTTCCTAATCAGGAGATGTGGCTGGATCGTATTAAATGCTGAGCTAAAGTCAACAAATAAAAGACGTGCAAATGCAGCAGGGTGGTCTAAGTGCTTAACTATAAATGTATCATGGCAGTGACACATGGCGGTGTTTATAGTGTAACTCCAGCATTTACTTAAGATAACTGAGATATCAACTAACACATAGCTACAGTAGCTGTAACAAGCCAACAAATTGGCCTCATCTGTTACCGTGGCACTGGCCAAAGTGCTTTCACTAAGCTTCAAAGCTGATGAGTGAATTTTTCCTGTAACTTGTTTGTATCCTGATGCGATTGGTGAATAGAATCCAACTCAAATAGTGACCATATCCCTTTTATTGGCCGACATACAAGATTTAATTTGAAGTAATGAAAATCAATGTTCAGGGCTGTCACTTTGCTGCACAGTTAATTCAATTTCCTCTAGTAATTCCGACCAAAGCTAGCATTGAGACATGCATCTCAAGATTACATTAGATACTTGCCTGATTAAAATCTGATCTTCTTTGTGTTGAAGGACACCAGTAGCCTATCAAAGGCCGTGGTTGAGGAAACACTAATAGAAAGGTTACACATTACATAACATGTGATCTGACCTTACCATGGTACTGTAAAGAGAGAGAGAGAGAGAGAGAGAGAGAGAGAGAGAGAGAGAAAGAGAGAGTAGAGTAGTTGTCAAGACCATGTCAAAGTTGTCACAGCTGGATGTATCTAGCCAGGAGATATACTGTATGACTTGTGAAAGTACAGAGGTGCCTAAGATTATTTATGGGTTAGTAAATCCAGCTATCCTCAGGCACGAGGTTTGGTAGGAAACGCTAGCATGGCATAAACACGCACAGACGTACTGTACATGCATACACACATAAAATAACACAATAACACATGGAGACACACACGCACATACACACACATACAGAGCCTCGAGTTGTGCTGTAAACTGTGTGATGGATGTGGAATCAGGACAGGTGCAGAGCACAAACACAGCCCAGGGATTCTTGCTTGGGGCGGCTGTGGCTCAGGAGGTAGAGCGGATCGTCCAGTGATCGTAGGGTCGGCGGTTCGATTCCCGGCTCCTCCTGACGACATGTCGAAGTGTCCTTGGGTAAGACAACCCCAAATTGCTCCCAATGAACAGGCAAGCACCCGCCGTTGGTGTGTGTGTGTGTGAATGGGTGAATGAGAGGCCTTCATTGTAAAGCGCTTTGGATAAAAGCGCTATATAAGTGAAGTCCATTTACCATACCATTTTGCTCTCTCCATGTTCCTCTGATGTCCATGACATTTTAGAGGTACATTTACATACATTAACATAACATTTCACATTTTATTTGCTGGCAAAATGTTTTGCCAAGAATAAACAGGAAAATGGTGGGAATTGATTGTAGAAAGAGAATAAAGTAAATTACTATAGAAAAAATGCAGTGAATTGAAAGATAAACAGTCATTTATTATATAGTACATGGATAAAGACACACATAGCTGGGCAGATCACACATGAATATTCCAAACATAAAACACTATCACTACTTGACTTGGCTAGTACACATAGAATGTGGTACTATAACTTATAGTCAAACACCTAAAACTGTCAAAGTACAGCTGTGACTATTATCAATCATCTCCACTGAAATAAACTGAATGGGATAGATACTGTAGATAGATCGTGGTGGTTGGGAGAGGCTGCAAGAGCAGAACCACTGATACAACCGCTTAGCGCTTAGCGGAAAATGGTAACGTTGAGGTTAGAGGCAAGGGCCTGTTATAAGTAAGGTTTGAATTCCAAACCTGCCAAGGAAGATGGAGTGCTGTAACCTGGCAACAAAAACAATTATTAATATCAGTAGCCCATTGTTGTGACTTTCAGCCATTAATCTCCTGTTAAGTGTGTGTGAGATTAGACCTAAAAAAGCCTACATTCTCCAACACCTACTGCGAGTGACTGGCAAGACAGACTTTTGACCAAATATATAGACATAGCGTACTCCCCCCTAAAGTCGGGCAGATATTTGCAATTCTAACACCTTTTTTTAGTTTTTTTTATTCAAATGAATTACAGTTGGTTCACTTACACAAGACAGGTGTACTTTGTATTAAAGTGCCGGCTAAGTAGTAGTAGAATAAGTAAAATAGTAGTAAAATAAAATAAAACGTAATAAAATACATTTTCATAAACACAATATGCTGTTATGCCTCCCCGTCGGGCACGCCCCCGTCAGCCTCGTTCTGGCGCCTCATCCCTGCCGGATTGAGCGGGCCGGGTCTCTGCTCTGCTAGCTGCTCAGGTGTTGGCGATTATCATCAGCCCAGCTGCTTCCAATCACCATCAGGACAGCCACCTATATAACGCTGCTGCCGACAGAGACCCGACGCTTGAACGTAATAAGCTGTACGGTTAGTTCTGGCTCCCGTATTTTCCCCTCGTATACATCTCCTTGCATTCTCCTCGAGTTACCGTGTTTTTGTGTTCTTCCTGGCTGAGTTTTTCCCCGTCGTTTTGTGTCACCCTCCAGCTCCCTCCGACCCCCTGTGCCTCCTGGACCCGTTCCCTCTCCTGTGTCTCCTGGACCCGTTCCCTCTCCTGTGCCTCCTGGACCCGTTCCCTCTCCTGTGTCTCCTGGACCCGTTCCCTCTCCTGTGTCTCCTGGACCCGCTCCCTCCTGTGTCTCCTGAACCCGTTCCCACCCGGACCTCGTATTTTTTGCCCCCTTGTTTTTTCCCTTCTTGGACTGATCTCCCTGGCTCGACCTCTGGACTACCCTCGATTACCCCCTTGGATCACGGACGTTGCTCTTTAGCTATAGGCTACTTTATTATTAAATCCTTGTTATATCATCTCCTGGCCTCTGTCTCTGTTCTCTGGGTTCCACCACATTTGGCCTCTCCTATTAGGGGTGTGCGTAACAGTACGTTCAAGCCAACATGAGCCAAGGTGGTTCCCCGGGAACAGGGGCAGGGGTCCTCCCTCTGGTAGTCGATTTACGCAGAGAGATAACTAGCCATGCGGCGCAGCTCACCAGTCTGCAGGCCGAGCTCCAGAAAGCCTTCCCCACGGTCCAAAGCCAGATAGCCGTTCTGGAGGACACCACCCGAGCCACCGTCGGGTCTGTAAACAGCCTCGAGGCAAAGGTGGACGCCTTGTCCGGGGCTCTTGCCTCCATCCAGCGTTCTCTGGACATCATCGCCGCTGGCAGCAGACCATTCACACCAGGGCAGATGGCTAATCCCTCGGTCGATCCTGCAAACCCCGTTTTGCCCATTCCTCCAGTCGCTCGCTCGGAGCCCAGTTTAGTGAGTCCCGCTCCGTTTCATGGGGATTTTAACCAGTGTCGGGGTTTCCTAACCCAGTGTGGGTTAATGTTTACGCACCAGCCGTCCAAATACTCCTCCGATGGGGCCAAGATAGCGTTTATAATGTCACTACTAGCCGACAAGGCTCTCAATTGGGCCATAGCCGCGGTCGGGAGCAGTATAGCCTACTCCACGGACTACTCCCTTTTTTTGACTGAGTTCCGGTTCGTGTTCGACCACCCCCAGGACGGGCAGGACGTAGCCAGCCGCTTGCTGGCCATATCTCAGGGTTCGCGCTCAGTAGCTGAGTATATGGTCGAGTTTCGTACTCTAGCCACGGAGACTGCCTGGAATGACGGAGCTCTCCTCAATATTTTCCATAAGGGATTAAATGACTCCATCAAAGACCTTTTGGTGCGCGATGATCCCGGAACCCTAAACGAACTAATCACACTGGCCCTTAGGATGGATGCACGCCTCCAGGTACGACGAACCGACCGGGCTCAGCGAGCTGTCACGCGCCCCGCTCCTCGTCACGCAGGAACAACCCCGCCCCCATCTCAGTCCACGCTGCCTCCTCTCGCGGCTACATCCGGGTCTGGAGAACCGATGGAGATCGGCCGCTCTCGGCTCTCGCGGGAGGAGCGAGACCGGAGGCTTAACAACCAACAATGCCTGTACTGCGGTAAAGAGGGGCACTTCATCCGTGCGTGTCCCATCCGGCCAAAAGATTCAGCTCACTAGTAGGGGGCATACTGGTGAGCAAAGCCTCTTTTTCTCAGCTCCAGGTCACTCCTAGCCGCCTTTTTCCTGCTACCCTCACCTGGGGCAAGGACACCCTTTCTGTCAGCGCTCTAATAGACTCAGGGGCAGATGGTTGTCTTATAGATGAAAACTTAGCCCGCCAGGCGGGCATCCCTTTAGTTCCCCTAGACCGACCCATCATGCCCAGGGCCATAGATGGTCATTCCCTAGGAACCATATCTCACACCACTGATCTGATCTCACTCACCCTCTCTGGGAATCACACTGAAGATATTCGTTTTTTTGTTCTTCAGGCCCCCACAACGCCCCTGGTGCTGGGAAGACCCTGGCTTGAGAAGCATGAACCCCACATCTCCTGGGCTTCAGGCCAGATCCTAGGCTGGAGGGCTACATGCTACGCCTCCTGTCTTCGCTCCGCCCTGTCTCCCTCTAGCGACCCCAAGCCTAGACTAACCCCTCCAGACCTCACTGGAATTCCCTCCACCTACCACGACCTGGCCCAGGTGTTCAGTAAAGACGAGGCGCTCTCTCTGCCACCCCATCGCCCGTATGACTGCCCTATAGACCTCCTTCCTGGGGCCACCCTGCCTAAAGGACGGTTATACAACCTCTCACTCCCGGAGAAAGAGGCAATGAGGAATTACATCACGGAGTCCCTAAACTCGGGTATAATCAAGCCCTCCTCCTCTCCTCTCGCGGCAGGGTTTTTCTTTGTGTCTAAAAAGGACGGCGGGCTTAGGCCCTGCATTGATTTCCGGGCTCTCAATGACATTTCTGTTAAGAACAGATACCCCCTTCCACTCATTAGCTCCACCTTCGAACCCCTCACCCATGCCAAGGTGTTCACTAAGCTGGACCTCCGCAATGCCTACCATCTCGTCCGTATCAGGGAGGGGGACGAGTGGAAGACCGCTTTTAATACTCACCTTGGCCATTTCGAATACCTTGTAATGCCTTTTGGCCTATCCAATGCTCCTGCCATATTCCAGGCCCTGGTTAACGATGTCCTACGAGATATGTTAAACATTTTTGTTGTGGTATATTTAGATGATATCCTTATTTTTTCGCGGTCCATGGAGGAGCACCACCAGCACGTCCGTCTTGTCCTGCAAAGACTCCTAGAGAACAGGCTGTACGTGAAGGGAGAGAAGTGTGTGTTCCACACCAGCTCTGTCACCTACCTGGGCAATGTGGTGGAGGACGGACAGATGCGCGCAGACCCAGCCAAGGTCAAAGCCGTCGTGGAATGGCCACAACCCACGGACCGGACCCAACTGAGGCGCTTCTTGGGGTTCGCGGGCTTTGTGAGGCGGTTCATCAAGGGGTTCAGCCAGGTCGCAGCGCCACTCACCGCGCTTACTTCCACCTCGCGGCCTTTCTGCTGGAACCCTGCTGCTGAGGCTGCCTTCGCCCAACTCAAGCATCTGTTCTCTACCGCTCCAGTGCTGATCCACCCCGACCCTGAGAGACAGTTCATTGTGGAGGTAGACGCCTCGGACACTGGTATCGGGGGTGTCCTCTCTCAGCGGTCTGGGGAGGACCAGAGAATACACCCGTGCGCCTACTTCTCCCGGCGCTACGAACCTGCGGCTAAGAACTACGACGTGGGCAATAAGGAGCTTCTGGCGGTTCACGAGGCCCTGAGGGAGTGGAGACACTGGCTTGAGGGAGCCAACCTGCCGTTTTTGGTGTGGTCGGACCACAAGAACCTAGCCTACCTTGGGTCAGCCAAAAGGCTCAACTCCCGACAAGCCCGCTGGGCTCTCTTTTTTAGCCGTTTTAACTTCACGCTAACCTACCGTCCAGGCTCCAAAAACATCAGAGCTGATGCTCTCTCCCGCCAGTTTCCCAGGGAGGATTCGGATGTCTCGGAGGGTGGGGATACCATCCTGTCCCCTTCCCAGGTGGTGGGTGTCGTAACCTGGGGCATCGAGGCAGTCGTGAAACAGGCGCAGCGGGCTGAACCGGACCCGGGAACCGGACCACGTAACCGTCTGTTTGTTCCCACAGCTGTCCGGGCAAGGGTGTTGGAGTGGGGTCACTCCAGTCGTTTCGCGTGCCACCCCGGCGAGCGGCGGACTGCAGAATTCGTCGGTAGGAGGTTCTGGTGGCCTACTCTCAGGGGCGACACCAAAGAGTTTGTTGCCGCCTGCACCATTTGCGCCCGGAGTAAGGCCTCCCATCGGCCTCCTGCAGGTCTCCTGCAGCCTCTCCCGGTACCCAGTCGACCGTGGTCCCATATAGCTCTGGACTTTGTCACTGGGCTCCCAGTCTCCCAGGGGTGCGACACTATTCTGACCATCGTGGACCGTTTCTCCAAGGCGGTCCACTTTGTTCCCCTCCCTAAGCTGCCCACAGCGGCCGAAACTGCAGACCTCCTGACCCTCCACGTCGTCCGCCTCCACGGGATCCCCTCGGATGTGGTTTCAGATCGGGGCCCCCAGTTTGTCTCTAAAGTCTGGCAGGCTTTCTGCAGGGGCATTGGGGCTACCGCCAGCCTCACCTCCGGATACCACCCGCAGTCTAACGGGCAGGCTGAGCGTGCCAACCAGGCTCTGGAAGCCGCCCTCCGCTGTGTCACCGCCAACAACCCATCCTCCTGGGCGAAGTACCTGCCGTGGGTGGAGTACTCCCTGAACTCCATGGAGAGCGCCGCCACCGGTATGTCCCCGTTTCAGTGTTCACTTGGATACCAACCCCCTCTGTTTCCCCAACAGGAGCTGGAGGTGGCGGTCCCAACCACCAGGGCCCATCTCCGCCGGTGCCGGAACGTCTGGAGGACCGCCAGGGCTGCGCTGCTCCGTGCCACCGAGCGCGCCCGGCGGAGCGCTAACCGGCGGAGGGTGCCGGCCCCTGACTACCAGCCTGGTCAGAGGGTTTGGCTGTTGGCCCGGGACCTGCCCCTCCAGACCTCCCGAACCTCCACCCGGAAACTAAACCCCCGTTACGTCGGTCCCTATCCGGTGGACCGCATCATCAACCCCACGGCGGTACGTTTGGTTCTTCCTCCCTCTCTCAAGATCCACCCCGTGTTTCATGTCTCCCAGCTGAAACCTGTGGCCGCCAGCTCTTTGTCTCCCCCCAGCCCGGCTCCGCCGCCGCCTCGTATCCTGGCTGATGGGGACCCTGTGTGGCCAGTTCGCAGGCTGCTTGAGGTCCGCCGCCGGGGTCGCGGATTTCAGTACCTCGTGGACTGGGTGGGCTACGGGCCCGAGGACCGGAGTTGGGTGCCGGCGTCCTACCTCGCCGACCCGTCCTTGTTGGTCGATTTCTACCGGGCCAACCCTGGGGCCCCGGGTCCGTCGTCCGGTGCCTCCCCTGAGGGGAGGGGTACTGTTATGCCTCCCCGTCGGGCACGCCCCCGTCAGCCTCGTTCTGGCGCCTCATCCCTGCCGGATTGAGCGGGCCGGGTCTCTGCTCTGCTAGCTGCTCAGGTGTTGGCGATTATCATCAGCCCAGCTGCTTCCAATCACCATCAGGACAGCCACCTATATAACGCTGCTGCCGACAGAGACCCGACGCTTGAACGTAATAAGCTGTACGGTTAGTTCTGGCTCCCGTATTTTCCCCTCGTATACATCTCCTTGCATTCTCCTCGAGTTACCGTGTTTTTGTGTTCTTCCTGGCTGAGTTTTTCCCCGTCGTTTTGTGTCACCCTCCAGCTCCCTCCGACCCCCTGTGCCTCCTGGACCCGTTCCCTCTCCTGTGTCTCCTGGACCCGTTCCCTCTCCTGTGCCTCCTGGACCCGTTCCCTCTCCTGTGTCTCCTGGACCCGTTCCCTCTCCTGTGTCTCCTGGACCCGCTCCCTCCTGTGTCTCCTGAACCCGTTCCCACCCGGACCTCGTATTTTTTGCCCCCTTGTTTTTTCCCTTCTTGGACTGATCTCCCTGGCTCGACCTCTGGACTACCCTCGATTACCCCCTTGGATCACGGACGTTGCTCTTTAGCTATAGGCTACTTTATTATTAAATCCTTGTTATATCATCTCCTGGCCTCTGTCTCTGTTCTCTGGGTTCCACCACATTTGGCCTCTCCTATTAGGGGTGTGCGTAACATATGCTCTCCTGTGAAATGTATTGCAATACGAATGTTTTTACATATTTGGACAAAATAATTCCCCTGATGCTTGTTCTCACTGTTCCCACAGAGTACTGTATGTGCAAGTCATGCCAAACGCCTAACAATATTTGGATTGTGATAGATTTCACAGAAGAGCATACTGTGACTGGTAAGATTACACCCTGTACATCCGGTCTCAAAAAAGCACATTCATCATAGTTTTTCAATGCATTTACGTATGGACCATTGACTTCCATTGTAGCCCAGTGAGAGCCTACATAAAAATTGCAGCTAGTGCAATACTGGAATGATCAGTGAAATTATGGTTTTTATGTTTCAGGTTTATGGCAGACAGACCACAAATAGGGCTAAATGTCCAAAACAGCACACTATCCCTTTAATTTATAGTTGAAGAATGTATAAAATGTTGACCACAATGCATTGCAGTTTACAGCAAAACATTGTTGATTGAGAAAGAGGTATCATACTGTGCTTATTTACTGTTTTTTAAATCAATTTCTTACAGTGTGGGTGGCTCTGTATTAATGCAGTGAACAAATAACTCCACACTAGTAATCTTATATCGCCTTATATATGTATTATAATAAAACCTTACATTGACAGTCCAGTCCAGTCCATTGATGAGTTAAATTAACAAGCCACATAAGGGCCCCCCAAGGCCCCCTGTCTAGGGCCTCTGAGATGCCAGTAAGATGTATGTTGATCGAGCCTGTGGGTAGCCTGTCACACTTCTTTATTAAGCCCCCTTGGAGCTTTTTAACCCCTCCCCCTCCTGCCTGTAAACACTCCCGTACACGCTGCTGGATCCTGTCTCCTATCTACGCCCCCCCCCCCCCAACCCAACTGGACTATCTTTATCCTCTTTACACTCCCCACATGCTTGTCACATTCTGACCTGAATGGGAGGTGACAAAAGCTATCAGAGGCTCAATAAACTAAATGGAGATATTTACTAGCGGGTAACTGTCCCGTTATCACAGAGATGGAGAGAGAGGAAGGGGAGGAGGGAGGGTGGGAGGGACTGAAGCTGAGTAAGAGCGGGAGGGAGGTAGGAGCTGAGGAGGGAGAGAGGGGGAGGCTTCTCTGAGAGAGGAGGGAGGTAGGAGTTGAGGAGGGAGAGAGGGGGAGGCTTCTCTGTGTGTGACAGAGGGAGAGGGGGGAGGTAGCCCAGAGGAAAGAAAATTCAGAAATTAGATCTCTTCTATTTCACCATTGGTTCTCCTAGACAGCAATAAGATCAGTGTGATATTAAAATTAGACTATGGCTTATGTCTCCTGTTTCTCTGGTTTTTCTCTGGAGCAAAATACTTAAGTCATATCAGTTTAGACCCCTTTTGATCTGCAAAAGAGATCTCAGTTTATGCATCTCATACTTTACTCAGGCTGGTCCATCAGAGAGCTCTCTACATAAACTCACATGATTCTCTTTGATGTTGATTCAACGATTGTCCCATTTTTTGCGAGCATGACACTTCCATGTTTCTCATGTGGTCTTTCTATGAGGGTGGTGATGTCTTCCACTCGAGGGCGGGGATGTTTGGGTCCACGGTGGGTTTCTTGAAGGCAGAGAATATCACACTGATACTTTCTGCAGAGTTGGGCAACAAGTTCTTCTTTAGTTGCAGACAGTCCTTCAACATTTAGAGATATGATGGTCACAGCTGGCCTTGGGGGAGGGTGCTGGCCTCTCTTCCTGTTCCGGGCTGGTGGGCTACTGCCATTTGTTGGGCTTCTGGACATCTTTCGGCTTTGCTTCAAAGTGTTTAGGCTTTCGGCTTGGCCTCTGGACATCTTAGCTCGGCTTCAAAGTGTTGGCGACATTAGTTTCGCAAGCCGGTCTTGCACCGTTTCTTGCTACTCGCAGGGGAGGCCGCGTGAAGGCTGTCGTCTTCTCCCCCGGGCTCAATCTGTTCTGTAAAAGAGGTCTTTACACAATCTTGAACTATTGTCATTTCAGAAGCTTTTATCTCAGATTTTCTCATTCTATCTGCAATGTAATTTATTTTTGAAAACACGTGTACTTCTCTCTAACCACCCATTGATTTAGTGTGAATTGCCTACAGCTGCCTCATTTCCCCATGGTGATTAATCCAAGTATCTGTCAATCAATTTACTGTATCTAATTATTTAAATTAATTTCACATTGCAGTTACCACTCTGTTTTGCAGCTTTACATTAGAAAGGTACATGTAGGAGAACTGCACACTGTATGAAGTTGAAACCTCTCCAGGTGTACTTCCTACCCAGAGGAAAGAAAAAGTCCCTAGATCTAAGAAATTAGATCTCTTCTATTTCACAATTGGTTCTCCTAGACCGCAATGATATTAAAATGAGACTATTGACATTAATGTCTCCTGTTTCTCTGGTTTGTCTCTGAAGCAAAATACTTTAGTCATCTCAGTTTAGACCCCTTTTGATCTGCAAAAGAGATCTCAACAAAGTCTTAAATAACGCTCAGTTTTGCCCAATTTATGCATCTCATACTTTACACAGGCTGATCCATCAGAGAGATCTCTATGTAAACTCACTTAACTCAGTTAATTCTCATTCCAGACCTGTTTGTTACGTCTCAGATTCGGCTCAGTCTGTTCTGTAAAAGAGGTCTGTACACAATCTTGAACACTCATTTTAATCATCTCAGTTTAGACCCCTTATGATCTATAAAAGCGATCTCAACAAAGTCTTAAATAACACTCAGTTTATATCTTACTTTACATACTTTACTTATCCATCAGAGCTCTCCACATAAACTCACTTAATTCTCATTCCAGACCTCTTTGTTACATCTCATATTAAGCTCAGTAACTATTCTCATTTCAGACCAGCTTTTGGTGCGTCATTGCAATGTCTCTGTTTTGCTTATTTCTCCTACGGACTCCTTAAGAAGTCATGAAACTGATTAAACCCAAACATAAGAGGTCTCTCCTATTTATTCTGCTTCTCAAACTAATATCTCAAATGGGATTACAGATTATGATAGGCTTCATTTACTAACGGCTAATGGCTTGTGTATTGAGAGAGTCACTGAGTACTAATATCTTGGTCTGTGGCTGGATGATAAACCCTCATTCAAGTTTCATGCAGACTGTCTAGCTTCTAAGCTGCGGCAGAAAATTGGCTTCCTGTACAGAAACCGTTCAAGCTTTCCTTTCTTCAGCAGGAAGAGAATTGTTCAAACTGTCTTCTTATCAGTATTAGACTATGGTGACACAATCTATAGACATGCTTCTTTGACTACCCTGAAACCTCTAGACTCATTCCGCCTAAGATTTATTACAGGTGATAGTTATGACACCCACCACAGTGTTCTTTATGATAAGAAAGGCTGGTCTCCTCTCTCTGTAAGGCGTAACTATCACTGGTATTTGTTTATTATCAATAGGGATGCTCCGATCAGAATTTTTTGGGCCGATACCGATCACGGATTATTTTCCTCAGGATCGGCCGATACCGTTACCGATTTAGAAAAAAAAAACACACAAATATTATTCTGTATATATCAGATTCAGTAGACTTCATACTTCAGTATACAGTATACCATTCGGACCAATGCCAAGTGAGTAAAAAAAAGTAGCCTAGTGTTTTTTGTTGTGTAATTGTTTTCTGTGACTTTTATTTTGGAATTCCTTGAAAGAAAGTTACCGGACATAAGTTTTGTTTCTGCTTGAGGGGCAACTAGTAGTGTCCTCATTGTAAACCGCAAAAATATCCAAACTACAGCTGATCAGAGATTTTGTTAACAAGTGATTAGCAGCAGCAGCTTTGGAGATATTTGGGCTGTTAGCCCTTCTCAGGAACTGTGAGTGCGCTGATGACGTAGCATCTGCTACCACAGTCCTTTCTACCAACATAGGAAATTTTGACTTTTAAATAGTCGCCAAGTTGGCGGCGCTTGGCGCTCATATTTAAAAGTGTCAAATAAACATTTCAAAGCCACTCACCAAAGCAGAAACGCCTATTCTAACAAACGATGGGTTCTGAAGGCTTGGCACTACCGTTAAGTTAAGTTAACTTTTTAGCCGGTTTTTGTGGCATCATCATTATTTTTCGAGGTAGTGTTCTTCAACTGCCATACAACTCCGCATAGCAGACAGCGCCCCATCTGGTCGGAAATCCTCTAAACTACCTTGAAAAATAATGACGATGCCACAAAAACAGGCTAAAAAGATCACTTAACGGTAGCGCCGAGCTACAATGCAATGTCTCCTCTTTTGCTCTTCTTATTCTCCTAAGGGACTGTAAGAGAAACAACTGTGACAAAAGTAAGACTTAAATTATCCTAAAATGAGAATCACCATTTTGTCTCCTGAGCAATAGAAGGAATACCATTGCATAATTTTCTTCTGGGTAGGACCCCAGGAAATGCTGTGGCGTCTGTCAAGTTGTCTGGATGAGCAATTCTTGAGAAATTCATAATTCCCCCCATGAAAACACTCCACTAAGGGCACACTATGCAAATGAGGTTAACTGAACCGTTAGCTAGAGTGACATGCTACGACCGTGAGTAGGCTACTAACATAGCCAAGGCTAATGTAGCCTATAGCTCCACTATTGCTCCATTTCTTTCCAACGGAAAAATCGGAAAGCAGGAGTCATGAAAGAAACCGTCTCATTGTTTCTCCTGGTTTGCTTTCTTATTTCTCCTAAGGACTACTTAGGAGAAATATGAAGTCATGAAACAGATTAAACCCAAACATAAGACATCTCCCCTATTTCTCCTGCTTCTCAAACTAATATCTCAAATGTAACTCTTCCTTCTCGATAGTGTCTTATTTTAATGTCTCATCTTTTTCTGTTCTTATTTCTCCTAACGGATTTTAGGAGAAACAACTGTGACAAAAGTAATACTTAAATGATCCTCAAATGAGAATCCACATTTTGTTTCCTGAGCAATAGATCCCAGATAGCAAGCGGATGTGTAATGATTCTGGGCCATATATGGGCCGGAACTAAGCCACAAGGGCCAGATCTGGCCTGTATATGGCCCAGATCCGCTTGCTATCTGGGGAAGGTACACTGAGCAACAACATTTTCCTCTGGGAGGAGCTACTGTGAGGAGGGAGAGAGAGAGGGAAGGCTTCTCTGTTTGGAGGGAGAGAGAGGGAAGGCTTCTCTGTGAGGAGGGAGAGAGAGGGAAGGCTTCTCTGTGAGGAGGGAGAGAGAGGGAAGGCTTCTCTTTGAGGAGGGAGAGAGAGGGAAGGCTTCTCTGTGAGGAGGGAGAGAGAGGGAAGGCTTCTCTGTGAGGAGGGAGAGAGAGGGAAGGCTTCTCTGTGAGGAGGGAGGTAGAGGCTGCTCTGAGGAGGAGGAGGAGGAGGAGGAAGAGAGGGGAGACGCTTCTCTGTGTGTTCCGTGCAATGGCAGAAACGGTTTGTAAACCAGCGTGGGTGTAACGACATTCGGTTCGTCGTGTAGGGATCAGCGGCGGGTGTTCGGGTAATTGGGGCTCGGCGTGCGGAGGCTTCTCAGGGACCTCCGCTGGTCCACGTGGGGGGCGGGGGGGGGGTGGAGGGGAGCGGAAAACTGTAACACCCCCCACACACACACACACACACACACACACTCTCTCACCACCTACCCTGCAGGGGGTTTCTAACTCAGACAACTCAAACTCGGCAGTCCCCTCTGTCAAGCTAGCTTGCCGTGACAAAATTGTTATTCATGGCCAGAGGATACTGTACGTCTAACAGACTGGGGCAGGGAGAGGAGGAAGGACAGAGGGACAGAAGGATAGAGAGGACAGTGGGAGGAAGAGGGGGTGGTGGGAGGTGTTAGAAAGAGGGACTGATAAATGGAAGGCAGAGACGGGGGTGGTCAGGGCGAGACAGCCCCAGCTAAATTCTTAACACCCTCAGCCCTGAACCTCATGGACTGTAAAACGATTTATATCCCCACACTGTGAAACCTTCGGAAAGCAAAAAGTACTGACAATATTGAAGCATTGTGCGATGTTTTTATTCAACTGTAGTAATGTAGTTCGCGAATTTGGCAGATGCAGTGTGGTTGATAAAAAAGATACTTCCCTAACGAACCCAGTTCACTAACTAACCCAGTTCACCGAAGGCCCAGTGACGGCGACGAGCTGTGTATCCTCCCGGGAGGCAAAGCTCTGTGGTGGGAGTTAGTGTGAAGAGAGGTGTCGTCCTGGCCGCGGAGCATTCGCAGTTACTATTGGACCGGCGTCCTCTCTGACGGCTGACACCTATATGCTGATTGGCTACACACCTGTTGCTAGATTGTTCCTCAGAAGGAGTGTGGAGGCTTCCAATAGATTGGTTCATTGTAGGGATGTTATTTGGATCGTCATTTTGTACATGCTGTATGTGAACTGTGCATTTTAGAATGTGCTGTTACAACAGGTTATCAGCCTCACTGGCAGATTTGGATTTCATGATGCATTACACACACACACAAATACACGCACACACACACACCAATTCATATCAACCTTCTTCAGAACCTGTTAACGGTTAATGCTTCATTCATACTTCAATCAGAGTTTAGATTAGAGGGCCATTCTGAAGAGTGACGAATCCAAACCAAACGACCTCGTGTCTCTCACAGACGCCACCGATGGAGGCCAGAAGGGCCGCTGAATTTGATTACTGATCTGAGTGTATCACAGAGGGAAATGAGACATGTCAACGTTTTAATAAAGGCTATAAATACTCATCCGTGAATGAGACAGACAGCTACTGGAAGAGGGAGAGAGAGAGGGTGAGGGGTAGCCTGATATCAAACAGAATGTCAACTCATTACACTCCGTTAAGATCTTCAGTCTGATGTTGCTTCCACTCTAACTGACTTCCATGGGGGAGGGAGATTCGATTTTCCCTAAACAATCACTAGAGACAAATGTAGGCCTATCTACCTGAATCTAACGTCATTGCTGATGCATAGCCATGACGACCGTAAACAATGTTGACAACACGGAGCGAACTGAAACAATGTAATCATAGTAGGCTAGTACAGGTGTCGCATTGTCCCAACGCACAGCTTTACAATGCTCAACAAGAGCTTGGCAACAGCGCTAGTCCTGCCCTTGGCGCTGATTGGCTAATCGTTAGAACCCGCAAAGCTCATTGGTTGATTATTTTTTACTCAGAGAAACAGCTGTTTCATGTAGCAACACCAGACCAAAGAACAGTCAATTTCGGGGACGTGGGTGGGATTTGAATGTCTGGACCCAGGTTAGGTGAGGGGTGGAGTGATGGGGAGGGAGACAGAGACATGCTGATTCTTTGATCATTATCGTTTTCTGCTCCTCTCAGCACTTTGATATAGGAGCTCTTTAAAAAGTCATCAAAGAAAAGCGAACATAACACTCATTTCATGCCCCTGTTGTCTTCTGCCAATGCCCAAATGGAAATTGAGGATCTAACGACGGTAGAGATGACTTAATATGAGCTGTCTCTATTTTGGGAGGAGATGAGGAGGTACAGTAGTTGAGAGAGGGATGGGAGGGGAAGAGAAGGGAGAGGGAAAGGTAGACAGGTTGTGAGGAGGAGAGCGAGGAGAGGAGGGTAGGATGGGAGAGGGGTGGGGTAGAAGGGGGTTCTGGAAGGTCAGCAAGATAAGAGCAAAAGAACGGTTTTGTGTGTTCCTAGATTAAATGAATGATGAAGTAGACCCTCTTAACAGCTAGCGAGGTTGACTGACATCAACCTATTCTCTATCAGGCCTACACCCAAATACGAGTGTACACCGTGTGCTATCTTGTTTAACCAGGGAGACCATTCTATTTGTTAAACCATTCTATTTGATCAGCTATCGAAGAGCGACGGGTCCCTAAATTAGACCACCTTTCTGCATGGCATGGATAAGATAATGAATTGACTGATAATTGTTTTTTTCCAGATTAGTCATGGTTTGTGTGAATGTGTGTCAGTGTGTAGATGTGTGTCAGTGGCCGTGCTGGTAGACAATGCTGCAGCCATCAGCTCCAGAGAGCTATTTGTTAGCAGGATTTCGCAAAAACTGCCAGACCGATTTTCATGAAACTCAGTGGAGAAATGTAGCATGGGCCAACTTATAACCCATTCAATTTTGGAGCGGATCCTAATCATGGGGTGGAACCACGAATTAAAACTTTGAGCGAAGCGGACCAGTCACAGAGACACAGGTGGACTGGCATAAAGCTCTGGACCTAATGAATGCAGCAATAGCAAACATGTCCTACTCGCATGCATGTGCGCACACACAGAGCCATAAAATGCATTCATGAGGTTTGTACTCTCCGAGCACCATGTCTAGTTGAAACTATCTATGGTGGATGGATGGATGGACAGATAGATTTGTTGCTGTGCAAACACTAGTTTGAAGGCTGCCATCATTTTCACACATCAACTACAGGAACCAGTCAGGGGCTATGTTCCACTGGGTGGCAGAACAGCAGTCAGAACATAGTCCCTGACTGGCCCGGTAAAAACGTAATCAGAGAATAATCGTTTGAAATAAGGGGAAGTCCAGATTGATCTGCAGAGAGAAAATGAATGTAAGCTCACGAGATCAGGATGGTCTCTAGCTGCTTTCCACTTGATGGTTAAGGAGGAGCCATTTCCCCTTGAAGGCCTTGATTAGGCCGTACATCTGATACGCAAAAAGAAGTTACTTCAAACTAAGCCATCTCACATTTGCGGGGTAGGGAAGATCTGAGTGCTCCTACTCTGTCTCTTCCAACACTGAGAGACAAATTGCTTATGGTTTCATGATTTCGCTCTAATGTAGTTAACCAATTTGGTGATTTAATCCACCACATGGCTCATTTTTAGAGCAGCTTTACAAAGAACCTCTGATGTGATGCAGAAAATGAGTGAAGTTGGGCTACTTGATCTTATATCCTTTTCAATAGGCAGTATTTATTCTTCTGTTAAGTTTGGGCCACCCATCTGTGGTCACACTGGATAACTTGCCAAACCTCAGTTTGTGACACGCTTATTAACCTCCAATAAATCTTTCCCAGTAGTAGTGCCTTTTTATTGACTGCACTGGCACAGAAGCATGATGCTCTGTGATTTCAAAGTATGAGGTCATGCTTCATATTTCACTGGGTGAAAAAGTGTTTCTATATTCTCTGTGATATACTCAATATGGCATGATACAGTACTGTAAGAAAGTTTACTGTTTCAGTTTTCCTTTATTTACGAATTGCCTTTTTGAGTTTGTCCTAGCGGTGTTGCCGTAGCCACCTAGCAACCACCTAGCAATGTTACTTCCGGCGACCAAACTCCCTCTTGCCAGTTGATGTACGCTACTGTGGTCTGGTTGTCTTACTGCACCAGTACATCACGCCCCCGTACCAGGTGGACAAAGTGCCGCAACAACATCAACACTGTTTCTAATTCTAGGAGGTTGATGTGGCGCTGTTCCCCTATGGCCTGTGGCAGACATGTACCACTCCAGCCGTTTAGAGATGTGTCCATGAAAACAACGACGTGAGCAGACACTCTGCCTATTGGAACACCATACGCTATTATGCGCCGGTCCCTCCAATAGCTGAGGTCCGCTCCCAACGATCCCGGTATTCGCACAAGGAGTTGTCTGTGTCTGACCGGATCTATACGAAGCCGTGTGAACCACCTCTGGGTGCGCCTCATGTGTACGAGGCCCAGGGACACCACCACATGGGCCGCTGCCATCAGGGATAGAAGGCGCATAATCGACAGAACCGAAATCTTCAGAGAAGGACAGAAAACGCTGAGACATTTCTCCAGTGTTTCCCTCCTTGGATCAGACAGACACTCATTGTGCCTGTGTCCAGATTGATACCTAAGTAACAGTCAATTGTCGCTAGCTAGGTTTCATTAGCCAATCGGCACTAGCCCTGTGGATGATGAAATGAAATAGAACATTGTGTTCACTTCATATTATAACAATCAAACAGGTGATTTACAAATTTGAG
Organism: Borostomias antarcticus; assembly: GCF_949987555.1. Taxonomy (NCBI): domain Eukaryota; kingdom Metazoa; phylum Chordata; class Actinopteri; order Stomiiformes; family Stomiidae; genus Borostomias; species Borostomias antarcticus. The sequence continues at coordinate 14,382,026 of NC_140252.1, forward strand.
CTATAGGTCTAGTGGATAGGCCTACATGTTAATATCAATTTGAAATAAGAATAACAGGAGTCACACAAAAAATAGCAAGCAGGTAATAATGATGAACTTAAACTGTAGGCCTATTCAATGTTTAGCCTACAGGTTCCCCACAAAAAGTAAACATTTCAAATCATAACTCCAACAAGAGTAGACACTTCAAATAATAATATTCTCTCTTCAAATAAAAGTAACTGGCAAAAAGTTAAAAAGCCTTTATTGAGATATGCCGCTATATGCGTGGGTAGGCTCCCCAGCTTCCCGACCTAATAGCTCCTTCATCACACCTGTCTGACCTTCCGAGCACTGTCCTTTTCTTTTTTCCATTCTCTATTCAATAATTTAATTCAGTCCAAATGTTCCAATATATAGGCTGGTCCTTATAATCACCCCCTCATGTTATAGTTCCCACAATATGACGAGAGGTATTGAATGGGTTTATGTTAGCATTCCTGATCTGTAGCCGCCGATAAGAGGGTTAGCATCAGCGACTGAATGAATTTTAAAATTGTTAGCCTCGGCTTACGGCTGGGGTCCCAACAACCCTCTGCTCATTATTCAAACACAGCATGTTTAGTCCCTACAACGCCTCAAGCTTACTAGGTATTTTATATTGTATCACTGCATCTCATGACTAGAATTGCTTTCACTTCAAACAGTCAGCTTGATGAATGTAAATTGGCTGACAGAATGCAGCCTTCATCAGGGTCAATATATTTTGTTTTATTGTTCCTGTAAAAAATACAATTTGAAAAGCGAACCTTGATCTGCAAATTGAAGATGACATAAAGTTAAATGGCTTCTGGGCATGTTGCCATTTCCTTTTCATCATTACGGGCACACTGGGAACACTCCAAGAAATTAGAAAGGAATTTGTTTGGCTAAACCTGAAGTCAAATATATACGTTTTGCTGTAATTAAATATGTGTCTGACATTCAGGGCTCCCTCTCCATTGCTATCTATCAAATAAACAAAACCACCCTTGTCTACAGTAATTACTGCAGCTTGCTCATGCCTAGAACTTACTGCAAAACAACAATGTGGATCTTAATTTTTGATTTGAAAAGTTCTGTAATCTTGTTGCACTAGCAAGCTGCTATTACGAGACATTACAGTATTACGTACAATGACAAGTATGGATAATTATATGTTTCTCCAGAAACATATAATTATGTTTCTGGAGAAACATATAATCATCCATACGTGTCATTGTACATAATGCCGTAATGTCTCGTAATAGCAGCTTTTAGCAGCTAGAACTTACTGCAAAACAACAATGTTGTTTTGCAGTAAGTTGTAGGCATGAGCAAGGTGCAGTAATTAGGCGTTGGGGTGTCTGTATCTCTGGTTATTCAGTTGGACTGACTTAGTGGTCAGGGAAAATTTTCAAATTTAATCAGCGCTGTAAACTGGCAGCTTCTCAGAAACAGCTTTTCGCAAACAGAAACTCAGAGCAGGCATCGAGAGCCCAGGTGGGACAGCAATATGACCTGATAAGGGAGAAGAGGATCAGCTGGATTCTCGACTGGACTAGTTCTAATAAACACTTTGGTGCAACTTAGACACATCATCAGTGATGTATCCTGGGTACACTGGGTGTTTCAGACACCCTCGCCCAGGCGACCCAGGCAACAAACACATCACACCAGAAAAATAGAAATGACTGGCGGACGCCTCTTCTATAATCAGGTAATCTTCCCCAGAGCTTTAGAGTGGCATAGAGCTGGGATTACTTCAAAATGAGTTGGTATGACATTTAAGAGGCCTATGCAATCAAGTGCAAACTCTATTAGCAGACTGTAATGTAACTACTTCTACAGAATGAGGCGTGTTACTGTACAGATATTTGCTCACATCATGACAAATTACTTTGAGGATGTACAGTAACATGCGACAGTATTGTACATATTGCAGTGTGGTTTTGCTCATGTCCGCAGGATAATGTGTGGTACAGGAGGATTTTGAATGAATAATACTGACTCGGCATTATTTAGTGACGTAATTGAATGAGACTGAAGTGGGAAACCTGTTCTTCCACATGATACACTTGCACTTACCTGCTAAGCTAATGCCTATAGATTTGTTTGAAGACTCACATTGCTGGGTTTTGAATAGTTCTGCAGGAACAGTGAGAGTGTATTTGTCAGGGGAGCCATCCAAGCCAGTAACCTTCTACCCATGGCAGTTTTATAGCAGTGGGGTAGCAGCTCTGTAAACATCAGGACGGTTCCTGATTGGTAGCAGCCCTTGGCCCACACATTGGTAGCAGCCCTCTGCAACTTGCTGGGTGCATTACAAATGGTTAATCTGTACACACACAGACACACACACACACACACACACACAAACACAAACACGCACACAAACACACACATACACACTGTACAATCTGTGGGCTGTCAGTTCACTGCAGAGAGTGAGAGAGGTATAACATTGACGTGGAAGGCTTACTTTGAGGTAGTTGCCATGTCAGTACAGGCCTGTAGAGGCATGTACTGTAGGGGAGACAGCCCAGCTGCAGCTCTCCATCATCGTCATAACTTTTCTGGAAGTTCATGCCATGAATAAATAATCTGGTATCACTGAGACTGAACTGAGAAACTACTTGCTGACAGAGGAAAAAACAACTCCGTACACTGTTATACAGTATATGCATGTGCATACATTTGGCATGAGTGTGTGTGTGTGTGCCTTTCTCCCCCAACTGCTATAGCCAGGCTTGTACAAACTTTCAATTATTCAGTTGGTAGAGGTTGGTGGTGATAGGTGGACACTTAACCTGACCCCTATCAAATAAAACTAGACAGGTGTGCTGCAGCCCCTGCAGCCTGTGCTGAAAAGCTAGAACAGGGACAGAACAATTATTTTTTTAATCAACCTAGTCTCGCATAGCCATCTCCTGCTTCGTTTTTGTGCTGTGCCAACTCATTATCATTCAGAGATAGGGTGAAAAACACTGCGCTGTAATTTCTTTAAACCTATCACAATCGGCGTGGCACTACGTTTTTTTTTTTCCAACAGTCCCTTTGGAAAATAGTGTCAGGGGAGAGGCCTATCTCAAAAACCTAAATCCTGTGAGCCAGACTACTATCAACACAACAATTCAACTAGAAATGGTGCTCAGAGAGCACAGACCTCCACCCCTGAATGCTTTTTGTGGCTCTGTGCTTGCCAAAATTTAATGGGTTCTAAATTGGCCCGTGCTACACCCCTCCACCAGGTTTCATTAAAATCGGTCTGGTAGTTTTTGTGTAATCCTGCTTAAAAACAAACAAACCAAGAAACGGCTTGTGGACCCGCCCCATGATTCAGATCCACTCTAAAATTGAATGGATTCTAAGATGGCCAATGCTACACCCCGCAACCGAGTTTAGTAAAAATCGGTCTGGTAGTTTTTCTGTAATCCTAGTCCAAAAAATCTGATGTGTTTGGGTGGCCCGTGTGCTTCGAATCCACTCCAATGTTTAATGGGTTCTAAGTTGGACCATGCTACACCCTTCCATCAAGTTTTAAAGTTCGGTCTAGTAGTTTTTGCGTAATCCTGCTCACAAACGAACTAACAAACACATGCTACTAAAAACATTACCTCTCGCCCTGCTCTGTCACTGGGGCGGAGATCAAAAGCGTGAAATGTTGATGTATAACATACTAAATGCAAACTTGAAGGTCTCATGCCAGACACAAGCCAAACACATACATACACCATTGACTTTAGTTTACTTTCACTTTTGTTCTACATAAACAACCATAAACACTTGAAAATTAACACTTCCAATTTGGTTTCATATAATCTGTTTTCCAGGCTACTACGATAAATTAGAGGGGCTGATAGTAGCCTACCAAAATCAACAACTCGAAATGGCTAAAAACAACCGGCTGGGGATTACAAAATCGCTTACTTGCCGCACGGTGTGCAGTACCCAGTACTGTCACGGCCCGTATTTATCAAGCTTCTTAAACTGCCATTTTAGTCTTAAGTGCTGAGAATTTTGTATTAAGTGCTGAGAATTTGTCCTCCTACTCTCAAATTTAAGTATAAAAGCAAGATATCAAATTTCTTATGACTAAGAATCACTCTTACTCACAGTTATTTAAGACAGCTCCAGAGGTCTCTCAACTGGTTAGGAGTTGCCACTAGAGGCCTGTGATGGCACTGAGAAGACAGATGCGTGCGCAAAACTTCCAGCAGAGGAGGGTTAGGGTTAAAGGCAGCTATTTCAGCGCGGCTTTTGGAAAGAATGTTATACCACTTCTTCTCCGTCAGATGGTGAGCGAATGCAGGGGATTTGGACGCATTCAAAAGTGTGGAGATCTCCCATGGCTCGTTCTTATCAGCACTCGTTAATGTGAGACTGAACTTGCCTTTTATATGTGCCCTTTTCTCCACTAACTCCACGAGTTACAGCGCTTCTTCCTCTCTCCAGTTCGCCTTTCTTTAATAATCCATGGTATCTGTGATTACATCATTGAATGTAATCACAGATACCATTTTGCATCTGTGCAAAATCAAATTTTGTATCTGTGATTACATCATTGAATGTAGGCTTTATATACACAAGTCAGTTAACACACCAGTTTCAAATATGTCATCAGGAAATGGTCGGAACAAATGGGAAACAGCTAGTGTTACTGTATATAATAAGTGAATATAATATTTCAAAAATGCCTTATTTAACATTCTTTATTCTTTATTGTGTTGAATGTAGGCTAAACATATCTTAAGACGTTTCTCACAATTAATTTTGACATTTCTCTGAGAATACTCTTAGATGAGAAATCCGATTCAGTGATTGGTCCTTGCCTGGGGTTTTCCAAATATGTTATCCAGGATCCCCTTTGCGGCACAGCAAATGTTGTAAATCAGCTCTGAGACTGACACTTAAGATTTAGTCCTACACTTCGCTTAAAGTGAGAGCTAGATGCTTGATAACTAACTTTTAAGCGCAGCTTTAAGCCAAGATTTTTTTTACTCTCAAGTCAGTTCTTAGCAGTGAACTTAGGAGTAATTATGAGAAGTTTGATAAATACGGGCCCTGGCTTCTAGTGATAGGTGATCAGCCCCCAAAATCCTGATCAGAGCATTCCTACTCATTGGGTAACGATTTCTATCCATAATTGCTTGCATTTTTAGACATTGTAGGAGTCAAATGTAATGGAAACAGTGTGCAAAGCTCCATCTGAGATCAACGAGTTGTGGGATTGAGTCTACAAGGTCCTCACGAAGCCCAAAGGAGACCCAACAAGTCAGTTTTACCCGTCCCCACAAATACACTTAACCTTTTTTTTTTTTTTTTATCTCCACCTTGGAAGGCGTTTTCAAAAAGATCTGTTTTCAGGAGCCAAAAACAAAAAAAACTGGAATTCTCTGCAAAATGCAGAGAAAATAAATATCTGTGAATAATAAACATTCTTATGTTATATCTGTGTAGATGTGGACGTGGCCTCAGAGGAAGAACCCTGCTCTATCCAGGAACTGGTCTCAGCATGGACCAGAGAACCAGGCTGCTTTATCATCTACCCCTTGGTTTCAAGTCAGCATCTAAAAGTCCTCGTTTTGGAGGGCTGTTTGAATGTCCACTAGCCCTCAATATGCCCCCTAGCCCTAGAAAGCTAAATGAAATGGGACACACTACCCTATGCATTAATGCAAAATGTAGGGTAGGGCCAAGGGCTAGGGCTAAGGGGGGATATTGGGATTGGGCCTAAACCTACAGCTCCATCTCCTCACTGTGTCCATTGGTGATTGTAAGCTAAAATATGTATTGACGTGAAATATGATTTGGGTAGGGACATGCCGGTTTCTGGCTCCAGGTCAGAACTATTCCTAGATTCAGCTGGTGGTTGGCTGGTGATTCTTCTGTGATTGCATGCTAACTAGCGAGCCAGTGGGCAAGGATTGGTTGCCAAATAGCTAGCTAGCTAGTTAGCCGTCTGTCCCATCCACGTTATTATGAATCCCATTGCTGTTCTTGGCAAGACACGCCCTGCATAGTAATCAAGTGCTAGGACTGGCCAGATGTCCATGCTCGTGTAAGGCAACACGAGTGTTTATTTTGATAGCTCCAGCTGGCGCAGAATCACCCCAGTGACGTCCACAAGTCCACTTAGCAATGTAATTCCTTTCCTTAACCAACTGTATTAATCTCGATAACTGACCTTGAAATAAATTATGGTCCCATACTTTTCTTAATGTAAAACAAGTTAGCGTGGCTTCGTTTGATCAATATCAATTAACTGTACCTTCAGGAAGTCGCCATTTGTTCAATAATGCAAACCTTTTGAGTTGCTTAGCCTAATGTTACCTTGATGCCGAGAATCATGACCACATCCTAAAGTTTAGTAATTGCATGGTTTAGGACCTAAACCATGCAATTAATATTACAAGACGGCATAGACTCTAGTCTTTTATTTGATTGATTATGCTACCCAACTTGTAATACAGAGTAATGACACTGTAGTGTAATCGTAATTGTTTCTCTGTTGCCTTGATTGGATTTGTGACAATCAAGTGGATTTAACAAATTAACACTTTAATCAGGGAGATTACCAGGATGATTTTTTTTAACCAATTCTTTATTAGGTTGGGTAGCAGAGCAGCTGCTCCCCTAAATGTTATTTTACTGACACTGTCTTGTCATGCAAGGAAATGCACATTACATTGTAGGTCCAGTCGTCCCATGCCAAGGGACCCATGTGCCAAAGCACCAACATCCAGTGGCAAGTGGTTTTGGAGGCCTCCTGGTCCCCCTTGATAAGGCTCAGGGAGATGATGGTGCTTTATGTATGCTTCGGGCAACATGGACCGGCATCATTGTCGAGTATCCCTGCTGTTCTGCACTGGTTTGAGTGAGTGAGTGAAAGAGAGAGAGAGAGAGAGAGAGAGAGAGAGAGAGAGAGAGAGAAAGAGACCTTCAAAGCAGGAAACTCCTCTTCAGTTGAAGGCATATCGTTGAGATGGGATGATGAGAAAGCTTTGCAGGCTGTCAAGATCAACACTCTTGCATCGCCTCGCACTAGCATGGTCGCCTGGCCTTGGGACCCCCCACCCGTCACCAGCCCTCAACAGTTGAGTTGGCGTATGACAGTGAAGGTCACTATAGTGCACTCATCGACAGTCTGCTTTGATATGTACAGCTCTTTGTGAAAAAAATTAATGTATGCCAGCTTTTCTCATTGCCAGTAGGTGCCAACTACGTCTAAATATTACTATGGAGAGAGAACGGGGTGGGGGGGTATGGATGCATAATTTCAAATACATCATCATTAAATCATCCCTAGTAAATCAGTTTAACATTGAAGTGTTTGTCAGCCTGCCATCTATTCGTCATGAATAATTTAGTATTTAAAACAAACAGTCCTGAAAGGTTATTCATCCTGAGACAGGTGAATAAACATGCCAATACAAACTCATTATGTTCAGCCCAAAATGATTGTCAGCCTTTATCTGTTTGACACTGGCGCTACACATTAGTATATCAGCTATAGAATGTGACTTCCTGAGAGAGACATGTGCCAAGCCCAAAGAAAGGGGTGAGTGTCCCCCATCTGGCAACTCAATGTACTCTGAGAGTATAGCTTACTATAGTAGATTGTTTTTACATTTATTGTATAAACAACATTTCTATGCCAGTCCATTGTCTGTGGCTTTGCTGCTCTACACAGCGTGGGAATACAGAGGGCAGAGGCAGCCCAGCCGTCCTTGAAGAAAGGATTTCAATATTGATTAGTTAGTCTAAAGCAGTACAATGCTTGACTACTAAAGTCTTTCATTCCCTTCTCATATGTTTTGTTAATTTGCTGTTTATTTTAGTGAGAGAGGGATAGCCTACAGTAGAGAGAGGATGGATGGAATCGAACTACACTTGAAGGAAAAAAACTGGATACAATTATTTTACTTTTGGAGTCAACTAATAGTCTGAATGTCCTTCAACAATTCAGTCTTAAGTTCATTACCCTCTGAAGGGTTTGAATAAGGTTCGAACCCCAACAACCTGCCAGTACCCAGCAGTGAGTAGACTACATGTTGAAGTAGCCCTACAGCAGGCCAGTAGAGCCACATGAAATGGAAGGGAACAAGCTCGAATTTACAGTAGCACACACGTGCATGTGCAGCGCGCACATGAAGCCAGACTCGGTTTTCTTCAACCAACCAACCGACCGACCGTCCTGTTGAAAGCGAAACTGGAGTTGCAACGGCTGCTTATGCTGGGTGTTAGAGCCAATTTGCCTGGTTCAGTGCCATATTTCATTTATTTGTATGCATTTATGTATTTGTATACAATATGTATCAATATTTCTATGCATTATGTATCCTATATGTGTGTAACTGTGTTCTTGGTAGCAGTTCCCTGTATTGAGCAGTAGCCTAGGTGGCTCTACCTGTGAGTAGAGCGTGAATGGATTACCTGTCTATGTAATGTGTATGGTCCTGATGATATGTAGGTGTGTTTGTTACCGGTGAGAGCAAGGTTTTTGATCGTCGTCGTTGTGGTCGCGCTTGCCAAGGTATCCCGTTTGTATTGATCTTTCATGCAATTGTGCATTTGGATATATTTGTGGTGGCAATAAAAACTTATGGATTATTATTGCAACGGACCTGTGGATCGAATCATCATTCATCTGGCAAGTAGTCCATACTACAGACGCATGACGCATCAATTAGATGTCTAGCCGGTTTCAGCCTCCTCATGGCTTGTAGGTTTGTTGTTTTTTAGTCCCAGTAAATCAAGCCAGTACACTGGGAATCGAACACGTCGTGTTTGTGGCTTGAAGGCAACGCAATGTGTACCCCTACCCTGCTGTTTTGCTGCTATCCCGCATGCAATATCTGCTACTGCCTCATGAAGGGCAATGAAACGTGTAAATGAAAACCTAATGCGCACTGGACGGAATCGTGTATGACTTCTGGCAGATGCAATCAGATCTAATCTTTCACTGTCTGCAGTAAAGTCGCATCGTGTTCTGGCTTGTCACTCAACGCAACGACATGCACTTACTTATAGCCAGCTAGATGACCAGCCTATTTATACAGCCGGCCTGACTGCCAAGCCCTAGTAATCATAATAAAAATAATAATAAAGCTAATGTCTGGGTTCTGCTTGGTTCTGCTTTATAAATCTCTGTATGATCTGACCTTAGTGTGACTTAGTGTGTTCTTTATCATTCAGACCACGTTCCAGAGAGAACACTCACAAACAACCCAAATCAGATGGGTTGATTCAAATTTTTTTTTTTTTATTAGTTTGATAGGATTATTCTACCAGTCTTCACAAAATGTGCAGGAACAAGTTATCCTAAGGTAAGTCATATCTCTCTTTCTTTTCCCCTCATTGAAATTCGCACACAACCTTGCATACGACGAGACCATTATGTCTCCACAGGCTGCAGTCCTTATGAGGCCATGGTGTTGACAGTCCAGAAGCACTGACCTGGGATGACCAGAGTCACAAACTTAGCCGACCTCCTCTGAAGCCATCTGAAGTGTGCTGCAAGGGAGGAGGACTGGCGACATACTGTACGTTAAACACCGTGGCTGAGAGACTGTACATACAGTACACAGTCAGATAGATATAAGGTAGAGAGACGGGTAGGTACACAGGCAGGCAGGTATAGAGACGTGAAAACAGACAGGTATAACTGATCTAGTCAAAAAGGATTTGCCAAGATTCGCTCAAAGAGGTTAAGTCTGGTTTATTGAGAAAACATACGAGTGCAAGGACTTCAGGACAACACACGTGAGTGGTTCATCCCACAGAAGTGCCGCAGTCTGGTTTTGCGCGGCCTTATATTCAAGCAATACACAGGTATGGCGCTTCCAGGATGTGATTGGCTTACCCATTGTACACGTCATATTAAATGGCAGGCATCGTCAACAGTGGTCGAGAATACAGACACGTGACATGAGAAAAGGCGGTAATTCTTGCAGGGACAATGGGACAAAGGATGGTTATTCTGGAGCAGACAACGTCTATGTGTGTTGACCTCCTTAGCACAGCTATGTGAAAGGTTGAGGGAGGTGGTGAGGTGGTGAAACTACAATTTCTATGACAGTAGAAAGGCAGGCAGACTGGCAGACAGACAGGTACGTAAGTAGATATGTAGGCAGACAGAGAAACACGCAGTCGGACCGACGGGTAAACAGGCGGGCATGTCTCAATCACAGGCAGGAGTTGGACACAATTCACCTAGGACTTGACTCTTTGGAAGGTCAGTTCTACCAAATGAAATATTGTTTCATCCAGACAGTAAGGTGTCATACACAGACACGCGTCCTCTCTGGGGGCCGTGCTACCGTCAACATGCTGGGAAGCTGTTATTGACCGCAGAGCGACTGCCCGTCCTCAGCATCGCCCACACACCCGTCAGACTGAGATCCTCTGCCAGGAGATATAAAGGAACATTAGGCTTTGGCAATCTACAGTAGCTGCAACCCAGTTCCAATACCACCGCAGTAATAACTCCCGATAGTTTATTAGCGAGTATGTGCTCTCTGTTTATTTTTGTTCTCTCTTCGATCCTTTCTTCCTCTGCCATGGGGGGCTTACTGTGATGGGAGACAGTTTTTTTTATCACTATAGCTACAGTAATACAGCTGGACTGGCTGGCAATATTTCTTGTTTTTCTGTTTCTTTTTTGTCTCGCGCCATTTTCATCAACATTATTTGGACTAACTTCTAATTTAGCAGAATTTTCATTAGCAAGTCCTAAACATTTATATGATGACATAACTTACGATATAGACATCTATATGCCTCTAATACTGAATAATACGTTTAAAATGTGTATGGATACATCCCTGGCAGACTGTCTCGACTCTCTACCCTCCCAGCGCCATCCTAATCTTGCCTTAAGAGTTGGTAGACATTTTCAGGCAGTTTCTCCGGAACAACCTTCAGGAGAGGACATCCAGTACACATCCAGTGCAAGCTGTGGTAACATCACTCATACTGTAGCAAGACCTGGCTGGATAGCTGGGGAAAAAAAGAGAAAAAACATTGCCGGCCCTTGCTATGTGACTATTGCACATGTGCACATTGCCATGGCGATGCATAAACGATATATTGTGCAGCCCTATGATAAACCCACGTTTTGGATCCTGCCACCCAAAGGTTCAGCACTGGGAAAACATTTATGCACAGACTTGACTCTAAATCCAGTGACAAGGAGATGGTTCCTGTTGAAGCTCATCGAAGCATCTGGAGCTAACAGGCTGTCCATGCTCAAGAACTGAAACAAGTGCTCTTAACGAATGGTCCCTATCTGATTTATCTCAGCATCTGTGTGCATGTGTGTGCGTGTGTGTCTGCGCCAATGAGTTTGTGTGTGTTGTATGAGAGAGGAAGAATGTGTGTGTGAGTGTGTGTGTGTGTGTGTGTGTGTGTGTGTTTGCGCGCACATGCTTGTGTATGTGTCTAAGACCCAGGAACAGAGTGAACCAAACATGATGGATGTGCCTTGTACGTGTGCAGAATCAAATTAATTAGGACATCAAATCCACCTGGAGCTGACTGTGAGCTTGACGGGGCAGTTCAAACCCCACTCCTGTAACAGGGTCCGGGGATGAGGGCCTGTCTAACATGTGTGACTCCAGTCCAAGGGTCACAGGCAGAACTTTTTCAGTCGTCTGTTTCTGTCAGTTAGTTTACCTACAGTAGTAGCCGCAACTTCAGGCCTAAATGGTTATTTGCCCTTAACGTAGTGTAACCTCATGTCTTGTTGATTAGCTGTTTGGATTTAACTACAGTGCTGTAAGTCTGATTTGTCTTGTTGATTAGCTGTATTGATATATACGATGTGTAAGATTTGGTTTAGTTACACTGAGAATGATCTACTGGGCTATTTTTTCTAGCCTAGAGGTGAGAAGTGAGTTTCTGTTGTGTCTAGGGCTGCGTATTAGCAAAGACCTCACGATACGATACGTATCACGATACATGGGTCACGATGCGATACATATTGCGATACACTGTTACTCCCCCACACTAGTGTGTCCTGTGGTTGTTGTTCTCTGTTGTGTTTTGTCTATTTGTCTCCCTCAGGTGTTCGACAACGGTGTGCAGTTCCTCCCCAGTCCCTTGTGTCCTGTCAATCATCGTTGGTCCAATCATCCTGTGTCCAATCGTCTCATCTCCCTGCCATGTGTGCCCCATTGTGTCCAATCGGATGGCCATCCACCTCCCCTATATACTGTATAGCTCCTCCTGTCCTTTGTTGGAAGATTTTGTCCTTGTGTTGCCTGTTGGTTGCTTGTCAGTTTTTTGTTAGTTCTGTCTTAATCGCCTATATTATAGTTTGTTATAGTTTACTTTATATTTTACTGTACTTTACTGTACTGTACTTTACTCTGACACACAGGGGCAAGGGAATAGGTAAGATGCCATTGGGCGTACATACTATCACGTAGCCTGAAATCTGTTATAGACACCAGGCTAGGAGCGGGTGCCACCCCTTGTATTTTTGGTTAGGTTAGATTTCGGTTAGGTAGGTTAGATAGCACCTTTATATTAATTGCTTTGATTTGGCACCGTTCATGGTTCCCTTGTTCCCTGTTGTGATCCTTTATTTAGCCTTTAAATAAAGGAAGTGGCACTTATTTATGGTTTATCTGGATTTTGTGTTGCGCGCATCCACCGTTGTCTTGGTGTTAGGCCTTGCATCACCCTAGGCATTATAGGGTTGTAACACTGCGATACAATACATATTGTGATACATTGCGATACTGAAAATTATGTTAAAATATAGTTGAAAATACAACTCCATCCCGTGCTCCCTGGAGGTGATTCTGAGGGCGGAGGGAATGTAAGGACGTTTTAAATCCAGTTAAAACATGAATGAGGTATCTATTGTCACGGCTCCGCCGCACCTGCCTCGCTCGTCCATTTCCCCCGACTCTGTCTCTGACCCTGTCTCTGAACCTGTCCCTGTCTCTGAACCTGTCCCTGCCTTGGAGCCTGGCCTTGTCCCTGAAGATGAGTCCCCGAGCACCTCCCGGGGGGTGCAGAGGGAACTGCAAGCACATCAGCAGCGAACTCGAGCGGGGTGCGCTCCCAACAAACACCTGCCGTTCATCTCTGTGATTGCGTCCCTCCCTAACAAGCCACCGAGATATCCCACACCTGGGGCTCATCAACCCATTTCCACAAGTTTAAGAAGCCGCTCCACACTCCAGTCTGAGCCAGATCGTTGACCAACCTAGTGGATATCACGTCTCTAGCTTTAACCTAAACCTGCCTTTGTCCAAACCCTACCTCACCCTTTTTTGTTTTCCTTCATCCTAGTCTGACCTCCCTGCCACTGCATGAACCTTGCCTGACTGGAGAACCACGTACCTGCCTGAACCCCCATGCCTGTCTGACTACCACGTCCCTGCCTGACCCTCGCCTGTCTGACTGCCACGTTCCTGCCTGACCCTCGCCTGTCTGACTGCCACCTTCCTGCCTGACCCTCGCCTGTCTGACTACCACATTCCTGCCTGACCCTTGCCTGCCCAATAAACATGCCCCAACGTGGGCTTGGCCCCATACGCCTGTCGTGTCTGCTCTTGGGTCCTCCTCCACTAGCCCTAACACCTATGACTGAATTCTATCCTTAATTTTCTATATCCATATCTATTCTGTCATCTTCTGTATATTTTCCTTGTGCAAAAAAAAGTGAGTAGGTAGAGGAAAATTGATACAGTATCAGAGAAAATAATATTGCAATATAATGCTATCGATTTTTGCCTTGTGGCACAGCTTTAATTAGAAGTCGTTGTGTCCGATGTGACCCAGCTAAAAGTTTGCTGATTCTTGAAGTTCTGAAGTTCTCAACGGAGTGCAACAAGTTGACAATGCTATCTGATATCAGGCTAGTGTGAGCCTTCCCTCACCCATAATTGGAAGTCGTTGGCACCAGAGAAAATTGTCCTATTTACTGTCAGTCAGGGCAGCGACTCCCCTCCTGGCAGACAATTAGCAATCAGTGGAAATCAGCAAACAGCCTTTAAGTGCTGGTTTTGAAGGCGCTACCGTTTATGAGTCATGCGAACGAAGGCTAGGGGGGTCAAAGCCACTGAGTGACTTATTCAAGGGTGACTTTGTCAAGAAAAACTCAAGCTAAAACGTGTTACTTCTCATTCTATATTTGATCAGTTATCTATGCACAGTATATCACATTGTTATCACTATAAAATGGTCGTGGTCAAAGCCATGGACAGGCCCTACACCTACATCTGTCCGACCACTACGCTCTGCTATACCTCGAGGTGATTGGCTACCCCATCCCCAGCTCTTTTCTGTCCTGGTCCCGCAGTGGTGGAACGATCTGCCCACTGACGTCAGGACAGTAGAGTCGCTGCCCATCTTCTGCTGCAGGCAGAAGTACTACAGGATCCTCCCTCTTAAACACAGATTGTGTTTTGCTGCTCTTGCACTTTGACTCTAGCACTAGACTAAGCCCTTAGTCACTTGTTTAAAAAGGAGATGCACTTGTGAAGTTCTTGCGAGTAGTGGTATACTGACTACTACATTAAATGCAATTATCCTAAGTCACTTTGGATAAAAGCGTCTGCCAAATGTCTAATGTCATTACAGTCGTAATGCAAACACTCAGCCTCATCAAATGTTGCCAAGCTGCTGCCGGGTGCGAATCGCTCAGGCACTCAGCAGTTATATAGTCGGTTATGGAAACAGAGCAGGTGTTGGGCCGCAGCTAGGCCTGGCCGGTTGTCACCCCGCACGTACCCATATCCACACCTATCTGTCCAAACGTGCTCTGTCATTATAGATAGATTAGATTAGATAAATAGATTACAGATAGATAATCTGATGAGGAAATCTGTAGAGTGATTGATTTATAACAGAGAGAGGAGCTGAACAGGTGACGATGCTAGGCACTACAGTATGGTGGTGCATACGATTTGGACGAGGTTCAAATTACTGTACACATCTCACAATTGTGAGATCCAACTCCCAGTGATTTGCTGTGTTTAAAGGATTACTTTCCACAGAAATCATCCTTCTTTTTTTTTTCTTTCAAAAGGGCTCTCAGGTCTTCCCTTTCAGAGACACCTCCAAAACACCCTTTGGGAACCCATGTTGGTTCCTGGTAGAACCTTTCACTGGTTAAAGTGTTCTGAAAGGGTAGAACTCTTTAGAACCTTTTTATCTATTATTTTTATCTGAGAATGTAGTCAGCACCAGAGCTGATCTCCACATCCTTTCAACACACTCGTCGGTATCTGGGGAGGAAGTGTTTCTCTCACATAGAGGAGCCAACAGGAAGACCTGGCCTGTACATGTCAGGTGGTGTGTGGGCAACGTGTGACCTTCAAATCCCAGATCATATCAAGTGTTGGCAGCATCTGAGGAAAATTAATTATGACAGAGTGGAGACATTCATGTGAAGAAGCTCTAGTGTTCGTAAATTACAGTAACACAGTTGAAATAATCTAAATTGAGTTCTCAAGGACAACCTGTGAGTCTCAGAATGGTCTCTCTCAACAGGGAATGTTCAGGTATTCATGGCGCTTCAGATAAAGTATTTATCCATCTCTGCGTCTCTCTCTCTCTCTCTCACTCACTCACGACTTTTCATTATATCTCAATCCTAAATTCTTCATCTTCATTCATTTGTCATCAGAGCCAGAATCGGAGAAGCTGAAAAATGTACGTGTCCAGATTGTCAAGAGGATCATTAGCAATGTGCCATTCTGCTAAGAGAAGGTCACTTCCGTCCCTCAGACAAGTACATGTCTCTGTGATGGGAACGAGCTGTTATTTATCCACCGTCTTCGACTCCCAAGAGCCCCCACTAGGTAATAAGGTCTTCCTAATTTGATTTCTGGAAGCTTTCTGGCTTTGTCTCCATTCAATAGACAATGGTTGCTTTTAATTTGGGCCTTTTCATATGGATATTGAGCTGTCAACACACTACACCAACTCCAAAACTGTCTTAAAATATGAAATGCTAAAAAGACTGCACTTACCTGTATATAGCGCTTTTATCCAGATCACTTTACAATGGCCTCGCTCATTCATCCATTAACACACAAATTCACACACCAATGGCGGCAGCTGCCATGCAAGATGCTAGTCTGCTCATTTGAAGCAATCTTGGGTTCAGTGTCTTGCCAAAGACACTTCAACATGTGAACAGGAGGAGCCGGGAATCGAACCACCGACCCTACAATCATTGGACGACCCGCTCACTTCCTGAGCCACAGACGCCCCTTTAGTGCTTGAATTAATTACGTTTCATACTTGACATTACAGTAAAGTACAGTACATCTGTTAGCGGAGCCAGCCACATTGACCTGTCCAGACATTAACCTAAACCAGTTTTGTCACTCTCCCGACCTGTCTGTCCAGATGATAGCCTGAACCGGTTTTGCCACTATATGGACCCATCTAGACATTTGTCAGATCCGACAGGGACCCAACCTTTTCAGAACTCCTCCAGCCACTATTACCTCCCCCAGGGCCGAGAGGATATGGGTCGTGTTTGGCTTTCTCTCCCGTCCAAAATATCAGTCAGAGCTCTCAGGTGATGAGATGTGTTGTGACACAAGGAAGGCACCCTGAAGTCTGCTTGGAGAAAGTTCATGCAATGAAATCAATTTGGGGAAAATGTGAAAGGAAGAACTGGTATGAGAGGAATCCCAGTGTGAAAAGCAAGTATAACGGTATAACGTTACATTACAGTGTTGAACAATGCTGAACAAACAATATATTGAAACAACAGGTAAATGGACAGAACTTACATAGCGCCTTTCTCTAAAGTGCTTTACAGTGGCCTCCCATTCACACACACATTCACACAGCAATGGTGGCCAGCTGCCATATGGCGCGAGCCTGCTCATTGGGAGCAATTTGGGGTTCAGTGTCTTGCTCAAGGACACTTCGACATGTGGATGGGAAGAGCCAGGAATTGAAGCACCGACCCAACGGTCATTGGACAATTCTGAATATCATCAGTCCATGTACAGTATCATAAAGGCTCAATTTCAAGCCCCAATGTATGCTATGATGAGGGTCTAACAGGCCGAAAGCTCAGCTAATAAAAGTGAAACACAGCACACATCTAAGTGGAAATCTCTTTCTGCCATTTTGGACACGTCTTTATTAACAGCACCTTAGCAGAGATCCAGCCAGGTGGAGCAGTGGTCATCTTGCATAATATCATGCCTCAAGAAACGCTGAAATGCAGCACTGTGGAGTTTAGTTTAGAATGGTTGCAGTCTGTTCTCTAAAAAGCTTTTGAATGGATGGTGTACTCTAGAGCCAACTCACCCACCATAACAGACTATTATTTCAATACTCATTCTCGTTTAAAATGAACTGAATCATCTTCGGCTCCAAGAAACTAGTGTAATATTAAGAGAAGATGATACATGTGCAGACCTGGAAAGCAAATCCGTATAATCAGATATTACGAACCGTTATGAGACATCAGTGAAAGAGTGAGGGGAGGCATGGGCTGTGATAAAGAGTGAATCCTCAAAACCCTGTGCCAGCTCACATAGCCTACCACTGCAGTGCGCCTAAAACTATTGCACAATTGCTTAAATTCTGACTTTATTTTATGCACCTTCTCACTTTGATGTCGTTATTCTGACTTTTATTTCAATATTTATTTAGCCTATTTTCATTACACTGGCTTATTCGATTTTTTTTCTTTTGCATGTTGCTCTGCACTTCCAATTGACAAATGCAATGCAGGTAGGCCTATGCAAATAGAAAAACATGATTCCATGATCAGTCTACTACTTAGTCAGATCCGACTATGTTGGGGACAGCCCAAATATCAATTAAATAATACCATTTAGGCCTATATTTATTGATTTTATGAATTGCTCATAGTCAGTCAAGATATTTATTTATTTTAAAAAACATCAAGTAAAACAGAATTAAAAGGGGGTAGAGTAGAGTAGTAGGCATTCCTCCTCATTAATCCTCAATGAATTATACCTTTTGCATGCATTATTGCTATTATAGCAATCAGACACCTTGCTGCCTGTTCTGGAAACCGGGGCACAGAGGTGGGGAAATTCGGTGAACGGCTGCTCTCTTTTTTTTGTTACAAACATTTGGGTCCAAACAATAAGCACAATTGTATATACAATAAACCATTAATACAAATATTAAAATACACATAAAAATACAATTCACACTTAATATCAATCAGTCCATAGAAGCTTGCTGGTGTTCCAATAATGCAAGACAAGCATGCGGCATCACTAGTACTCTGTGTTATCTAGTTATAACTAGTTATCTGTGTTCACAAAAAGTCAGTGCAGTTCAGTGGAGTCATGTCCATATTTCTCCCAGATATGCTGTGTGTGGGGGCACACAAGTATGTGTTGCCCATTTTGTATGCCAGTCTCACACACATGCGTTGTTCAGGTGGTGTACGACTCCACCTTCCTGTCTTCACACGCAGTCTGTGTGCAGACAACCGTAATCGTGTAAAGGTTATTCTCAGATGGTCTTCAATGTACGGTGTCTCACTGGTATAGAGTGGGTGAACTGATATTATCCGGGTTGATGGCTAGGTATGGCTTTTATCTTGTTCCCTCTTTAGATTGTAGCTTGTCAATCATCTCTCTACGGTCACTCACTTAATATAATCTTGTTTCTCGAATATCTCAGATAAGTGTGACTTAATGACTTTGTTTTCCTTTCCCGTTATTTCAAGAGCGTACCACAAGGGGTCATCCAGCATGTCATGACACTGCTGCATCTTGGTCAAAAACATGGCTTGCTTTTCTCTCACTACGGCCGCACTGAGGGGAGTCTAGGTGCAGGTTAGGCTAGGTGTTGCGGACCTCACCCCAAGTCGATAAGTAGGGATTTCACTCCAGTCATACATTGACGTTCTTACAGAGCAGGAGAGGTCTTGATGTTTTTACAGAGTTAGGGAGGCCTGTCTGTCTGTACACACATAGACGGATTATGAAATGATGGGCCCCTGGGAACAGACGCGTAACGGGCCCCCCACCCATTTAATTTATCGAAATTTTGAATTTGCCCAATGAGACGGCATCCAATTTGAAGATGATTTGAGAAAACTCACAAAAAAAGCAGCTTTACCCAGCTCGGTTTTGACTCGAGGGACCTCAACTCTTTGTGGAGGACCTGCTTTTTGGATTTCTGCCCAAAAGAGTTGAAGGGCCCATGTTGCATGGAGTACTCAGCCCCTCTAAAGCACTAAAGTTTCTTTCTTGTGACGTCTTCAAAGTGAATGTTTAGGCTATTGCTTCAGTTTTTCAGCAGAATTTTTTAGGCTCTGTTATTGAATGAATGACTAAGCCTTTTGACTGTGTTACAAGAAATGCAAAGGGCCCCGTGAGCTCTTGGGCCCCTGGGCCTGGCAGGCCCGTTCAGTAATATGTCTTTGTGTACACAGCATGACCTTTGATGATACTGAGAACGCTCCAAGAGATGGACAGTTACAGAGAATCACCTGGATAACAAGAGGTGAGTCATTAGCTTTCAGCACACACTTGCCTCCCTCTCTCCTCTGTCAGCTTTCCCATTCTTTGCTTTACTCTCTCTCCCTCCCCCCCCTCTCTCTCTCTCTCTCTGCAGCAACTGATGTACAATCTTCAACTGGAGAGAGACTGGAGCACTCGGGTCATCTTGAAAAACGTTTTATTAGGTGGAATTTATTTTTTTGCACCTAATAAAAAGTTTTTCAAGATGACCTGAGTGCTCCAGTCTCTCTCCAGTTGAAGATATTGTGGTCCTATTCTGAGAAGCACCAGTCCTTATCTCCAAAGGAAAAGGTTGAGCATGTTTCCCGAGTTTGATGTATAATCTATTTATAACAAGGTGCGATGTTAAGGGAACAGTATTTCAGAGTGGGAGATAATATTAGACGTAGGAAGATGGCTGCAGCAAGACATGCGGCTGCTGCCGCCTGCGTCTTTGCTCGAATAAACCAGAGATTTATAGAACAACTGATAACAAGTTGATTGTAGAGGACGAATTCTCGTCATAAAGATGAGAACTCTGAACCAAAATGACATTATTTCTGTGGCAACAAACAGTTTTGGCTCTGACTGGATTGAAACTTCGAAGAAGCTCCTGTTTGAGGTCTGTCCACAAACCAAGCTACGCTGCAACAAAGGGCCACAGAATGCCGGTAACAACATAAAAATGTGCATGAAGCTGTTGAACGAATGTGGAGATGATATACCTCGGTTTGTCTCACATTACATCGATAATCTTCCACCTGTCTCATATGACCATATTGATGTCTCAGCATTGCTGGGGAAGATGGAACAGCTGAAGTATGAGTATGAGCTGCATAAAAAGAACTCTCAAAGCCCTGCCTGTGAAACGTTGTGGGCGGTGACTGTGGACATTGACAACCGTGTGTCCGTAATGGAGGCACCGCATGGTCCTCTGACTGTGAGCCTGGGCCCTGATGCGAGCCAGAGAACCGGTGCTGAGAACGCCAATAAGGAAATGGAAGTGACCGAGGGAAATGCCGACAGCGCCGTGGAAGAACGGGATCCAGTAGAAGTAGGCCTACAACGACATCCACCTTCGCTGGACTCGGACGAATGGAGTCGCATTGTGAGGGACGGGCGCCGACTGAAATTGGCTCCAGAATGCGCTGTTCTTCAGTCAAAACCTCAGGCAATGCGGGCTCCATTGAAACGTGAGAAGAAGAAAACAGGAATAAACGGGGGTGAGCTCGACCATCAGAGTGGTCAACACGAAGCTGGTGAGTGTGTTTGCCACTAAGTTTGCCCCAGACCTAGATGGGTTCACTCTACAGGAGTATTTGAAAGACAAAGTAGGCTACACCGGGTAGTTTCATGCCGGAAGATTGAGTCAGCACAGACTAGGTTCAGCTCATTCCACATCATCGCTGAATGCAAAGATGTAGCTGAAATGTATGATCCCAAGTTCTGGCCTAACGGGATTTTTGTCCGACGTTATTATGAACCCAGATGACCCAGAGTCAGTCCCTCCTGTCAGTGGGTTGCGTGGCTCAGAGGAAAGTAACAATACCCAGAACGGTCATGAGGTAGGCCTACTCAGGGGCGACCATAGGAGCGATGAGATCCGCGAAAGCCACCTAGACACTGGTGGTGATGGAATCTGCTGATACCAAATGACATGATCCGGGTTGTGTCATATATTGCGCACGGACTGCATATTGGGCACAGTGCTGGAGATAAATCTGGTCGATTGGTGATCGATAAACTGTTAAAGGACTGTGACTTTTTGTGCCTTCAGGAGACATGGCTTGCAAAACAAGACCTAGAAAAACTGAACACTCTTCACCCGGACTTTCATGGAGCTGGGGAGTCTACAACTGACCTCAGTGACAAAATAGTCCGTGGTAGGATCCCGGGGGGCGTGGCGGTTCTCTGGAACCGCAAATATGATCCACTGGTGACGGTGGTGAGGCTGAATGTGGACTGGGCTATTGGAGTTGAAATTAATCATGATGACAGAAAATGCATTTTAAATATTTATGCTCCATATGAGTCATATCAAATGAAGATGAATATCATAACAGACTAGCATGTATTGACGCCTTCATTGAGGATAATGATTGGACTTATGTGTATGTAGTAGGGGATATGAATGCTGATATATCGGATGATAAATCTGTTTGGTAAATACCTGATGCAGTTTTGCAGTATCAACAACCTGATGTTATCTAGTAAAATACTTCTGCCAGAGGGCAGCTATACATTGGCTTATTCCTCTTCTTGCTATTTGTTTAACTGGCTTCTTATACCATGGCATCTTACCAGACTCTATGTTATCAGTGATACTTGTACCTGTCATTAAAGACAAAGCTGGTAAAATAAACAGTAAAGATAACTACAGGCAAATTGCTTTAGCTAGTATACTCTCTAAAGTAGTGGAACTA
Organism: Borostomias antarcticus; assembly: GCF_949987555.1. NCBI lineage: Eukaryota > Metazoa > Chordata > Actinopteri > Stomiiformes > Stomiidae > Borostomias > Borostomias antarcticus. Next base: position 14,403,924 of record NC_140252.1, read on the forward strand.
ATCTTGTTAAACAGATTAGAAATGTATATACAGTACTAACTATGGACAATCAACTTGGCTTCAAACGTAAACATGGCACAGATATGTGCATCTTTGCTTTAAAAGAAATAGTTCACAAATATAGAAGCCAAAACTCCACCATGTTTTTGTGTTTTATAGATGCCTCTAAGGCATTGATAGAATCAACCATCTGAAATTATTTATACAAATGCACAGAAGAGGTGTACCCAAGTATATACTCAGGATCCTAGCTTACTGGTATGCTCATCAGTCTATGCAGGTGAGATGGGGTACCACAATATCCGCTCCTTTTTATGTAGGTAACGGAGTCAGACAGGGTGGGATTTTATCCACTTTTTTGTTCAATATGTATATGGATGATCTGTCTCAGCAGTTAAATGGGTGTAAAACTGGATGTATTGTTGGTAATACGTTTGTTAATCATATTATGTATGCAGATGGCCTGGTGATCTTCTCGCCATATAGTGCTGGCCTACAGCAGCTGTTGAAGATATGCTCCACATATGGTGTCGAGTATGACATTCAGTACAACTCCAAGAAGAGCAATGTAATGATAGCCAGATGCAAAGCAGATAGAAAATCAGTTTTTCCTGTGTTTTATTTGAGTAATAATGTTCTTGAAGTATGTAGCGAGGTCAAATATATTGGATTTTGTATTACTGATGAATTAACTGATGACATGGACATACAGAGACAGTGTAGGAAACTGTATGCCCAGGCGAATATGCTAATCCACAAATTCCATATGTGCACCACTGCTGTTAAAGCCTCACTGTTTAGATCATTCTGTACGCATACTGCACACCTATGGTGCAGCTACAGAAAAGTGAGTATACAAAGACTAAAAGTAGCATATAATGATGCCTTAAGAATAATTCTACGACCAAGACACCACAGTGCCAGCCAGTTGTTTGTGAGTATGAATATACCTCCCTGCCATGCACTTGGAAGACATTCTATGTATACATTTATCAGATGCATGCAGCCTAGATGAGTCTGAGAATGGCATAATTGGGGTCTTGGCTGATCCAGCTAAGAGCTGTACTCGTTTCTCATCGGATCTGTGGAGACTGGCGTAAGAGCCTTTATGTAAGACTGTAATTTTATGTATGTCTGCCTTTTACCTGTATGTCTGTTTGTTTTTTTTCTTTTACTATGGACCGTTGTGACTGAAATAATGATGATGATGATGATGATGATATTAATTTGCTGCTACCTACTGTATCAAATCAAACTTTATTTATATAGCACATTTCATACACAGAGGCAACACAATGCGCTTTACAGAGAGCAATGGGAGGGTGGGCAAAGGTCCCACCCCTACAGTACATGTTCCAGAGGGAGAAAAAAAAAAAAACAGTTTCACCCAGTGGCCAGAAATGTGAGCTGTTAAAGTTCTTCCCTGACCTCTCTCAACGAGACGACCGACAAGCTCCTGGAAAATGTTTGTCAATTGGCTAAGAACATATACAGAGCAGTAAACATGGGCTATAGATACTTCATAAGAGAGACATGACTAACAGGAGAGTGCACAAATAGTTACAGAGAAGTTGCCTACACGGTAGGCCATTATGTGTTAGCTATCCCTGTAGTCTCTAATATGATATTTAAGTGAATCATATAACAAAGCAGAGTAAGCACTTAGCATGACTACTGTAATAGTCGACTAAAGACTTAAAACAGGAGATAAAGTGCAGTAAGAGCGATCTGGATTCTAGTCCTAAACTCCCAGGAAAAGGGTTCAAGTGGGACTTTGTCAGGGAGTTCTATGTTGAACCATTTTCACACAATGAACCATTTGAGTTTCTTTGCAAACAACGGATTCTTGCTACAAAGGTTATGAAGAACCTCCTTTTGAAACTGCACCAACTGTCAGACGTTACAGCTTTATACATAGAGAGCATTTGACCTCTCAACAGAGTGTTTATTACTCATCTTTTAATTTGAAATTATATATTTTACATTACTGTCAAGATGAGTCAAAGTGGCCCACATTAATAGGTTTGAGCTTTGATTAAGAGGTTGTCATCTTCTTTTAGTAAACAATATCTATAGAACCCCACCAGAATGTACTATACCTGTACGTTCATCCCCACTTACAGTTTGGAGGTGGCAAGAATAATTAACAGATTAAAGGTGCTACATGTAAGATTTGTTTTGTTTTTTTCTTCAACACAAGCAAACTAACCAGGTTGAATCTGCAGGATTAGTGAAGTGAACTTGTGTCAAGTATTTCCTTACCGTACGTTGTGATTGGCAACGACATTGCATGTTGAGTTTCCTGGCCAGACCACTGTTTACAAAATGAATGATCACCCACATGTACTTGTGCTCATCACTCATTTTGTAAACAGTGTGGTCCATCCAGAAAACCGTGCATCAGAACACTGGTCCTCTTGATTGTGTCTGACTGACATTAGTCTTAGTCATGTCGAGCCGACATTAGTCTTCCCAGTAGTCACGCTTAGCCAACATTAGTCTTCCCAGTAGTAATTTCGTCCTGACAGAAGTTCATGTAAAGGTTATTACACACTAAGAAGCATTTGCTTGAGTGAAATTGCTCGATATGAAATAAAATGAACTCATGCCTCTGCGTTGCAAACCAGTGAACTGTCAGTTGTGTTTATTATTCAATTTATTTTGTGCAACATGCAAAATTAGTGCATCTTCTTCACAAGGTCTCAGTGAGAGACATTCAATTTATACTTTATTATGTTATATTGCGAAGTCCTGTCTGTCTGGTCTTCCCAGGCCATTCCAGAGCTCTGAAGGTTCGCTTACATCTCAGAGCAGAGATGTGATCGGTTATGTGGTTGCTGGCATCAGACAAAGGAGCTACAGAATTCATACAGCACAGCTGCAAATGAAGTTGCAAAGGTTAGCTTCCTCCCGCTTGCTCTGTGACAATACACTTTTATGCTGGCGGGCAAGGCCAGCATACATATTTGTAATTCCAATAAAATAACAAATCCCCAAGTCTGCAAAGTTAATTTTAAGAAGTGATGTTTTACAGGAATGTTAATATGATACTCTATCCATCTCTGTTAAGGAAATTGATCAGAAAACTGTTGCCACTAGCATCCAGTTTTTTGGAATGCCCTTGGCTATAACTGTACTGTAGCCTACCTGTACCAAATGTCATGTTTTTATCATAAATTGCACAATTGTTATGACATTTCTAGCTAAGCTGCTCCGCAGTAGTTATTATGGGTGGGTTTGAATAATCAATTAAGCGAATTAATTTATTAGATCATTGTGATGTTAATGATGATTCCCGAGGGGTTATTATCTGCGTGCGTGCGTGCGTGTGCGTGCATGTGTGTGTGTGTGTGTGTGTAAATGTGTGTGCGTGCTTACTTGTGACACCCAGGTGTGTGTGTGTGTGTGATATTTAAATAAGGAATGTTGCGTTTTGGCTAGTTTTGATTGAAGTAGAAAAGTATGAATGATATTATCATTGGTGCCTGCGTGTCTTTGCTGATGTGTTTACATCAGTGTAATGTTAATGAGTTCCCTGAGGGGGTTGTTATCTCCGTGCGTGCGTTTCTGTCTATGTGTGTGTGTGTGTGTGTGTGTGTGTGTGTGTGTGTGTGTGTGCTTAACTGACACCCACCTGTGTGTGTGTGATATTTAAATAAGGAATGTTGTTTTTTTGGCTAGTTTTGATTGAAGTAGAAAAGTATGAATGATATTACCAGTGCTGCCTGCCTGTGCTACCACTGCCACTCCCCCTTGTTTACGGCTGTCAACAGACAGCCCATGACAAACCTAGGGTCGTGATTGCCCTACCCCAGTCCTCGCAAAATATGACTGTCTGCGTTTTGTAGTCCCGTTTGAAGTAGAAAGTGTGATTGATATTACCAATGCTGCCTGCCTGTCGGTATTTTACATCAGCAACCTAAAATATTGATAGTAGCCTACCCACCTGTTTTTAAAAATGCGTAGGCTAATTACCCACACACTAGGCTATTGTCTACAGGCAATTGTCTACTCTGTTCTAGACCCCATCTCATCCACAGGTGCAGTCTGCCCACACCCGGGGGCCTCATTTATCAAAGAGCGTGTAAATTCTGGTGTAAAAGAGGGCGTACGACGAAAACGCGGAAAATGCACAATGTAGCGTACGACGAGAATATTTACACGCTTTTCGGATCTATCAAAAATGTCGTATGCCCTTTTCTGCACGGTAAATCCGAGACGGGCGGGGAAGGGAGCGTACGCGCACGCGCCCCGTGTTCCGCCCCCTCCACGCCCTAATCCAACCATATATGGTCACAACCGTGAGTGGACAAACGTGGTTTCCCGGAAGGAACCGGCTTAAAAAGGTAGCGTGGAGCACCCAGGCGGGACAATGAAACATGGAACGAAGAGCAAAGAATAGGAACTTTTCGGAGACGGAGGTGCATGTGGGTGCTAGTTGGTGAGGTCCACGTGAGGAAGGCAATCCTCTTCGGAAGGTATAAATCGCCTACGTTTGTCTGTTTGCTCCTACAGCTTAGTAGCCTACTTTAGCTACGTGTTGTGCATCTAGGATTGGGCATACACGGACATAGCCTACTGTAACATGTGGCTGCGAGTGAAGCAAACATTCCCAACATCATGTGGCCGGCTATGATTGATTTAGGACCACAAACATGTAACAATAACCCCAGATGATCACTTCATAATGTTGGACCACATTAGACATTGTCCCCCATGGGAGATTAATACTCATCTAAATCACCCGGTAAATCACAGCATTTATTTGACTGCCAACAGAAAAACATATCAAATGAATATGGCTGCACAATGAAATGTTTAATGCATAATCAAGTTCACAGACAAACTCAAAGAAAATGATTGAAATTGTTTCTCCAGACTCTGACGTGGGGTGGGACTCAGAGGAGGGGGAGTCTGCAGTGGTCCTGGACCTGACGGTCATGCCCCCGCGAGTTGCAACCTCCAGCGCCACGACCTCCAGTGCCTCCACCTTCTTATCAGCTTTGAATATATATCTTGGCAAACATAACACGGGATGATGTACAAGGAGGGGACAGATACCTAGTGAAAGTACTATTGGTTGCTAGTAATAAGACAATAACGAGGGCTTGGTATAAGGTGGAACGCCCAACCAAGGAGCAGTGGCTGGGTGTTGTGGAGGAGATGTATGTTAGGGAGAGGTTCACGCATGCATTGAGGATGCAGGAAGGAAAGTTTGAAGGGAGATGGGTAAAATGGATGGATTATAGAAGGAAGTGTGATGATACCACTAATATTAAAATTGTCATATTTGAGTAAGAAAAAAAAGCTGCATGGATGGATGTACCCATAAGCTGTTATTGTAGGTTTTTATGTTTTATTGTATTGTCGTTGTATGGATGGAAAATGCTAATAAAGATTAAAAGTAAATAAGACAAAGAATATGTATCTTGGCTATGCACACACCAATAAGCCAGCCGTCACGCGCAGCGCCTGCCTCCAGTCTAGCCCTACCCTGCTGTGCGCCAGGATGAATAAGTCATGCGTGGAGCCAGGCCACCGTGCCACTACACTTGTGATGAGCATGTCGGCGTCACATATGATTTGGGTATTTCTAGTGTGCACATTTTAGCGATTCACATAGACGTATTCATTCATTGATGGTGCCCTTATGTGGGTGCAGTCGCCATCGCCGTCACCTCTTTGGAGTTCTATCTCGGCTAGTAGGCCGAGTAGCGCCGGATTCATTTAGGCTCGCATTACGCACAGGAGGACTGTCATTTATATGCTTACCAAAGAGCAAACAGGTCCACATGATCACATATTAATGACAATCTTATTGGTCAATTATTGCCGTTTGATGGAGTGCCTGCATTAGGTGTGTGACATATAGCGCGGAAAGGTTTGGGACAGCGCATAGGTTCCGTTTTGGGGAACAAATCCATATTGGAGCATGAATGAGCCGGTTAGAGGACACGTCTAATCTTGCATTGCGATATATGTTTGTGCTGAATTGGCCTAGTAGCCTACATGATTGTGCGTTCATGAACTGTCGCTCTTATTCTCTCCGTCAAACATAGTAATTCACCGACGCACCACCGGCGTCGCCAGTTCCCCCTGTGTTCAAGAAGGGCGTAGAACACCGTGTAAATCGGTACGCCAACTGGAGAGGTGTCCTACAAAAGCGCGGAGAAAGGCGACTAAATTTTCGCCCTTACGGCTTGATAAATCGCAATGTGGGGGGGGCAAATGGCGTACGCCTGAACTCGCGAAAAAGACCGTGTAAAAGAAGGCGTACCTCAATGATAAATGAGGCCCCGGCCGCTTGTTTACGGTTGTCAACAGGGGCAGTGTCAATAGTAGCCTACATGACAATGTTTTGATAGTCCCGTTTGAAGTAGAAAGTGTGAATGATATTACCATAGCAGCCTGCATGTCTGTGTTTACATCAGTGTAATGACATTTTCGTGTTTATAAATAAATAATGATGGGGTCACAGAGGTTTTACACGCTTGTCCGACCATTTTTGACAACCAAACACAAAGAAAGCCAGCCTGATCAGAATGGCCAAGACTCCTGATAATGCGACCCCAGTGAGCACAAGACGTGTTTTCAATATTGAGTTCTAGGTTAAATCTCGGTGATATTCGGTCTGAACGTCTAAGCCTTGTTTTCGCCATATTTTCAACCAGCTAAAATGCGGTTACAACATTAACGTGTCACAAAACACAAATGTTGATGATTTGTTCAGTTGTAGCCGAGAGACTATATTGATTAGTGTGAAGGTTTTTCTCCAAAATCATATTGCACACATATAGCAAAAGACGTGATTTAGCACCCATATAGCCCAGCTATTTTGTGGCTATCATATAGACCTATTTTAGACTAAGCATAAAAGCATTATTACAATGAATTAAAAACGGTAACCTACCAAAAATATGCACCAGACGTCCTGTAAGCAGGCAAGATATTTATCAGAGCAGCAAATATGAAAAAGATGCACCGGAGACGTCCATAGGCTACAAGATAATGCTTTATTTTTGCACAAGTAGAATATTGATGTGTGAACTTTGATGCAGCGCCGTACCTTGAATAGAGTTTGAACACACACATTGCGCATGCACAAATTTCAAACCATCACAGCAGAACACAAGCAGCCGGTGTAGAGCAACAGATGGATCCCCTCCGATGGAAAATGCAAGGAATCGGGACATCTTTACTTTGGGGTAAATATTGATCTTTGTATTCATAAACTGCCTCCTCTTAATTGGCTATTTTTATGACACAGTTTGACATAGTTTGCTAGTGCTAGCTCGCTAACGTTAGCTAATGTTGTTTAGTTAGTGACCATTCTCGGTTAGTGAACGAATTAATGTAACGTCAATAAGATTGTTTTATTCCATAACGTGTTTAGTGACTGCATTAATGTATATCATCTGTCCTGGTATGCAGTGTGATTCCTGTACAGTTTTGTCTGCTGATAATACGTTTTTAGCTGTCCTGTTCCTTCTTCGGTCACTGAGCTTTTGAAATTCGTATCGCACAGTTCGCCGGGGCTCAGGCGGAGAAGCAGGACGACGAAACTCTGCCATTTTACCAAACGTTTTGCTGAAAAGAGTGAGTGGAAGTGGACGGAAAAGCTGCCGTTTTATAGTCGCACAAACACTTGATGCTAACCAACATCTATAATGCTGCTAATTCATGGAAGTATAACGTTAGCTGGCTAGTGCTAATCTCACAGTGGTGAAGCTAGAATAGTACCTGGCAACCCAGTGTGAGTGTCAGCACTACAGTACATCAGAATGTATGCTGGATCATAATCTACTAGAGTAACGTGGTACCCTACTAGCACAGTACGTTAAGCCGACGGGACACATTGGTCGTAGTCTGGTAAATTTGCGATGGTACCAACAGCGGACCTAGCTGACACGTGCATATACAGTCGCAAAATAACCGACCCCAAGGAGACTGTACGGCAACGTAGCTGTCACTGCTGCTGAAATCCGTAACTACGATGTAATTAAATGATGTGACAATGCTGTTACATTACAGTCCCACCCTGACTTTTTTGGAAATGTACATTTGTCACAGTGGTCAGAACATTTGTAAATTACTTAGGTTTTAAAATATATTTTGAAGTCATACAGTTACAGAATTGTAATAATGAGGAGCAATCCTGCATGTCTGTTTTGTGTGTAATTTCTAATTTACAGTTAATATTAACACTAAAGATTTGCAGTCTAGGCCTAATAAAAATAATGATTAAAAATATGCCTATGAATAAAGTCCTAATTTTGCAACCTAAATGTGAGCAATGAACGCTGAGCAGTGAACGTAAAACAAAGAATGCAAGGCAATAGGCTACTTTCTTAGGTGACACAGAATTGAAGAACTAGACAAACAAGTTACACAACTCTGGTACAGTAGGTGGCGGTATGCACATTAAAGTTGTTTGCGATCCGCCACTAAACCCAGCGAAGAAGAAGAAGACGACGACGGGGTATCCTTACGTTTTGTTTGAAACAGAAATGGTTGAGAAAGACCAACACGCCTGTCTTTATCCCCGCGACAACACAGATCCTATTGTGGAGTTAAGTTACACTGACTCCTAGTAGCACACACACACGCACACTCACACACACACAGACGCACAAACAAACATGGAATAAGTCCCACTGCTCCCTGCGAGGCCAGTAGTCAAAAACAACTACAAAAAGCATCGCATTCCGCTCTCTGATGGTGGAATGACTGTGAAGCATTTCTGGATATCGATTGCAGGAAGAAGCCGACGGGGCGAACAGTTTCGTCGTTCATGTTTAATGGATTCCACTTGCAGGGAGGACGGGTTCATCACAGCAGGTCAGAATGACACGCTTCGCTGAAATGTCTCTGATGTTAATAAAAAATGTATGGGTTTGAAATGTTTTAGCTATACACATGTGGAGCACAGGTTGTTTAAAAACCAAACACTTGTGATGAGTTGCCCTGCCTGGGACTGAGAACCCTGAGAACAGAATCTATGAACGCGGAAGAGTCTTAAGTAGGCTACAGACATATTTGTGCGAAAGATGTTCATTTAAAATAATTTGTGATTGTGTTTACTTCAAATCTACAGCTGTATACATTATATGATTGCAATACAATCATATTTGTATCATTTATAATATCTTTTCATACTTCTTTTCATTATTTTACAAAGCGAGAGTGCTGTCTTTCCAATAATAACCCCGATGCGCCAGGTCCAACTGTGTGCATTTCTATGGATACACCATTCCCTGAACGGGTAGGCTAATATCATCCCATGCATCTTACTGACGCCGCTAACTTTGATGGGTGAAGTCCAGTCTTTAGATTTTTGTTTGGGCATGCCACATTGACAGCTGTGTATTTTATAGCATTTTTGTAGACTGTAGGCTATTGTATTCTATCACTTCCACATTGTATTTTGCACTGTCCTGTCTCGCTCTGTTTATGCACCAAGGCAAATTACTTGTAGGAGGAAGCCTCGCCTACTTGGCTAAATGAAAATCTGATTTTGATTGCCAATGCTGGATTTGACCTGCAGTCCTCTGACTTGCCAACACACCTGACACAACCCCGTCTTAACCATTATGCTACCAAAAAGCTGGCAAATCGAGTGCGCTGCGAATATTCATATTGAGAAGTGACATCTGCGACCCTGTAGTTGCATGTCCTTATATGAGGCTGTCGGTGAGTTTACCTATTCAGGTGTACGGCCACACGCATTCAATTTGCGAAACCATGGGATTCATCTTTATGACAAGGCAGGTGCGAACTCATCCAGCTGTTTACGAACACGTAGTGAATCAGACAGGAGCTTTCTTTAGAATCGTTCTTAGGAAGAAATGTAAGAATGGAACATAGGAAGATATTGGTGAATGAGGCCCAATGGTTTGGCAACAAAAGCGTATGGAGCCATAAACCTCTCATTTACAATAACAGCAGTTCACACTGTAAGTCTAACAGTCTGACACACTACTCTTGCACTTTGTCCTCAGCACTAGATTATGGTCTTAGTCACTTGTTTAGAAAGGAGATGCACTTGTGAGTTGAGTTCTGGTGAGTAGTAGTACACTGACTTTCTATGTTAAATGCAATTATTGTAAGTCACTTTGGATAAAAGCGTCTGCTAAATAACTCTAAAATAATAATGTAATATAATTCTCCACAGTTAGAGACTAAGGACATCTTTTCTGGTAAGGCAGGTCTTTCACCCTATTGGAGATGTAGGCAGTGGCTCCAATTGGTAGCGTCAGTTTTCAGTGTTGTTCTATCAACGATATTCAATGGAGATGTCTCCAGACTTTTGGAGGTGGAGATCTCCAAAGTCTGGCATCGCAAAACTAATACAAAGATTATATTTGATGCCAGTTACTTGCAATGCTGTTTCTGTACACCTCTGTTGACTTCCTATGATATATACAGTATGACTGACAGACAGGGAGGGATAAATGATAAAATCATAAAAATCAGGGGCAATGATAGAAGTGCACTTGTCTGAAGTACTGGAGCCACTGAGAGAAACTCTAATCCCCGCTAAGCAGGAATACAGCTTTATTCAACCTTCACTCTGAACCAGTTATCCTACAGCACCAGTCCTTAGTCCTTTGTTTCAATTGTTGCAATAGAACCCTGATGGTGTTCAATTGACTGGACATTTCAGCAATTCCTGCCTCCTTTCATTACTGTTGCTACAGTATGTCTCACATCACACACAATCACAAAATATGTCATCCACCAGTATGCGCTAGGCAGCAGCTTTATAGTATTTTCAAGCATAATGACCTAATATCATCAAGAAGTTGACAGCAGGGTAATACACTGTAGAGAGCTACAGTATAATTGATTCATGAATCATATCAAAGGCTCATAGTGCCACTCTCAGAGGAAAAGAGAATAAACTCATTTCAACCAGGGACCAAACCAATGGAAATTGGAATGTGCAATAAGACTTTAGTTTAATTCTACCACTGCAGCGGAGGGAAGTTTTCCAACCTAGACACAAAGTCCGTAAAACATTTCCTATAGAAAAAAGCATTGTTTGCACATTCAAATTCTGTTTTTATACTGTAACATTTCAGGTCACAACAGGTCCAGCCTGGCTTATGTGCGTGGCTGGCTTGTTTCTGTTCAGGACTGGTAGGACGGAAGCTAGTCATGCCACTGAAATAGCTGTGAATTGAAATGACATGAAATAATGTCTGATAAATTAAGATAGGTCTTGTCGCCTGGACACATCAGTTCAAATGCTCCCAATGCTAATCCAGCACAATAAGAGCTGGATAGCCAGTTAGCTCATGAGCTCACAACAACTAGCAGCAGCTTCCATAACATTTATGGTAGCGGTCAGTGGCTAAAGCAGTTACACTGATTATTCCTGTAACGTTAGCTATTTTGCTGTAATTGGTTCAACTTATGTTTCTGGACAAAGGTAAGGGATAAACCCAGACAACACAAGGCTAGCGGACATTCAGCGGGTCCCCAATGGATGAGTTGGCGGACTTCCGGCGGAATATAACACAAGGCTAGTGGACCTACAGCGGGTCACCGATGGATGAGCTGGCGGACCTCTGACTGAATCCGCTGGCGGGTTCCTGGCCATTTGTGGTGAATAAGTAGACCAAGACACAGTGGGTTATCTGGACATCTACTTGATTGAGTCAGCAGGTAGCAAAGTTGTTTGTACAGTAAATAGTTAAAGGTGCTCTGTTCGATTTACTGCACTTTTTGTACAAAAATAAAATAAAATAATCCAACATATGCTCCAGGGGAGTCATAACTATCTGTACAGAAAATATAGCCAACAGTGTAGTGCCTGTGGAGCAAATGCAGAATTTATTTTTATTATGAGCGAAGCCGGCTCGGCGCTGTGCCCCACCCCCTGAACGGCACCGTATATAAGAGAGGGGCAGCGTCATCTTAATTGACGTTTGAGACATGTTCGTTGCTGAACATGGCTGAGAGAACTTATAGGGTTTGATCAATTCCCTTGAACTGAGCTTATTACTGAACTTATTGCTGAACCCCCAACTTAACTGGATACTGCTTATTTTGTAAAATTTGATCGAACACATGTGGTAATTCAGACATCCAGATTTTCCCGGTACAACTTTACAGCTCGTTAATAGCAGGGTAATACCATGGTAATACCAGGGTAATGCCATGTTAATATCAACATTATTACAAGGAAATTACCAGTAATTACTAGTAGTAATTACCAGTGTAAATACCCCTCCCCAATCCCCTCCTAGCATACTATTTGGTTGGTTGGGGCGGCTGTAGTTCAGGAGTTAGTGCGGGTTATTCCATGATCGTGGAGTCGGCGGTTCGTATCCCGGCTCCTCCTGACAACATGTCGAAGTGTCCTTGGGCAAGACATGCACCCCCAAATTGCTCCCAAAGAGCAGGCTAGCACCTTGCATGGCAGACGGTCGTATCTATGTACAGTAATAACATGGAATCAGAGCTGGAAAATGCAACATTTCTATTTATTTCTATAGGGTTTGTTACCTGGAAACAGAGACGGTAGTTCCTATACAATAACATGGAATCAATCTTTTTTTTGGGGGGGAAACAATGAACATTCTTCCACACTACACATGGGTCGACATGGAGAACTGTCTGATCTCAGGGATTTCACTGGCTTCTTTTACGTGGAAGTGACACATTCTGGATCGATGTCAAATACCTTCTCCTGACCCCTCCCTTATCCTTCATATAAACATCAACATGAAAGATCTTCAACAGCAATATTTGATAGTGTTCCAAATATACATGATCATTATGATTAAAACATGTAGATGAGGAGGGTGTGTGTTTGAGGCCTGGACTGCAGTGATGATGCTGTGAGACCAGGGGAGATGGCAAGGGTTCACCTGGAAGAGAGCTGGTAGGGCTGTGCGGCCCGTTATAAACCAAAGACCTCCCATGAGGATAAGTATATCAATTTGTTTGTGTGTGTGCAGTGGAGGGCTGGAAAGATGACTGACAACCTATTCAGGTCTGGTGAAGTGATAAGAATCCCTATTCACCTCCACTCAAAAGTCTTGCTATGAGGAAGCAAACAAAAGCACCAGGTCCTGGAATGAATAGGGGAAAGATATGATTTAAATGATCCCGACCACCATTCAGGAACGAGTTGGACTGTCAAGTGCACCAAGGGCACATTAGGCCCAAGAGTCAGACATGAGAGATGAGAGGCCTACGGGGGCAGATCCGGCCCAAGCACCTGGGACAGGCCGGAAATTTGGTAATACATATTATAAGCGGATCCCTCTAAAAAACGGATGGATGGATGATTAATGAATGCTCCACACACACATGGAACTGACAAGGGCCCGGCTAGCTCTGGGAAAGTGAGAAGAACCTATATGCCCCCCCCCAAGGTCTGGTGCTTATCAGAAATGAAGTGGATCAACAGGAGCAGTGTTAGAAAGAACTGCCTGAGACAACAACAGCCTTTAGTGTGTGAAGATGTGAATATCAGGCGTTAAAAGTAGAAGAGCACAAGAGTTGAATATAATTTATTGGAAAAGTAATCACTTAAAGTAGAAGTAAACATTTATAAGTAATGTATCTGTACTTAATCAAGATCGACTATGTAACCTTGTATACGTGTGAGACAGTAATGACAATGTGACGATTGGAGAATGTATCCATGTATCAACTGTTTGAGTATATAGGTAATGCTTAAAGTAGGATATTTGATAAGCTGTTAATTAGACATTTATTCTGTGATGTCCTGCTGTGGGTGAGAGAGAGATAAGCTTTTGAATCCAGGGATTGTTAATCTGCCAGGGAGGAGAGAAAGACTGTGTTCATACTGTGTTCATCCGAAGAGACGTGATGTCAACATCCTGCCTTCCTGGAAGGGCGTTCAAAAAACAGCTCACGAAGAGGGAGAGGGACTTCTTTCCATCAACAGAGGAATGGAGGAAGTCAGACTTTCTTTCCATCAACAGAGGAGTGGAAGAAGTCAGCGGCTGGAGACCTACAGTAGGAGCTATTCTCTTTCATGTTTTTCTTTTGTAACCTGTATTTTTCATGTAACTGGATTATCTGTATAACTTCATAAAATTTTCTAGAAAGATTTTTACCCTTGCATCAGATATTTTCTCCTTGCCTTTATTGGTTTGGAGAAAATTGATATATCTTGCTTGAGTCATTGAATTAATGATTGAGATTTAGCTAAAAGGTCTTACAGCAGGGCGATTGGGCCCGCCAGCCCAGGCCGGCTAAAGGGAGTCTGGCTCTCGAATGTGTGTGTGAGTGCACACGATGGGGTTAACCTTTGATCTGTAAGCACGGACAGAGGCTTACATCAAGTGGCACCGCTCTAACAGAGAGAGTGAACTGGAGCACACACACATCTGGGAAAGAGGGAGTCTGGACTGGGCCTTTCCTCCGAAGGGAGGTTGAAAAGGAATGTGTGTGTGTGAGTTGACACTGAGGAGCTGAGAGAGAGCACAAACAGAAATCTAAATCAAGTGGCACCGCTCTGACAGAGAGAGCGCATTGGAGCACACACACATTTGGTAGAGAGAGATTTTGGGAGATGCATTTTAAGAGAGGCTGTGACTGATTGACTCATGTGATGGTTGTTTAAGCAAGAATATATTAGATTCATGAGCCAGGGATAACAATAAAATCTGGTGGTGAGGTTCTATAAGCCGGGGTAGGGACTTCACATAATAAGCCATCACCTTGAGATCACTAGGTCAGTAGCCTACTCTTCAACAATGATAGCACACCAATTCAGCACTTATCAGGGGCCAGGCTGTGTAATGTCTGAAAAGGAATAAAAAGCCACACACATCGGCAGCTTCAGTGGTGACACATTGTCATTCAGTCAGTCCTATGTGGATGCTGGGCAAATGTAACAATGGGATTGAGAAAAGTTTTTTTGTTTGTTTTCTGTTGTTGTTGTTGTTGTTTGACTGAGCAAAGCATGCCTCAATGCCCATCTGTGGCCTGAACATGCAGTGGCATTTCCCCACAGAAGTTACACATCTGCACGACATCTGGTTGCCTATTCCCTACTCAGTTTACCTAATGCAGCTGGAACATTGACTAATCCATTTATTTACCATTTATTACAGCAAGCAATACAGCTATACAGAACGAGCAAAACAAGGAGCAGCATTACATGTAATATGCATCAGTGCGTGTGTGTGTGTGTGTGTGTGTGTCAATGAAGTTGCTCCAGTAGTAGTACTGTATTATGTAGCAGCCTAACAGCCCTGTTGGCAAGGGAGATTGAGTCATTGCTAGGTCCCGTTAGGTCCATACATATGACATTGACGCAATTTTCATAATTTTGGCTCTGTACACCACCACAATGGATTGGAAATGAAATACTGTGCTTTTAGCGCAGACTTTCAGCTTTAATTTGAGGGTTTTTACATTCAAGTCAAGTGAACAGTGTAGGAATTACAACACATTTTGTATGTGTTACCCCTCTTTTCAAGGGACAAAAAGTAATTGGACAAACTAACATAATTATAAATCAAATTGTCTTTTTTAATATTTGGTTGCAAATCCTTTGCAGTCAATGACAGCCTGTCTTCAGTTCCTGTTTGTTCTTTGTGTGGTTTCCCTTCAGTTTTGTTTTAAGCAAGTGAAATCTATGCTCAATTGGATTCAGTTCAGGTGATTGACTTGGCCATTGTAGAACCTTGCACTTCTTTGCCTTGAAAAACTCTTTGGTTGCTTTCACAGTATGCTTCGGGTCATTATCTATCTGCGCTATGAAGTACCATTCAATGAGTTCTGAAGCATTTGGCTGAATATGAGCAGATAATATTGGCCGAAACACTTCAGAATTCAGCCTGCTTCTTTTGTCAACATTCACATCATCAATAAATACAAGGGAACCAGTTCCACTGGCAGCCATACTTGCTCACGCCATAACACTACCACCATCATGCATCACTATGCTTTGGATCATGAGCAGTTCCTTCCCTTCTCTATACTCTTCTTTTCCCATCATTCTGGTAGAAGTTGATCTTTTTCTCATCTGTCCATAGGATGTCATTCCAGAACTGTACAGGCTTTTTTAGATGTGTTTTGGCAAACTCTAATATGGTCTTCCTGTTTTTGAGGCTCACCAATGGTTTACATGTGGTGAACCCTCTGTATTTACAGTACTCTGGTGATCTTCTCTTGATTGTTGACTTTGACACAAATACACCAACACAGATACTCCTACAGTACCTCCTGGGGAGTGTTCTTGATCTAGCCAACTGTTGTGAAAGGGTCTTTCTTCACCAGGGAAATAATTATTCTGTTATCCACTACAATTGTTTTCCGTGGCCTTCCGGGTCTTTTGGTGTTGCTGAGCTCAACAGAGTGTGGTTTCCTCTTAAGAATGTACCAAACAGTTGATTTGGCCACACCTAATGTTTTGCTGATTTTTCAGCCTAATGATAGCTTGCTTCACTGATAGTGAGAGCTCTCTTGATTTCATATTGAGAGTTGACAGCAACAGATGAACAATGAACTCTAGACCTTGATGTAGATCTGTTGAGACACTGATTGAACACTTAAATGAGAAGTCAGGCAGACGCGAGAATTGCTTTATTGACAACTCAACATCCCGGGTTGGTTGCAATCAACTGGATCATGGGAGTATAACATCAGATTATAAACCACTTCAATGGTTACATAACAGTGTGATATTAATAACAGGAGGGGTTGTGTTACTGTATGATCAGAGCCAGACCAATTTAACAGACTTAAAAGGCAGATGTACACGAGGGCAAGATGAAGCCTGAGGCTATACCATGCAAAGGACTATTGCTCATACACGGGTATTTATATAAACGTATATTTCTCCCTCTCCGTTTTAAAAAATAAAATTGTGCACACGAACCTGCATAAATATGCCGCCACCTGCATACATACGCCACCAAGAGCACTCTACGCCTGTAGACAGCAGTGTAATGAGAAGCACGAAGACACGTTATCATAATAAAGCAGTTGTATTAGCAAATGCAAACACACCAACAGACTTTGAACTAACATAAAACGAACATCGCTTTAGCATCTATGATTATTAGAGCACGTCAGAGGAGCAAACACACTGTAAACAAAGGTCGCACACCTGACGCAATGCATTTTCTGTCGCATACATGGCGTAAATTTTCGTCTTCCTCTGTTTACATGCAAACTTCTGCTTCCTACTTCCTAAATCTCCACTTTGGCCGGAGTTTTTAAAACATTCGTTTTCAGTGGGTTAAAACCTCAGATAAATGTCACCGTTTTCCCAGATCCCCGGCTACGTGTAAACAAGGCCTATAGGGACCCATCTGGGTGTCACTGGTACCACGCCTGCTTCTAAATGTCAACATTTTGCATTACTTAGCTAGGCCTTAAGAGGAAATGGTCCTGAGTTTGTGTGTGTGCGCGCTCGTGCATTCTTGCCTGCATGTGTGTGCGTGGGTGCAAGCATATACATTACAGTGTGTGAGTGCCTGCGTGGCCGTTAGTTCTCTCCAGTTTTCCCCAGTATCTGATTATATTGTCAGCTATTAAAATACAGTTTGAAGCCTAATTTACAAAACAGAACCAGAGGGGGGCAGTACTAAAGAATGCCATCTCCTAGGCACAGCTTCCCCCTGGTACGGAATCTCCGTGTTTTATTTTATCTCCACAGCACAGACACATCCTGAAAACCAGGCTCATGTCCTGAAAACCAGGCTCATGTAATTATGTATAATTGGCTTGAGAAACTGCACTGAGAAAATTACCAGTAAAATGAACACTGAAAATAGACAGAGGTATTAAGACTACATAAGTAGGCTAGATATTATTAGGCAGGGATTTCCTTCTCAACAGCATACATATGGCTGGCACTGTCACTGTTGTGTCCCGGCCACGGGGTCTCCCCGCCGCGGAGCGCGTCACTGCCAGGCACGTCGGCACGTGCCCGGAGAGAGCTGCAGCGACGCACCTGCCAGCAATCAGTATGGTTATCAGCACACCTGGAGTTAATGAGCCCCACGTGCTACAAGAGGAGGCTCCAGCCGACCAGCCAGCGACAGACTGTGCTCCCTAGTACCAACGGTATCTTTGAGACTTCTCCCGCTAACCTAGGTGTTGCTGATCAGTCGTGTTTTAATGTTGTGTCCCTCTCCTAACCCGCTAGCCTCCTCTCCCTCGCTCCAGACTCCTGACCACGCCTGCTCTTGTATCTCACCTCCCCTCCCCTCTGCCTCTTGTGCCGTGCTTTTGGGGTCTAACACAAACCTCAACAGAGCTGTTGGACTGTGAAAAGCCTTGTGTACTTTAACCCAGACTTATCATCTTGGCCTATGTACAATTTCATTGCATTTTTGAATTTAGGCTTCACTTCATTTGTTGTTGTTGTTTGTTTGTTCTTTGTTGTCATATTCACATTATTCCGTTTGCTTTATATGTTGGTTCTTCCTCTTTGTTCTTAGAGTGTCAATTGCAATGTTTACTGATTTCAATACCTATTACACCTGCATTATTGCAATACAACCGCAAGCGAGCACACACATACACATAGGCACACAAGCAAACAAACCTAACAGACCCCCGCTTACACACACAGTAGTTCTAGTGAAGACATCGACCCTGTTTGTGCCAAGACCCCCCGCCCCACCCCACCCCACGCGCACACACACACACACACACACACACACACACACACACACACACACACACACCATTCAAGTAGCAACAAAAGAACAAAATGAAAAAGATAACGGAGAGCCGTTTCTGGAAAATCACTCCTGCTGGGTGGGAGATAGCAGTTTCTCTTCCTGTTTACCGTTTGATTTCCCTGCAGATCTCTGATCCTCTGTATAGGCCTACAGATGCTGTGAAGACTGCTCCTTATCTACAACATGGGTGGGAATCTACACACGAGTGTACTTTATATATTGTGAGTTATTAGGAATGTGGAGTTGTCATATGAGAAAGCTGTGTATACAGTACTGTATACAAAATCAGTCAAAAGAGACTACAGAAGCTTGTGAGTAGAATTTATTAATATTATCCCATACAGGTACAATGTAGGATCTTTTGTATTTAGTGTTGGAAAACATTCAAAAGTAGACTCTGTTTGCATATCAAACAATCAAGAATTCACAAATAAAACAGGTGACGTGCAAAGCAGGGAAAAACAATGTTCAACAAAGGTATACAAAGCATAGCAACGTTTACAATATGACATTGTCACTGGGCATGACCAATACACACACTGAGACAATCTTTCCACAGGGTTGTGGCTGTATCACAAAGGACGTTATCACGTACGCATGGCAAAAAAAAACACTTCAGTGCCACTGACAATGTAATTCAATGGCATCACTGTCATTAAGCACTTGACCACCGCCATCTGATCCTTGTGTTATCTGGTGAATCTGATAGCTATACATATGACCTTGAACTGACGAGGGGAGGTGAGCGTAGCTTCACATTAATGGCGACGATGACAATCACTACTACATAAAATCCATAATAGCCACATTTGTCATTGAGCAGCGTGAATTGCATTTGAGGCCTGGAGCAAGGTAAGAGGAAGGTAGTATATCATGACACAGTCTGAGGGACAGCGGTACTTCTGGACGTACAGCAGATTCAATTGGCAAAGCTAACAATGAATAATTTGAGGTTTATAGAGGTTGTGCTGTTAGCACATTTTTTTGTCATACAGTATATTTGATCTGAGTCCATTTGTTAGTTTTGTCTGTTTTCAGTTGAGCGTCAAATACATTCGCGGTTAGTCTAATAACAACATGAGCCACAGGGACTCTTGTGAACAGATATGATAATCAGATCCTTCCTAGGCCTCTGATTGGCTCATTTCTCTCTGCTCTGATTGGGCAGTCTGAGACAGAGCGGAATCATCCGATATAGAAGAAGATGAACACGACACAACCACGAGTGTTCTGGTTATTACAGTCATTATTTGTAATTACGGTATTTTGATTAGATTGGTTAGATACACATAATGAAACAGAGCCAGACAGAGCTATCCCTTTTCTATCCTGTTAGCCATATAATTCAGAGCTGATTGCAACAGAATAACTTCATAGCACTGTCATGTATCTGCGTTCTAGCATGGCCCACAGTTCAGCTTGTGCAAACGGTCCTTAACCCAAACGGCAAACGGCCTTGACTGCAAACATGCAATCAGAACACAAGCATATGGCCTCAGTCACAGTCATCCTATCACGTAAGCCACCTCCCACAGGCCACCCGCCAGTGATGAGTCTTCCACTGACTAATGACAAGCAGTCTGCCACTGACCAGAACCCGGTCCAGATATCCCTGTGGTGACTCATCATTATCCATCCATCTGGTGTGGTCCAGCAACGCGCCGATGTTTGAGGAGACGAGCAGAGCTAAATCACTTGTCATCACGATGTGTACAGCTGCCTGGCAGGTCCCCCGTTTCGTCTACTACACAAATATCTGAGCGTGGCGCTGGTCATTTGGACACACTCCTGCTTTCCGGCCTTCAGACAGCATGTGTCAACCGGTGTTAATGACAAGCTGTGTGAGCGTAGCAGATACAGTAGGCGAGTCATGCATGGCGTTGAGGAACTAAGGACAGAAACAGAACATACGAGGACAGGCTCATTAGGAATGCCAGGAATACGTCTGCAATGATGTACATTCAGCGCATGAGCGAACGTCCTCAAGACGAGATGGCTTCACCCAGGGCCAAGCGGGTTCAGGAGAGATGCATGTGTGACTATGTTAAAAGCATTTTGGTTCAACCCCAAGCCAGACTGTCTTATCCCACAGAGCCGAAGCCTAGGAGTTAACGGAGGGTGGTAAACTCTTGATTTCACTTCTCAGGTTCCTCATTAGCGATTAGTCAGAAGTCCACGTTGTGAAGTAATCGAATTTCCAATATGTGCCAATAATCTCTCAATGAACTACGATACAAGGGTATCAAAGCATCGTTTATCAGTGCGAATTGGCAGCACCCTGGTTTCATTTTAGTTTGCGCTTCCCATTTCTGATGTTGTTTGTTTGTTTGTTTGTTTGTTGCTTGACCTCCCGGTTGACCTCTGACCTCCCAGCCCTACAGGGAGACCTCCTGCCTGTTGCCGTGCCCGTTGGCGAGGGCGGCGGCGGGGGGCGGCTGCGCGCCCGCCGAGAGCTTCTTGATGGAGGTCAGGCGTATGGCCGAGGTGCTGTGCATGTAGCTGGGGTCCCTGTGGCGCCGGCGGGCCCGGCCGCAGCGCAGCTGCCCATTGAAGTGACGCCGGAAGCTCTCGCTGAGCAGGTAGAGGGCGAAGGGGTTGACGCAGGAGCTGGAGAAGCTCAGGATGCGCGCCAGCAGCGTGACCAGCAGGTGGGCCAGCGACAGGTCCATCTGCCGGTAGTGGAAGGAGCGGTACATGTAGAGGATGTGGTTGGGGAACCAGCACAGGGCGAACAGGCCCACGAACACCAGGACGATCTTAGCCAGCCGCTTCCTCGTCTCCATCTGGGGGGGGGGGGGAGGGGGAGAGCGCGGACGGCGGGACGAGAGGAAGAAGAAGAAGAGATGGATGAATGGAGGAGAGAGGACAGATGAGGGCGGTGGATGGATGTGGAGAAGAGAGATGAGAGATGAGAGAGAGAGAGAGGATGCGGGGAAGAGGAAGAAGAAAGAGGGCGGTCAGGGAAAGAGAGGAGAGAGGACGGAGAGATGAGGGGGACGAGGACGAAGTAAGAGAATGGACGGATGGGAGGGGGAGAGCAGAGATGAGGGGAAGAAGAAATATAATTTATGGATGGTGGAGGAGGGAGAAGATACAGGATGAGATGTGGGTGAGTGAGCAGATATTGGTTGGAGGTGGGAAGAGGAAGGACATTAGGAGATAAGGGAGAGAGAGAACAGAGCAGTTGTTAGTATAAACCATAGGCCTGCTGTACGGAACACATCTTAGATACCAAGGGGAAGGAGAGAGGAGAGGACGAGAGGAGGGGAGAGAAGAGGAGAGGAGCAAAGACAAGAGACGAGATAAGGTAGAGGAGAAGACGGGGGCGGTGGGGGGGGTAGAATGAGAGGGTAAGAGGGCAGAGGGGTGGGATGGAGAGGAGAGCAGATCTTTAATGGCCTGGAGCAACTCCAGTCCATAACACCACTTCTGGTTCAAGAGACAATGCTGACTGATGTCACGGCGTGACCTTTTTTTCCTTCACGTGAGAACCATATGACCATGAAGAAACATGCGTCACGAACACGCAGAGAGCTTCCTTCAGTGCTTCAAGTGCCCTTCAGTGTACTAGAACACTTAAGATGGGGTCAAGGACACTGCCATAACCTTTTGGCATAGACGAGGGGGCGAAATGGAAATGTCAACTTTAAAAAGTCTGTTTGCGGTCAGCACTCATTCGAGAATGAAATGGTCTGAGAGGAATTTTCTAGGAGACCAGAGGAGCATTGCTTTCAGTGATAGATGCAGTCTTTGGATCAAGAAGTATTAAGACATAGGGTACTGATTTGAAATGTGTTGACATTTACATTATTTATATGTCATGTCTAGTATAGTCTTTGATTAATCTAACATTTTCCAGGAGCATGCTCGAACGTCTTGTTGAGAGAGGTCAGGGAAGAATTGTTAACACTTCTCTCATATCGGCTCAAATGGGTGTACTGTTTTTTTAACATACTTTCTTTGATGTTTTCAATGACCACTTAGCTCAAATGTGGCTATGGCGTGTTTCGCTTCTTGCCTTTGATGCTTTTGTTGTGCTTGACGCCATTATTGCTGCTTTTTTTTTTCTTTGCTTCTGGAAAATGAGTGGGGGTTTGATGGATATGCTGCTCCCTGCCATTGCTGTTGAGCATTTTCCGACAGAGAGCTTTCTGAAGCAGAGCCATACCACCAAAAATGAAACGCTTGAAGGCCAATTCATACTTATACTTTTTTGTTGGACAGGGGTGTCTTGCACCTACCAAACTTTGGTGGATCAATCAGCCACGCGTCTGCAAGTTACCATGGAGGTGATCAGACACTTCTCTGAGAGATCCCTGGAGAGCTCGGGTTTTTCAGCCCCTTATATGTGTTGCACTTACCACCAGCTGAATGCAATTTGTTCTTGTATATAGATACAAGATCTTGGATATAGTCGGATCTTTCCCCAGTGTTTCAAGCTTTTCTCCATATTTCAGGACACAGATTGGATCATAATGAAAATGACAGCCCGCACTTTTTTGCAGAAAATATCAGTTCTGTTTGTTTCTGTGCATCGTAGCTGGCTGAACTTATTTTTGAATCCCCCTCTATATATACTTCGCCTTTAATATCATCCAAAACCAATTCAATGTCATTCAAACTTCACAAGTTCTGAGGAGAGACAGAAGGAGAGAGTGGATGCTATTTTTTTTTTTTTATCATTTGCACAGGTTTTGTGGATTTGGCCCTACGAGTTTAATTTAGTGCCAAGGTCAAAGGGGTAGAACAGTGAAATACAAATACCAAAGATGCTAAGAGGAAGGGTCAGGGTAGTATTCTTGAAGAGGTGAGTTCTAAGCCTGCGGTGAAAGATGGGCAGCAACTCCGCTGTCCTGATGTCAGCGGGCAGCTCATTCCAGCACTGCAGGGCCAGGACAGAAGAGAGCCATGACCGGATCAATCAACCGCAGAGGCCTCAGAGCAACGGGGAAACCAATCGCCTGGAAGCAGCAGAGCGTAGTGGCCAGGCGGGGTTGTAGAGCTTGACCATGGCCTGGAGGCTGGAAGAAGCTGTTTCTTTCATTGCTGGCTACTAGCACCAGAGTCTTAGATTTGATGAGAGCTGCTACAGGGAGCCAGTGTAGAGGGAGGAGAAGGGAAGTTGGGGTGGTATATACATACATTACTTTAGGTGCAATTAGGTTTGCACAACATTATTAAGGTTTCTAGGATAGAGTTGAACGAGTAATTCAGGACACTTGGTTGACAAATGAAGGCTGTAGAGGTGGGGCTTGTATTCATCTGTTATTGTGATTAGCTGTAGTGAGCACACGCACGTGTGCACACACACACACACACACACACACACACACACACACACACACAAATAATTGAGCAATACACTTGAAGCCAAGTATTGTCTGCATCATTTAAGTGTCAGTAATAACCAAAACTCCCTCAAGTGTATTATTGCATTATACAACTAATCCACTTTCCAAACCTAAATGGTGATATAATATTGAATAAATCAAAAACAATAGGATCTGAATTAAATACATCTCTTTGTAGAATGACCAGTGTCATCACTGCACCAACGATGCCTTTTAGCAGTAGGAGCAAGCAGTGCATGGCTAACTATCCTTTCTCTTACCGAATGTTCAGATTAATAAAGGTTTTCAAAATCATAAAAGTGGTAAATCATTTTGATCTTTCTTTTAGGGGTGGTGAGCAAGCAATGAGAAGTTTTAGCACTCTTCACACCCAAAAACCTATTATAAGTATTTATAAATGAGGATTGATTTGATTTATTCCTTTATTTAATTGTCATGCTTCAAAGGAAGCCCAGCCCATATGGTCCTTATATATGTATAAGGTTAATGTTATTCAACGTTTGGCCAATTACAGACAATATCATAGTAAATCAGTACAGATCAGTCGAGATTACATGTTTTTTGTAAAGAAAGTGCATACAGTTATTCCACTCCAAACTGTCCTGGGTTTAGGCGCTGATCTTATTTTATATTTTGGAATGCATGAATGTTTGTGCCACGGACGGACACGGACTGTAAAGGTGTATTCTATTTTTTATTTTTTCCCCCCAAAATTCACCTAGCATTTCTTAATGCAGGCTGTTGGACTCCGGGCTGAAAGGGACAGCAGGGCCACCGCGGTGAGCCCAATCCATCTCTTGCGTCACAGATGGGCAGACAACATTTTGACTATTTTGGAAATTGTTTTTAGGCACTAATGTCCCTGTGATTTCCCCATCTGACTTCAGCTAGTCTTCAATACTATGAGGATAGATATGGATCATAAAAATCTCTCAACATATGATTGAGATTGTAAAGGCTACATTTTTGACAGGACAGTTGCTGTCGCATATGATCCGGAGTTCCGGCTCACGCACACACACACACGCACACACACACGCACACACACACACACATACACACACACACACACACACACACGCATGCACGCACACACACACACACACACACACACACACACACACATAGAAATACAGCTGATTATTATTATAGCACACACAAAAGTGGAATGTACAGTATTTTGACGTTAGGAAGTTTCATGAATACGAAATTGCATTGCATACTGTAGTATGGGACTATAGTCATAAAATTAGCAATAATATCATATTATTGCTAATTTTCTCTTCAGAACTATTGTTCCGGACATGGTTTACTTTCATTAGATGGTGATTTAATGTACAGCTGTAGCTTGTAGTTCTTCCTATTCATGGTCAGTGTACAGTGTAAGATTTCCTTTGTTAAGGGCTGTTTGACCATGCAGTGTGGTGGATGCTAAATATTAAAGACGGGATTACTAAATACCCCTTCTAATCCCACTGTCTCCTCTCCCCTTTCTCGGTTTCCCTCTCTCTCATACACACACATGCACATGCACAGACAGACAGACACACACACACACACACACACACACATATATGCATGGACACACACGCACACAGACACATTTCACTTTCTCTCTCTTCTTTTTTCTCTCATCAGTCGCTGGTCTTTTGAAACGCTTCGGCAGTGTCTCTCATAATTCTGCGCAAACATTTTCAGCCATTCACTGGTGTCCTGGTGCTACAGTATCTGTATGTCTGCGTAAATGAGCGCCGAGTCTGTGCAGCTGAATCCCCACCAGAGACGGCTAATTGGAGATTAGACCACTATCTCTGCTGCCTAACTAATTCTGCTAGGAAACTCTGATTTAATCATCTGATTACAGTACATCTCAATCACAGATGCAATGACATTAAAAAACGATTAATGAACGATTAGTATGAATAAACCAAAAGCTATTTGAGGTTATTCTCTTTTCTGACTCATCGGATGTGGGTTTTAGGGATGTAAATCGTTTATCACTGCCCAATCAGTGGTGGCGGAATCTATTGTCCGCCCAATCAGATTCGATTCAGACTACTAGCAACCGCTCCGCTGAAGATGATTGTGATTGGTTTCAAGAAATACAGCACCCCACTCCTCCATCCCCGAATAGTAATGAGTCCAGCCAGACCTTTCTCCAGTGGTGGCAAAGCATAACCGAAGTGTGGAGAGAGGTCTGGCTAACTATTGAGACTAACTATTCTCAAGCAGAGTAGGACACCTGTCTTACATCTCTCTATGGTTGTTCTGCTGAGAACGAGCAATGGATTTCACTCTGTCTGGTTTGGTGGTCAGAAGCAGTGTGAGGCAATGTCCCTCAGAAAGATCGGATGACGACCAGTGTTACTCTGGGGTTCACTGCGATTGGCCTGACGGTGTGACCCTGAGAAAACATGGTGTCAGTCCAGGGGTGGGGCTCAATAGTCTACTGTGGACTCCTCTCCTCCTACTGTAGCTCCTCTCCTTCTCCTCTTTTCTAGACACCTGTGGAGTGTCAGAATCATAGTGGATAATCTGTGTTCTTTTCCATCTTATCATAATCTTATCTTAACACTAAAACACTTTGTGAATTGCTTTGAGACCAAGGTGGCACACTGCCAGTCACGTTACAGGCAAAGATGACAGCCAGAGGCCTTTTGGAATGCATTTTGGAATGCGTGCACTTTCATGTCCTCTCCGTGTGCCAGTAGGGCAAAACGGTCATTTTGGACATATTTTGGAAATTGTTTTTGACCAAGGAAATATTTTTTTTAAGGTGCCAATATCCTTGTGACCCGTGATCTCTCCCCTATCAACAAATTCAAGCAATGTCCAATATTGAAGCTTCCATTCCATAATCATCGAATCGCTGTACTGTAATCTTTGGAAGAGAATATTGAGAGAGAAGGCCTAGGCCCGCTCCATACTGCTCCTCCTCACCTGTTATTAGATGCTGAAAACGAGTCAGTGATTTACAGGTCTGCAGTCAGCAGAGGCTCGATTAAATCTAACGGACCAGATAACAGCTTTCATTTGTAATTCACTCCCCTTGCCTCCCTGGTATTAGCCGTTAAAACGACAGAGACCCAGGCAAGCGTGTATCAATCAGTACTGTATCTTGACACTGGCCTCTTCTTGACCATTTCAAACTCTGAGATATGAAATATGTATGTGTGTCAAGGGGGGGTGGGGCACGTTTACATGTTGAACTATAGGATGCTATTCAATCAGCACTGCATGTCAACCAGACAGCATGATACCTTTTACACACAATGTCTTCAAGCTCATCTATTGTCCCATACATCTATAGTCTGTTCAGCCCCTTAGTCCAAGAGTTAGGCTCAGTTAAGAGATAATGACATTTGGCACACTTGAATGATTCTTGACACGGGACAAAACCTGCTATAGTGCTATTTTAGCAGTCATGCACAGGAAAGTAAGTATTAGAAAGTACTTTAACCAAGATCAGCATTTTAGCTGGGTCCCCAGTATAGCCTTCAGAGCATTTCTCTAGGCTCTACAATTCTTTTGAGCTAATCTGTTGGATTACATTACATTAGTCATTTAGCAGACACTTTTGTCCAAAGCAATTTACAGTAATTGTATTTAATTTAGGCAGTCAGTGTACCACTACTCGCCCGAACTCACAAGTGCATCTTGTTCCTAGAGCTTAATCTAGAGCTAAACCCAAAGTGCAAGAGTAGCAAAATATAAATCTCTCTGCTTTCTGTTTCCCCACCTCTGCCTTGCGGCATTCTCTATGAGCCTGTTCTGCTAAGTACTTACTGTGCTTTGTTATATGATTCACTCAAATATCATAGTGGAGACTACAGGAATACCAAACACATAATGGCCTACCATGTACTGTAGGCAACTTCTCTGTAACCATTTGTGCACTCTCCTGTTAGTCATGTCTCTCTTATGAAGTATCTAGCCCATGTTTATTGCTCTATATGTTCTCAGCCAATAGAGCCAAACATTTTCCAGGAGCTTGCTCGATTGTCTAATTGAGAGAGGTCAGGGAAGAATTTTACAGCTCACTTTTCTGGCCCCCCAGGTGAAACAGTATTTTTGCTTCCTTCTGGAATATGTAGGGGTGGGACTTATGCCCACCCTCCCATTGCTCTCTGTAAAGCGCATTGTGTTACCTCAGTGTATGAAATGCGCTGTATAAATAACGTTTGATTTGAATTGATGAATACAATAGGTATTAATCGCATTACCTCAACCTTAATCACACAGTATTACCTACAGTCCTGTGAACAGTACAGTCCATTTGGAATGCCCTTTCACAAATAGATATACCTGCTCCCCAGAGACTTAGCTTATCAGAAGCTCCTACCTGTCTATTAGAACCAAATGTCTGTCTATTAGAACTTCCTACCTGTCTATCAGAACCTCCTACCTGTCTATCAGAACCTCCTACCTGTCTATCAGAACCTCCTACCTGTCTATCAGAACCTCCACCTGTCTATCAGAACCTCCTACCTGTCTATAAGAACCTCCTGTCTATCAGAACCTCCTACCTGTCTATCAGAACCTCCTACCTGCCTACCAGAACCCCTTACCTGTCTATAAGAACCTCCTGTCTATCAGAACCACTTACCTGTCTATCGGACCTTCTGTCTATCAGAACTTCCTACCTGCCTATCTGAACCTCCTACCTGCCTATCAGAACCGCCTACCTGTCTATCAGAACCTCCTGTCTATCAGAACCTCCTACCTGTCTATCAGAACCTCCTGTCTATCAGAACCTCCTACCTGTCTCTTGGAGTGCTCGCTGATCTCCCCGGGCATGTCGTGGGCGCTCTTGATGAGGGTGCGGGCGATGTGGTAGTAGTACACGGAGATGATGCCCAGCGGAACCAGGAAGTACACCAGGAAAATCATGACGGAGTGGATCTTAGGATGCATTGTATTGGACAAGGGGTAGGGCACGCAGTTGACGAAGGTCACGTTGCTCCGCCCCTGCATGGACACCACCTATGGCAATGAGAGGACGGACATGGTTTAATGGATGGACGCCTGTCTGTGTGTGTGTGTGTGTGTGTGTGTGTGTGTGTGTGTGTGTGTGTGTTTGTGTGCAGGGGCATCATGCAACCCCAAAAAACGAGGAGGCACGAGACAGCGTGTGGAAAATTGTAGTGTTTTTTTGTGCTTTTTTGCAGTTTAAAATCAGGACACAGCACACTACACCAGATGCCACTCAAGCAGTGTGAAATTAAACTTACCGGTAGCGTTCTTTCAATTACTTTCAAAATAAAAGTAAGGGAAAACAATCTACTTTTTTTTACTCACTTGGCATTGGTCCAAATGATATACTGTATACTGAAGCATGAAGCAAATTGAATCTGATAAACTGAATAGCCTAATATTTGGAGGACCTGTTCATCAGTTAAGGACAACCTTAATCTAAATGTAAGCAGTCCATAAAAAACATGTTTATCTGAGACGAGGCGAGGGCGGGGGGGGCTTCCAGGTCAAGTGTTAATTTGGAAGAAACCAAATCCACCGTGAAAGAGGGTGTTTGGCTTTTTGAATGAGGTTATGGTGGCTTTTCGAGGTGGTCTATGACATAATTAAAATAATGCATTTAGCTCAGTAGAGAAAATAATCATAGCTCCGCATTGTAAAATGTAATGGTAAATAAACAATAACAGAAATGTAAAAAATAAAATAACACCCCCAAATCTGAGGGGGCATGTGCCCCCTCAAGTTCTATAGGCATGACACCTCTGTGTGTGTGTGTGTGTGTGTGTGTGTGTGTGTGTGTGTGTGTGTGTGTGCTCTCTCAGTGTGCCTCCGACCTGTGAGAAGACAGCCTCAGGCACGGCCAGCAGGACAGACACCACCCAGATGGAGCTGGCCTTCAGACAGGTCCAGAACACTGCACTGGAGGTCTGGATGTCCATAGGGTTCACTATGGCCTTATACCTGGAGAGGAGAGGAGAGGAGAGGAGAGGAGAGGAGAGGAGAGGAGAGGAGAGGAGAGGAGAGGAGAGGAGAGGAGAGGAGAGGAGAGGAGAGGAGAGGAGAGGAGAGGAGAGGAGGAGCAAAACAATTACCAGCAGTGTTTCCCATACGTTAATTCATGGGCCCGCCATGGATGAATTTGTCCCACCATAGCTGCAAAATTCAGGTTATCAAAAGTTTTTACTTCTCATAAATAAATAACAAAACTCAAACGCTGTTGTGTTTTGCGCTGTGCTCATGGTACTCTGCTGGGCTACTCCCCCTCCCCATCCCCCGCAAATCGCATGGATTGAAATAGGTTGCGTGCCAATCACACTTGTTGGAAGTGTGAATTGCACCATGGATGTATTAATAGAAGGAATTGCACACAGCTGCATTGATTCATGCTGGAATTCCACACAGAGTTGAGATACGGTTGTTTGAGGAAAGTTAACGTTAGCTACTTACAATATATACAATACAATCCATATTCAATATCCACTGTAGTTGTCTACTTGTCCAAACATAATTTGGGCTATGCTGCAACGTTCATTTTCCAGTCTATGCAAATTTTCCAGCTAGCAAGATAGACTGTTAATTAGCTACCAGCAACGTTACCTAGCTAAAGTTAGGCTATCACTAGCTAACGTTAGCTATATAGGTTTGCATGTAACGTTAGTCAGGCCAATGTCATTGAAAAACGGGACTGTCTTAAGCTTAGCTAATATGTTTGTACTCTTGACTTTCAGGTCATGAGTACCAGACCAATACATTCTTCAAGAAGAAAGTGAGAGTAGAAGCAGATGAAGAAACTGCTGCAGAGCCTGAGGTAACGTTGGCTTGCTAGCTAGGATAACGTAGCAATAGATGCCAAGTCAATAGCCAAACATATTGCCTATGAATAATTATTATTCATACGCTTGTCAAAAAAATAAAGACGATTAACTAACAATGAAATGTTTATTTACAACAGGACCCAGCTGGCATTTCAACGTTGATTCATGGGTGATTCAACGTCATGTGACTACGTGAATCAACGTTGGATTAGGTTTTGATTTTGAAAGGTGAATTAACGTTGATATCGTGACGTTGTTCCAACATCTTACTCCTCAACATGGGTGAATTAAGGTCTTACAATCACTGTTAAATATGTGTTGAATTTGAAAGGTGAATCAACTTTGAAATCCCAACTTTGGTTCAACGGCTTACATGGGTAAATTAAGTTCTTTGAGTCAACTTTGCATCACTGTTGAAACTGCAACTTTGTTTCAAATTATTACTTTTCAATCATGTAGCCACGGAGAAAAAAGGCATGAACTTTTCACAATTTTATTTTACATTAGAATCAAGATGCACATGTAGGACTACAACAGCAGTTAATGGGGTTGCAACAATGACAACTGTGCAAATAGCAACAACATCAATCCAACAATAATGTAAAAAATATGTGTTTGTGGCACTGGCATGCACACACACAAACACATTTTGTGACATCCTTCTATACAGCAATGCTACAGAAAAAGGCATTAACAGTCAATCTGCCAGCTGGTAACAGCTTTTAGCTTTCTAAACATACAACCTCTGCAGCACAATACGACCCAGGATGTAACACAAAAGCAAAACCAACTCAGCTAGCAAGCTAAACAATATAGTAACCTTACAATCTACAAGTAGCGGCAAAAGTTGGACAATAAGGATTTGTGACCAATACAATTAATTTATTGCAAAGATATATAAAGCAAAACCTTTGTTGGGCCACCTTTTACCCATATTGTGCATTAAAGGGCTATAAGGCAGGTTGAAGACCTCATGTTGACGGTGTTGTACATCAACGTACAGATCTTCAACAGAATTTCAACGTTGATTTATAAGTATTTTATCAACCTTTTTCAACCATTGAGCATTCAATATTGTTTTAAGGTTGAAACGACGACTGACATTAATCCAACTATATATCAACGTTGAAGGTCGGTCGTGTGCCAGCTGGGGAGAGACGGCTTCTCGAGGCAGGAGAGCCTCCTCTCCAGCCAGCAGCCTCAATCAGCAGCCAGCAGAGCCCGTGGTTGGAAAGGTACAGAGAGAGAGAGAGAGAGAGAGACACGGACTGACTCTCAGGCAGGAGAGCTTCCTCTCCAGCCAGAAGCCTCAACCAGCAGCCAGCAGTCTCTCAGAGAGGGACAGAGAGAGAGAGGGACTGACTCTGACTCTCAGATGGCAGGAGGGCAGGTAGAGGCAACAAGGCAGGTAGCTCCCTCACTCATCATTCTCTCTCTCTCTCTCTCTCATGCACTCTCTCTCTCTCTCTCTCTCTCTCTCTCTCTTCACACACACACACACACACTCACACTCTGTTAGTGTCAGAGGCTCATTAGATGGTAGGAAGGAGGGAGAGAGGGTGGGAGATATATTAGACCAGTAAGATGTCCAGGCCCTCTGCCCTGGTGTGTGGCAGCTGTGTCAGAGGGGAAGCCACCTTGAGACTGCATGATTGACATCTCTGAGGGATCTCTATTAGATGATGGTCAGCTGGCTCTTATTAGCAACTGCAGTCATTTCAGCTTCCACTGGCACATTTTCTCTCAGATTTTTCTTTTTCAGAACTGACATTTTTAAGGGCTCATGTCCCGCAGTATGTTGCATTAAATAGCCTTTTGTACATTTATTAAAGTCCTGTCTCGTTTACCATGATTTGTGTATGACTCCTTCTTTGCCATCCCCTTTCATAACCAAATGTGGTCCGATGATTAAATTGCTATGGCTTCTTGAGTTTGCCCTCAAAGTGCGCCAAATTCATACATTTAAATTAACAATGTTAAAAATTCTCCCGGGGCGGCATGTCCCCGGACCCCCCTAGACGGTCGGAGGTCCACCCCCCATAGCTGCCCAAAATCCTGTGGGAAACACTGACCAGGTCATCAGTGCCGAGCAACTGCAAACCACAGCATGACAGCACCGAAAGAGAGAGAGAGAGAGAGAGAGAGAGAGAGAGAGAGAGAGAGACTCAGTTCCTCAGTGCTGTCCCTCTGAGTGACACAATCACTCAGCTCAGGCACTCCACAGCTTCAGTTGCTGATGATTATTAAATGTTTAGTTTTTCTTCAGCACTTTGAGATTATTTCACAATGAAAAGTGCTTTAGAAATGAAATGTATTATATTATGTATTATTGGTAGAGAGGATGGGTGGGAGGGAGAGAGGTGCAAAGAGAGGGGGGAAGAGAGAGAGAGAGGAGAGAGAAGGAGAGGGAGAAAGAGATGAAAGTGATAGAAAAATTAAGGGATTGTTTCGCCCCAGACACGCTAAGACAACATTTGGAAGCTGCCCTCTGCCCGTTCAGGTAACTCCCACTGCAGCGACCTGTGACCCCTCACAGCACTGCAACCCCTGGCCCAACAGCTACAACACAACACATGTGGGGAGATAAGATTGAACTGATAATCCTGGCTTGATTTGAGGACTGTTCTCTGCCACACACTGACAACACACGCATGGCCACACACACATACGCGTGCACGCACACACACGCACATGAAATCGGAATAATCCTTAAGAGCAGAACACATGGTGCTGAGGAAAAAGAATCCCTTCAGAAAGTTCAAGAGTGAGACTGTTGACATTTCCCCAATGAATACTGAAATGAGACTCCTATCATGTGTCCCTCTACACATGTAAATGGGAGTACACCCTGATAGAACACACACGCACAAACACACCCACACACACACACCAGAAATCTGAACCCTCCTCAAGACAAAAAAACACATGGTGCTGAGGACACAGTTCAAAGTTACAGTCTAGGACTCCCCAATGAATACTCAAATGAGATTACCAGCGTGTGTTCCTCTACACATGTAAATCGGATTACCGCACCAGCTGCTCTCCGGGCTCTGATTTCCTTTGCCAAAGTCAAATATCAATATGTGATTACGATTTAATGAAGTTAATTAGGAGTGCTGTATTTCCTGATTTTGGAGAGGGTCTGGGTCTGGCAGGCGCCTCTCTGTGTCTGTGAAAGTAGAGGAAAAAGGCTACTTCAGTGCTGTTGTAACAACACAATCTTTTTTCTATAGAAGTGGGACCATTAACACTAGGGGCACATGAGAAAGAAAAACACATATAACACTCTTAATAGCCACACACCTTATGTGTGAAATACTGCAATGAGTACATCAAATACATTTTGTACAACTCCAATATTGAAAAGAGAAAAGCACTTTCACAGTGCAGTACTCTGGAACCTCCACAGTTGTCGAGCCTAAATGAGCATCTTCACTTATTAACACCGCTGTAGACGTTTATAGATGGAGTCATCGTTTAATTAACACTGACAGCATTCACATTATGTCCTCGGAAATATGTGGCCTTGATGAATTAACTGCACCTGTCCTTATCTTCCTTTTAATAACTGCTGCACAGCTGAGACGCTTGTTTGTGTTACATGTATAGATGTATAAATGTTATGTGAAGAGGAAGAACTCTTCAGAGAGATTTAGCATTGACTCTGTGTATTCTCTCTCCATGCATATCATTTTCATTAATGACAAGATGTAAGGAACAGGAATTGGATTAGAGAGCATGAATGAAAAGGCATACAGTCAAATCAGAAAGTCTGCACACCACTTTCACCTTCTCCACCTTTTATTACGTTACAGACTTACTCTACAATAGATTATTCATTTTTTGTCTCAAAATTCTACACAAAATAGCCCATAATGACAAAGTGGAAACAGGTCGGGCAATCGGGGAAGATGGGCCTTGGCCAGGAAGGTGAGCACGAACCCGAGGGTCACTGACAGCTCCAGCGTATCCTCGTGGAGATGGGAGAACCTTTCAGAAGATCAATCATCCAGGCAGCACTCCACCAATCAGGAAGCCACTCCTTAGTAAAAGGCACATGACAGCCCACTTGGAGTTTACCAAAAGGCATCTAGAGGACTCTCAAACCATTCAAGATTCTCTGATGAAACCAAAATTGAACTTTTTTGGGTACCAAGAGTCTGAGTACCAAGCCTTATGTCTGGAGGAAACAAGGCATCACTCATCACCGGGCTAATACCATTCCTACAGTGAAGCATGGCGGTGGGAGCATCATGATGTGGGGATGTTTTTCAGTGGCATGACTAGTCTTGATAGAGGGAAAGATGAATGCAGCGCACACTGAGATCCTTGAAGAAAACCTGCCCCAGAGCGCTCTGGACTTCAGACAGGGGCGAAGGTTTACTTACTAACATGACAAAGATCCAACGCACACAACCAAGAAAACAAAGGAGTGGCTTCGGAGGAAGTCTGTGAATGTCCTTGAGTGGCCCAGCCAGAGCCCAGACCTGAATACAATTGAACATCTGTGGAAAGAGCTGGAAATGGCCGTGTACCGACGCTCCCCATCCAACCTCACAGAGCTTGCAAGGATATGCCAAGAGGAATGGGCACAAATCAAGTGTGCAGAAACAAGTGTGCCAAGCTTGTAGCTTCTTTCCCAAGATGCCTTGAAGCTGTTATCGCTGCCAAAGGTGCATCAACCAAATTTTTGGCTAAGGGGGTGTACAGATATGTAACCGGTAAATAACCTATTTTTGACAGTAAAATAAAATTGCATATATTCTAAAAACCTGTTTTCACTTCGTCATTATTGGCTATTGTATGTAGATGTTTGAGGGGGAAAAAGTACCTCAGTTTATTGTAGAATAAGAATGTAATGTAATATAACGTAGAGAATGTGAAAGGGATGTGCAGACTTTCCGGCTTGACTGTATAATCAACACTACGACATTGATGCCATCAGAACAATCACTGGCTAATTGATAGCCCCCCTCTGGGCCCCATAGAAAACAACAGCCATACAAGGACAATCAATACATCTCTTCATAAATTAAATTTCCACTTCATCAACTTCCTAGTATGAATAAGATCAAAGAAAGAACTATTAATCATAATCGGGGGGGGGAAACAAAATAACTGAGATTCCAGTCGGGGAGTGCATTGACGTAGCCTCATGAGACCATCCTGATTTATTCGCGAAATCAGTCTGGATACTCTCGATAGAGAAAATGTTTGTAATGTTCGATCGTAAAACAAGCTTTTCTGATTTTTTTCAGATGGTTCATCCAATCACCTGCCAAGTAATTTTGAAAGTGCCTTCCCTTTTCCAAACAGCTTCCAACAGAGAGTTCCCAGATGGAAGCAAACCACCTGGCACGTCAGGTTAGCATTGATGGATGTCTACCTCCACTGTGTCTGAATAGAGAGAGAGAGAGGGAGAGAGAGAGAGAGAGAGAGAGAGGGAGAGAGAGAGAGAGCGCCTCAGAAGAAATTGGATGGGAGGGTGACAGGTGGAAAGAGGGGGGTGGGAGAGATATATGGTAAACAGGGGTTGACACTAAGGTCTCAAAAGTCCTTGCCCATAGGGCCCAGCTCAGCCCATAGGACCCAGCCCAGCCCATAGGGCCCAGCCCAGCCCATAGGGCCCAGCCCAGCCCATAGGGCCCAGCTCAGCCCATAGGGCCCAGCCCAGCCCAGCCCATAGGGCCCAGCCCAGCCCATAGGGCCCAGCCCAGCCCATAGGGCCCAGCCCAGCCCATAGGGCCCATCCCAGCCCATAGGGCCCAGCTCAGCCCATAGGGCCCAGCCCAGCCCATAGGGCTCATGTTTCGCTTGCCCAAAGGTTCACTTGCCGGACAAAAATTGTCCACTACTCAGCCAATTTCAGTTGAAAAAGATTCAAGTTTGACTTAAAGGTACAGGGATGATAAATCACCATGGTAGACTTAACTTGCAATAGCCTATATGCACCATCGGAGCAGCTACACCATTGGAGCAGCATCTTGGCTGGGCTGCTTTATATCATTTAGGCGCCGGGCTAAATCAAAATTGTCCTCCAGCCCCTCTCTGGTTGTTCTTAAATATGCAGATCATATGATGGAGGGGCTTATAGGATACATCTCTCAGATGCACCTGCAGACTAACTAGAGCTCACATAGCCTACCGCTGCAGTGCGCCTAAAACTATGCGCAAATGGCTAAATTCTGACTTTATTTTATGCACCTTCTCACTTTTATGTCGTTATTCTGACTTTATTTTATGCACCTTTTCACTTTGATGTCGTTATTCTGACTTTTATTTCGCTATATATTTAGCCTATTTTTTTATTCGATTCTAATTTAATACGTTTTTTCTTTTGCATAAATGTTGCTTGCTCTGCACTTCTAATTGACAAAGGCAATAAAGGTAGCTGAGTGCTTCAGTGCCTCAGAGGAAGTTGGGTGGGAGGGAGAGAGGTGGAAAGAGAGGAGGGGAGAGAGAGAGAGAGAGAGAGAGAGAGGGAGAGAGAGAGAGAGAGGGAGAGAGAGAGAGAGAGGGAGAGAGAGAGAGAGAGGGAGAGAGAGAGAGAGAGAGAGAGAGAGAGAGAGCGCCTCAGAAGAAATTGGATGGGAGGGTGACAGGTGGAAAGAGGGGGGTGGGAGAGATAGATGGTAAACAGGGGTTGACACTAAGGTCTCAAAAGTCCTTGCCCATAGGGCCCAGCTCAGCCCATAGGGCCCAGCTCAGCCCATAGGGCCCAGCTCAGCCCATAGGGCCCAGCCCAGCCCATAGGGCCCAGCCCAGCCCATAGGGCTCATGTTTCGCTTGCCCAAAGGTTCACTTGCCGGACAAAAATTGTCCACTACTCAGCCAATTTCAGTTGAAAAAAATTCAAGTTTGACTTAAAGGTATAGGGATGATAAATCACCATGGTAGACTTAACTTGCAATTACATATGCACCATCGGAGCAGCTACACCATCGGAGCAGTATCTTGGCTGGGCTGCTTTATATCATTTAGGCGCTGGGCTAAATCAAAATTGTCCTCCTGCCCCTCTCTGGTTGTTCTTAAATATGCAGATCATATGATGGAGGGGCTTATAGGATACATCTCTCAGATGCACCTGCAGACTAACTAGAGCTCACATAGCCTACCGCTGCAGTGCGCCTAAAACTATGCGCAAATGGCTAAATTATGACTTTATTTTATGCACCTTCTCACTTTGATGTTGTTATTCTGACTTTATTTTATGCACCTTCTCACTTTGATGTCGTTATTCTGACTTTTATTTCGCTATATATTTAGCCTATTTTTATTACACAGGCTTATTCGATTCTAATTTAATACGTTTTTTCTTTTGCATGAATGTTGCTCTGCACTTCTAATTGACAAATGCAATAAAGGTAGCCGAGCGCTTCAGTGCCTCAGAGGAAGTTGGGTGGGAGGGAGAGAGGTGGAAAGAGAGGAGGGGAGAGAGAGAGAGAGAGAGAGAGAGAGAGAGAGAGAGAGAGAGCCTCAGTGCTGTCCATCAGTGTCACAATCACTCAGCTTCAGCTCAGGCACTCCACAGCTTCAGCTTGTGTCCTCAGCTGATGATTTTTAAATGTTTAGTTTCTCTTCACCACTTTGAGGTTGTTTCA
>NC_140252.1:14447349-14517349 GCF_949987555.1 Borostomias antarcticus
GGAATGAGGCCCTCCACTTCAGCTGTGACCCGGACAGGAGAGAGCTAAACCTCTACTGCTACAACCAATTCAGGCCCATAACGCCACAGGTGAGAATATCTACGGCCAGTTCATATGGTTCATAATGGCCCCGACCAGTTGGGAGAGAGCCCATTCATTCAAGTCTGCATTCAGAGCTAGACAAAAAGGGAAAAAAAGATATAGCATTCGCAGCCTGCATTAATCTGATTCTGCCTGGTTCCCACGGTGTTCTCGCAGGTGTTCTGGGCATTGCAGCTGGTGACGGTTCTAGTCCCGGGGGCAGTGTTCCACCTCTACGCGGCCTGCAAGAACACTAACCAGGAGGAGATCCTCCAGAGGCCCATCTACACCGTCTTCTACATCATCTCGGTCCTCCTGCGGATCGTCCTGGAGGTCTTCGCATTCTGGCTGCAGAGACACCTTTTCGGCTTCCTGGTGCACCCGCTCTACATGTGCGACGCCAGCGCCCTGGCGAAGGCCTTCAACGTCACCAAGTGCATGGTGCCCGAACACTTTGAGAAGACCATCTTCCTCAGTGCCATGTACACCTTCACCGTCATCACCGTGCTGCTGTGCGTCGCTGAGGTCTTCGAGATACTCTGCAGGCGTCTGGGGTACCTGACCAATCAATGACGCCCCCCCCATCCCCGATCAGACCCATCACCGAGTTCATAGGTCACGGTTCTCATCTCTGTTTGTCTCAGCCTCCCAGGTATGACATGCATGGACACCAAGGCCAAAAAGAAAAAAACTACATACTTCTCTGCTTTATCTCTGTTGGGATATGACATGCAAAGACTCTTCTTCCCACAATCCCTTTTGTTAGAATCAAATATCACTTGATTACAGACCAACTGCTGTTGGTTGGCTGATGATGGAATATGCTGTAGCTGTCTAGTGAGGCTTTTAATGATTTACATTTTTTAAACGACATCAACAGTTATTCTATTATTTCTCTTACTCTCACACATAACAGTCTTTGAATCTGGTCAAAGTGTTATAGCATCGTTGTAGTTTTATAAAGGGCCTATGGACTTTTAACAAACCTAGTCCAAACCTAGTCCAGTCCATTAAATGTAGCCACCATTTTGTCATCAAATGTCACTCTGAAGATACCCAATGGCACAAACTGAAATCAGGTGTTCATTTCAAGGCGTATGCAAAGGCTCAATGTTATCAATATAGGCCCAATGGCTGGCCGAAATGTCTTCAACTGAAGCACAGAATAAGTTACAGTATTGCCATTGTAATTATAGGTTTTTAAATTAATATTTTAATTGAAGCAGAAGCATAATGAGGTTAAAAATTGTATGAATTTGAAATATTTACTTATCTGGCAAATCCTTTTATTTATAGGAATTAAAGAAAGATTACATTTGCATTATTACTAGTTTAAGAACATGGTTGTCCCACGGCACTGCTGATTAGTACTGGTCACAATGCGATTGGATATCCTGGATTTGCCTATTTTATACATTATCTTTACCCATGGACCTCATTGTGGCAAGTGGTAAGGCTTCTGACTGATATTCATTGTTGTTGTTGTACTGAAAATGATTACCTCTTATGTTCTGTATCTGTACGTTACTATCAGGCATCCATCCAACTTTTGTTATTGATTTTCAGCTAAATGTATCATCTCAGGTATAATATTGCATTCTACGTTCTGGTGTCTGTGGAAGGTGGATGGTTTTAAAGTTTGCCAGTTGCCCAGAGTTTTGTTGAGTCAAATCCTGGTTGAAAGGCATCTTCAATGGAGATCCATCCATCAAAGTGACAATACAGGTATGTAGCTTTTGCTTGGCAACGCCATCACCTGTGGCTGCGAGGGTACAATCTCTTTATTGTCTGACGCCTGGCCTGCTTGGAGCAGTTCTGGTATACGCCCACGCTCCCAAATATGGCCGTAGAAGAACGCCCTGTGTTGCTCATCTGACTGAATCTCAGCCAAAGACTTTATATTATTATTATATTATTAAATCTCAGCACGCGCGCACGGTTTGAACCAGATGTCAACATTGAATTTAAGAAATTGCTGTAGCAGAGCCAAACAGCAGTCTCTAAAGACATGGTTTTCACAGAGGTCCTCACTGTCTCAGTTTATCATAGCAGTATAGAAATGTTTATATGCTTAACATCCTACAAACTGTAGGTTTAAGAGTTGTTTTTAGTCCCGGACTAGGCTTGATTGATGGCGGGGAAAGTGACCACTTCAAGTTTGTCCAACAAGCTGAGGTAACTGTTGAAATAGACATGGCGTTCATTTCACTGTCATAAGCTCTTGGGAGTACAGTATTTTGGGGGAAGTGGAATCAGTTAGATAGCAAAGGTATTCTAAGAAACACTCTGGAACAGGTTGGGAGAATTATTTGTTTGCCCTTCCTCTGTCCTATCAAGTAGGAGATGGTGATTTCAGAAGAGAAATGAATATCAAGCTCAAAAATCAGCTGCCCCTCTGGAGAACATATTGATTGTTTTGTACGTTTACTTGCAATGTTTAGTTTCCTTGGTTATAAAATACAATTGAAATTAATCTCATTCTACACTTTCATTTGTCCGTCACTGTTTCTGACTCCAATATGTACTTCATACTTACAAACCTATCAGCTTTGTTTAATAAAAGGGGCACATTTTATGACAGATCATGTTTTAGACAGTTGTTCAACTATTATTGTGTTGTGAGATAATTGATTAAAACATGTTTAAACAAGTGGTGTGCTATCATCGAGGTGTTTCTTTGAACTAATAAACAGGTCAGCTGAGCATCAGCTGAATGGCAAGTGTAATTCCTTCTTTGCTTGCCTTCATACATCAGAGCCCATATCTTGAAAATAAATCAATGACTTGGTGGATGAGCATTTCGACTGTACATTTTGTGATGAAAGCACCACATTTGGCACATGCCGCTGAGATTGCACTAGCATTACACCAATTAGTATTCAACTTAAACATGGTATATCGGTAAATTGGATTGCTTGTATGTGGATGGAGTTTGAAGTATGGGCGTGTACATTTCGCTTGAAGACACACCCTCAGTTTACGGAACCGGAAGTGCTGCACTAGAGGTCCACTTTTGCTAACAACAAGCTAGCAGTTCTTGATGTTGATTCCCCTTATTGTGTTGTTGACGTTATAGCCAGGGACATGTCTCTCCCTCCACAGCTAAAAGCCATTCAACACCACCTAAGAACCGCACGGGAGCACCAGGGCAGGGATCCTGTCGTGGCTTATTACTGTGAGTTTGTACCGAAATCGATTAGCAGTGGCTAACGAGTTAGCGTAGCTAGCTAGTAGTCAGTGGCTGTCTCAGTCACCTAGCCAACTAACGTTAGTCTAGCTACCAAATATTTATTTTAGCACTGTCAGGACATTAGCCATACCCGGCGGTAGTCGAAAACATAAGCTTGGCTGACTGAATAACGTCACGTTAGCTAACTTAGCGACTGTTCATAGTCGACGTAAACAACGCAAGCTACGTTGTGAACGCAAGCTCCAACATGATTCGAGAGCTTGCGTTCTGTGTTTTGTTTTGTGGAAACGCAAGTGACAAATTTCGGCATGACACGCAAGGACGCAACGAGATCTTGCGTGGCCTTGCGAAGCTTGCGCTTATGTAGTTTGCGTCGACTATGAATCCGGCCTAACTAGCGACGTTAGTTGACCATTGCAAGCACTGCGCTAACACACTGACACGGCTACCTTATCTAGAGGAGAAAGCGTCCTCACTGTTTAGTTTACCTTTTAATCAATGCTCCAACTGGGTCTGGATGACCGAACATGATTATCTAGCTTGATATATTTACAGTAGGACTCACTACAGGATCGCCCGAGTTGTCTGCCTAGGCTGATTCACGTGTCTTCAGTGGACTGGTCAGCTCCACCTTGGCCCACCTGAAACGTACTCCAGCCTGAATGGGCGGATCACAGAGTGTTGGGAGTCAAGAATCAATATTTCTTTATTTGTCACATGTAATGTACGTGTACAGTTACAGTGAAATGCTGCTTCTGGAGCCAAAATGATGATCAGTACAGATACACTTAAATACTAAATTTATAAACTACAAATTTACAAGTTACAAATTTACAAATTACACAATAAGTACCATGTCTATACAGTATACAGATAGGGTTAAGATAAGATAGATACCGGTCTGGATGGATTATGTGCATATATGTATAAACAAATAGCAAGGGAGTGGGGTGGCCTTGGTCTTGCATCTTTTGGAGTAGATGTCCTCGAGGTGGGGAGTGGCCCCCCTAAAGTACGATCAGCTGATACATTTCCTCAGTTGTCTAAGGTGGCACAGTCTCTGATGTGCTTTCTTCACCACAGTGTCTATGCGTGTTGACCATGTCAGGTCTTTGGTGATCTGGACGCCAAGGTACTTCAAGCTGTCCACTCTCTCTACAAGGGTCCCATTGATGATTAGAGGGGTATAGTTCCTCTCCTGCTTCCTCCCAAAGTCCACCAGCATCTCCTTTGTCTTTCTGACGTTGAGATGGAGGTTGTTTTCCCGACACAACTGGGTCAGGAGCCTCACCTCCTCCAGGTACTCTCATCATTGTTGGTGATCAGGCCTATCACTGCTGTGTCGTCGGCAAACTTGACAATAGTATTGGAGTCAAAGGTGGCTGTACAGTCGTGCGTGTACAAGGAGTACAGTAGTGGGGACAGAACACAGCCCTGGGGGGCTCCCGTGTTGAGGGTGAGGGAAGATGAGGTCTGCTTACATACCTTCACCACCTGGGGTCTGTCTGACCAGTCCAGGATCCACTTGCAGAGAGCGTCCAGATAAAGAGCATGTGATTATTTCATCAGATTTTCTCAGAGACAGCAGAAAATAGAGATGAACAAATTGACTAGTGACGCCGTGAGCTATCAGAAATTGAACCTGATAGTTCAGATATCTTTGTGCTGTGGAGCAAGGACAGCATTAAAGAAGTATAGTTCAAGTGTGGTTCCTCTACCTCACCTTAAGGCAGGCTACTCTGTTGCATCGTCCTAATAGTTTGGTATGGGATTTAAGTCGACAGAATATTTACATATTCATGACCGGGAAACACATTATTTACATATTCACCTCTCTTCCTGCTTTCTCTTTTATCTGTCGTCATTGTTAAATTGATGTGACTGGAACCAGTCACAAGTGTGGTTCTGCTCCACTAGTCACTTCAAATCATAGCCTACATGTTAACGATGTTAGCTCTACAGGCTGTGAAACTGACGCTTCTTTGTATTTATCAATCTATGAGCTATAAACCTGGTGGTTGTTTGTGTCAGGCTATGAATAGAGATAATTTTCCTTTTGTCAATGATGGACATTGTAGCATGCTTCATCAGTTTCCCCTTGATCCATTTATCCCTGTGTAGCTTTTATCATAGCCACTTGAACTAATGGGGCTCTGTTGAAAAAAGAGTCCCCAGTCATAATTGATCCCCTGCTTAATGATTAGTCTTAAATTTTAATTAGACTTAATAATTATAATAATAATTATACATAATTAACCGTAATACATGCATGCAAATGTAACGATTCACATGTAATGTGAATCGTGAGTCCATAAACCCTGAGTCCGAGGTAGTGGTAGTAGCGAGTAGCTGGTAAACTCACTCATCAAAGGAGCGCCATCAAATCTGATGCTGGTTCTGAGTCTGATTCTTTCAGTTAGCGAGGCCCTTGACAGAGTGGCTGGTTTCTCTCCACTTCACGGGCAGCTGTGCCCTGATAGGCTCCCCAGTGAGAAGCAATGCTCCCTGCCGATATCGGTCCTGATTGCTCATTAGTTGTGCCGGTGTTGAACAAAGGTGGCGTCAGGCTGATAGGACAGGAGGACACGCTGTGATCTGGCATAGCTGCACGCAGACCAGTGTGCCTTTGCCAGTTCTGACACTGCCGTAGTGTAGCACCACCGGGCTGTTCTCTGAATTCAACCCAATGAGATTGTACAGCA
Organism: Borostomias antarcticus; assembly: GCF_949987555.1. Lineage (NCBI taxonomy): Eukaryota > Metazoa > Chordata > Actinopteri > Stomiiformes > Stomiidae > Borostomias > Borostomias antarcticus. The sequence goes on from NC_140252.1 coordinate 14,453,323, forward strand.
TGTTATGAAATGAGGCGCAGAATTGGTGGCTGATTTTGAATGTCTTGTCAGATTTGTTACAACCTAGCCCAATAGGCGTATGGTATTTTGGTGTCATGGATGGATGATGAATGTAGTAGGGGCCTATTTAATATTTCTAATTCATAGACCTTGGCAGTTGGCTGAGGTATTTCTTCTGAGCAATTTGGGATTGAGGCTAGGTCTGGATTGGGGATGGTGTTCAGGTCAGTCACTAATAGAGTCACTGACACCTCTAAATGACATTGAGATATCCCAGAAACAGGTCATAACCCTGTTAAAAAAAATAAAATAAAAGATAGGGAAGGCTGCTGGCCCTGACGCTATATGTGGACGCACACTGCGCTATTGCGCTGACCAGCTTGGTGAAATCTTCACAACACTTTTTGAAATATGTGCAGACAGTGGTAAGATACCTATTGTATGGAAAAAAAAATCAACCATAATGCCTATTCCCAAATAAAAAAAAAACAAAGAACTAAACGAATACAGGCCAATAGCACTTACCTCTTTGGTGATGAAAAGCTTTGAAAAAATGAAGGATGAAATTATCTCACTTACTTTAGACAAACTGAATCCATTACAGTTTGCCTATCAGGCGCGTAAGAGTGTGGAAGATGCTCTTCGTTTTAGACAGTGTACAAGCATCTCAAACAACCCAAATCCCATGCTAGACTTTTATTTGCTGATTTTAGCTCTGCTTTTACAAGATGCGGCCTCATATTTTTAATTGAAAGGCTATCTTGTCATTTTATGCTACCTGATCAGATTTTATTGATACCTGAACTTTCTAACAAACAGACTGCAGCAGGTTTTTGTGAATGTCCTCTGTCATACCCTCAAACAGAGGCTCTCCCCAGGGCTTTGTCCTTTGCCCCTGCTTTTCATCCTTTACACAGAAGCTGCAGATCCTCTCAAGAAAACAGCTATCTTGTCAAGTTTTCAGATGACACAGTCTGTATCTTCTTCAGGGCCACCAATCAAATCACGGCTGTGCCCTCCCTGAATTTGTCAGAGGGTGTGATGATAGCTTCCTCGGCCTAAATGTGTCAAAAACCCAAGAAAATGATCATAGATTTCAGGAAATCCAGTGTCGACCCCAAACCGAGTAATATTTGTAATATTTGTAACTCTTCACCACTATTCATGGTGAAGAGTTACAAATATTACAAAAGTACAAGTATTTGGGCACTGTGTTTGACTCGCAACTGAAATTCAGTGAAAACACTGACAGCACTGTAAAGTGAGCAAAGCAAAGACTCCATCTGCTGAGGAAACTCAACTCTTTCGGTGTCAGCAGAAACATCTTATGTACCTTTTATCAAACTTTTATTGAGAGCCTTTCAACATTTTCTTTTATATGCTGGTTTGGTGGCCTATCTGTTAAAGACGAGAAGTGTCTGAATGACATCATCAGAGTGTGCTCCAAAATTACTGGAGTCCAACTTAAGGATCTCTGCTCTCTTTGGAAAACACGTGGTTCAGAAAGCAGACAGAATATTATCCCACCCTGATCATGTACTGGGCAGTACATTTGTAATCATGCCCTCAGGCCGGCAGTATTATGTGTCGGTGCGGAAACAAACCGCTATGCAAATTATTTTATCCCGTCTGCCATAAGGCAAGGCAAGTTTATTTATATAGCACATTTCAGCCACAGGGCAATTCAAGGTGCTTTACATGAGACATTAAAAGCATTAAAACAAAAAGCAAGACATTATAGACATTTAAAACAAAAGGCAGGACAAATTAAAAGCATTAAAACAAAAAGCAAGTCATTATAGACATTTAAACAAAAAGCAGGACAAATAGAATACAGGAATAAAAGTTACAGTGCAGTATACTGATAAACATAGCTCCATAAGGCTGCTTTATGCACAATTGCAGAATGAACTGCAAATTATTTTGCTGTGAATTATTGTTTACTGTGAACTTACTGTGAACTGTGAATTATTTTGCATCCCGCACTGCTGTGCTGTCATTGTGGTTTTTGCTGAAGTGATGATGCTCGACTGTGGATGTTAGCCTAACTGTTGTATTGTTTATCTCTTTTGTCATATTGTATTTTTGTTGCTATGGACAGGTTGACCGTAGAAATGAATTGCTCTTCTGAGACTAAAAGTATTCTGAATCTGAATCAGAGTAGATTAGTCTTTCAGCTGTAGGTCGGCCAGCAAGCCTATAGCCTAGCAAGACAGAGAAGACATAGATTAGCCTAGCCTATAGGAGCAGGCTATGTCTTTGAATTCTCCAGAGGGGGATCAATCTTTCAGCTATATGCTAGCCTAGCCTGTCCTCCTCTAGAGTGAGAGTAGTGTCTGTCTCACCAGTAATTCGGGTGGAGGTTAGCCTGCCTAGCTTATAGGGCAGGCTGTGTGTGGATGTGTCATGGAGGACAGGCTACATGTGGATGTGTCATAGAGGGGACCAGTAATTCAGCATGCCACTGGAGGTCAGCAGCGTCATGTGGCTTGATGGCTCCACCATTGTTCTGGGGGTGGGGTGGGGCACTGTACACCCTGGCTCAGGGCCGGAGTCGGAGCTGCAGAGTCTAGGCTTCGGGCTTGTTTTTACATGGAGACGTGGTCCAGTCTCAGACTAGAGAATGGTGTGACTCACGCCATACTACAGTGACTCTACCATTGTTTCGGGCTTTTGGAGAAGGTTGCAGTTGTGGAATTTGAGAAAGAGCTGTACAGACTAGCATTGGAAACGGCTCTCTTCTCAGACTGACTTTGAGTAGTTCAAGTTGAACCAGTTGTTGGCTTTTGAGGTCTTCTCTTTGTTGCTCTGTGTTGTGTAATTTTTTGGTAATCCTTGATAAGAGTTGCAGCACCATCTAACTTTGAACCTCAATGTTAAATTCCTGTTCTTGATGTGACAATCACTGATGAAATCACCCAACACGGGATTGGAAGCGGCGACAGATGATAGATTTATTTCACAGAGATACAATCACATGGAACACTCGGATGTTTCCATAGTCTCTCTCTCTCTCTCTCTGCTTCTCTGCTGGCTGCGGCTGTGGGCGAAGACGAGGCCCCGAGTCTTCTCTCCCCCGCCTGTGTTATCAGCGCATCTGCCTGCTGGGAGTGACGTATCTGTCCGGCCGAGTTGCCTGCCGTTTCCAAATCAAAGTCTCAAGGTTTGGTTGAGACGTTTAATTGTGCTCTCTCGGCCTACCCCTACGCCTAGGCTTGCCTAGCCTAGTGAAGCCAGATTGGTCTAGGAGTGACCATACAGATGTGTCACCTGTCACCCTAACATGATGTCTCAATCACCCATGGTTGTCAGTCTGGGTTGTGTCTGTTTATAGTGTCCCTTAGAGATGTGCAGTTGATACCCCAGAGGAGAGGCCCCCCCGGTGATGCCTAAGTGTGACCTCTTGACACCCACTACCCCGAACGGCCACAGCAGCAGCATCAGCAGCGTCTCCTTCACTCTCTACTACACAGTGTCCATGTGAAAACAAACAGACATAATCAAATCAAATGAACAGCAATAAGAACTCTGTAGAGGTTATAGACATTTCTCCCTATATTCATCACAGTGATCTAGATGGTTGTGGTCTTCATCTTTAATGGAAAGACTGGAGACAGCTGCGGTCCTACGTGATCGCAGAGCGGTCCAGACCCGGCCTAGCTGAGCTTCAACGCCCCAGTAATGACTAGAACGCAAATCAAGACTCACAACTAGAGTTGAATGGTTAGGTATCATTCTCACCAGACTGAATGGGATGGAATCTTCTGTGTTGTCTTTGAAGTAGTGGAACATTTTGATATGTTCTGTGTTGTAGCACTTTGAGATTTTACCGAAAGTAAAGTGCATTACAAATAAAATGTATTATTATTATTATTGTATAGTACGGCCATTATAACCTGACATATTGTCTATTGTATTGGATAAAAACTACCTGAATGTGTGTATGGCCGTCACTCTGGCTGCACTCACCACACAGTTTAATAAAGGCTCGTTCAGGGTTGTCTGCCAGGCCTGTAGTCTTAATGGTGATATGATGTCCAAAGCTAGCCTACCTTGCCAACAGGTCAATTAAATGAATGCATTTTAATCTCCACACGCATAGCCATAGGTTTCACTAGTACTTTGTTAGGCTAGGGTAATTATTATTCCGGGCTTGTCCATCCATTTAAACAGAGTGGTGATGCAAACCTCTGATTTGGTTGGCTGCACTTACCGACCGCGATGTGTCCTGCACTAATGCATCTCGAGTTCACCTCATCCTTTTAGCACTGGATTGTGCTTTTCTCACACATTTTCCACAAGCAGTGTAGCTACAGCTGTAGGAGGTAGACACTCTCCAGCCGTCACACAGCTAGCTACAGCAACAAAGCACGTTGGCCGGGACTGTTCATTAAAAGTACAACATTATGTTCTCACAGCGGTTTATGGGGTCTTTTGCGGCCGATCCATGTCCTGATTCCGCCTGCCGCGGAACGGTATTGGTCAGGCTCAGGTCAAAAGAGGGGGACCGGGATTGGTTGGTGGTGATGGTGGGATTTTTTTTTCGGACGGAGGTACGCCCACTTCAGGGGCCTGCGTCTTGTATCCCGCACCCTTCGAACTCCCAGGGGGGGGGGGGGGGGGGGGGAGTGATCTGCACCCCGGCCAGACCCGGCTCCAGCCCCGGTCCTACCACCTTTGGTCCTGGACTGTAAACTTATGGAAAAGGCTCCGCTCCGACACAGTTTCCCCCTCCCGCCTCCTGGAGCCGGTCCAGCCCCTCAGACAGAGGCTCCACTCGGCCCCCGGCCTCCACATAATAACTTCCTTGTATCAGAGGGGAGTGCGCGGGCCTGCATTCCAGAATACACAATTCCGTTTCTCCGCCGCTGGCTGCAGATGCCAGTCAGAATACACGGTCACGTCAAGAGAGAGAGAGAGAGTGAGAGGGAGAGAGGAGAAGGGGGAGTCACTTGCTCCCACGCTCGTAGTCTTTTTATGGCGAACGTCAAGCCTACGTACAGAGGGCATCATGCCAGAACAAGCATGTAGGACCATCGCTCCATTTATATAAGCCCCTCCCCCATTATACAAGGATTCCAGTATACATCCAACACCGTTCCTGAAACCTGTAGGATTCCTGAGCGAAAGATTCCGTCCTATTTCTGTAACTCCCAACATTGACTGAGGCGCAGTGTTGAGGTACAGGCACAGAGTGATGTCTGACCCGTCTGTGGGGTGACACCGTTGTCAGGGGAGATGAAGAGAAGCCACCGGCCTTTTGCGCCAGTTTTTTCTTTTCTTTTCTTTTTGAGCTGCCACATGCGTCAGCCCTTGAAAGGACGATGTCTTTCTTTGTACAAGCAGCATTCAAACTTCTCGGAGAAAGTAGAGGGGATTTGATGACTGTCTGACAGCCTAAAACGTGTGCTTTCGAGAGACGCAGGCAAAACAAGGTCTACCCAGTTCATTAGCAAAGTGGAACCTGTCATTTTATTGTGACTGAGTACTGGAAGGTTATAATTGTCGAAAGTCTGAAGGAAGGGACAATTAGAGGAAAGGTTCCAGGTTGCCTTTAATCATCCTCAGCCCCATCTCCACCCACCTTTCTCTCTCTTGCTTCTTCTCTCCTTTTTCTCCCATCTCTCTTTCTCTCTCTCTCTCTATCTCCATTTTCGCCTCTCTCTGTCTCTCTCGCTGCCAGTCACCCCCCCCCCCCCTCTCTCTCTCCCTCACCGTTCTCAGACTGTCCTGCCCTCCATTAGGCAGTTTTTCCCCTAGCGACTGCACTGCTGCTGGGATGGTCTTCACGCTCATGGCTGCGCGCTGGTGGTGCTGAATGGCCTCTGTGTTGCATTGTTTGAGCGGAGAGGAAAATGGGATGTTAAACAGTAGGGGCGTGATGATGATGATGATGATGATGGCGGCGGCAGCAGCGGTGGTGTCAGGCCAACAGGCAGGACAAAGGGCGACATTGTGATCGCGCGGCTTCTGGGATGTGCAGTGGCAGCCATCAGCGCGGCACTGGATACATTGGTCCCCAGGGCCGTCCCTGTGGTCGGCTGTTTAGGAAATATTGACCGGCCGCCTGGCATCGATACAAAAGGAATTCTAGTTGGCTTACTCACTGTTCCGTTCCCCCGAACAAGTGTGAGGACTTAGCGACCAGGATCCGATTCCAGGCGCCGGAGGAAAAACAAGAGCTTGGCTCTGATTGATTGTCAGGCCTTAGTTTAATGGCGGTGACATAGGACTCGGCTCCAAGGCTCTTTGTCGGACATTTATCTTTATTAGGCTACTATCTTCCGGCTCCAGGCAAGCTCTGTTGTAAAAGTCTACAAGGATAGGCTACAACAGGGAGGCCCGCTCGAAAGGACGCTGTCACGCGCACACGCTTGACTTAGCCTACATTTAATATGAAAATCCTCATCTAGTAAAAGGTGCTGCCTGTTGAGTTTTCTATTGTCTGGTAAACGGGTGACCTTATCCTCAGTGCTTCCGTGGTTTCATGTGGGGCTGTTATTTGAATGGAGCCAGTGTTATCACAGCACAGGGCTGGTAGATGGTAGATAAGAGGGTAGCAGGCCTGCCGGCACTGGCATTTGCCTCCCAAACCCCCCTAGGCTGTTCCTGGTTCAGGTGGTTAGCCCGGTCCAGCCTGCACCATCAGCACCTGTACGCTGTTTAGCCTAGCCTACCTCCGTGCTCCGTCCTGAACGCAGCTTGGGTCCTTATCCTGTAGTTAACGCAGTGAACGCGTTCTGAACCTGGAGGTGGCGGTTCACAACGACAAAGAGGCGTGCCTAGCCTCGGACCACGTAGCGGAGGTAGCGGAGGTGGTTCGGGACCACGCCGCATTCACGACGATTAGCCTCCTGCCTGTGGCTCGTAAGCCCCAGATATATCTCTCCTCTGACCACAATGGCGCCGCCAGCCTCCCCTGGAAATGGACACTAAATATTGACTTGTCACACTTCTAGGAAAACAGCTGTCTTGAGACACAGACATCTTTATTGGAGGGATCCCCTAGAGGCCTGTTTGCCCAGACCTAAGAGCAGATCCCAGCTGGGTATATTTGCTGTTTGCCTTTCCTGCGGGAAGTCGTCCCTGCTGCTTTACAATGTCACGACTGTGAAAGTCAGGTTAAGGCGCGTGATTTACACCCCTAGCTACCTGTAACCATAACACTCTATCTGCGGTGTGAAACCCCATCCCTAATATGGAAGAGTGACATTTTTTGATTTAGTAGAACTGGATGTTTGGGTTTGAGAGTAAAAGGTTCAATTGATACCTCTCTCTCTCTCTCTCTCTCTTTCTCTTTCTCTCTTTCTCTCTCCTCTCTCTCTCTCTCTCTCTCTCTCTCTCTCTCTCTCTCTCTGCACCCTTCCCCTCCCCTCAAAAAAATTGACGGCCGTGAGATAATGTGCTGTCAAACATGGTGACTGATGATCAGAGTGACGGATAGCCTCACTGTGAGAGAGCAAAGAGAAACGCGGGGCAGAAGGAGATGGTCTCAGCTCGGTGTCCTGCCAAGGCCATTCCAGCAGGTCTTCTTTTTGATTTCTCCAGGGACGGCATCCATCACCCCGTGTGCGTTTAGCTCAACCGTGTGTGGGAGGACACAGGCCGGTTAGGCTGCGTCTTCCACCCAACCTCCCTCTCTCTCTCAGTCTAATCAGCCCTGACCCCCCCGGACGGACGGCCCACGGCAATATGAAACAACACTCTGGTTAGTGAAACAAACCACAACCAACATAAATGTTTTAATCAGAGACAATGTGAATTACACATTTTAAAAAGAAAAAATGTGTAATGTGTTGGCTCAGGTCAAACTGGTCACAATGCATCATGAGCCTTGCAGTCTCTTGGAATCCAGGGTACATTCACTCCAGGAAATGGTGCTAGGCTATCAAGCGATATTGTCTACAAGAAAAGAGCAGAACATTACCAAGGCAAGCTTATTTATGAGTATAATTCAAACCGAGCCCAGAGGCTGAAATTACTTTTAAATTGCCGTGTTAGTAATAAAATGCTAACTTCATGCTTAGCGTTTCTCCCAGGTGGCTTGGCGTTTCCAGATCACCTTCTTGATCCTAAAATAGCCTAACCCTCGCTGTATTCCGGTTCGCTAAAGATAGCCACGTCGATTCGTACAGATAGCCACGTATGTCCGATTCCAGAAGTAGACTTTCAAAATCCTCTTCATGCATATCAGCTGGAAAAGCCGTGTTGTGGCTTTCTTGCCGGAGCCACAACACGTATGTAGATGTGGGCGGGCACAGAAAAATGCGGAACTAGAAGTTGTAGTTCTGAGCAGGAAGGACCAAATCTCTACAATTGACTTGAGTTTTTTGTTTTTTGGAAAGTGAGAAAAATAGCCTCAGGAAACACTGAGGGAAGGACAACTACATTCATTGTAAAATACTGCACAGTTGGGAATGATACGTGGCTTAATGTTAATCGGTGAAGTGCCCCTTTAACATACATTAACAAATAAGGAGAAATAAACTTTATATATTATTAAATAAATATATTTTGCATATTTTCTCTCTCTCTCTCAAGGGGTAATGAGAAATAGGACTGTGGTGGGATGTTGTTCAGCCTGGCTGAGTGAGGAGGCTCATCGTAAAGGCATCAACTGGAGGTCCATCAAGGACTGTTGGGGCACAGCAGAGTGGTAGAGTGGATGCTTTATTAGAGCAGAGTTGTGTCTGTAAGCAGTCCTCATCATACTGAAGACAAGTATATTACACACCGTTTTTTTCCCCATCTGCTCTCAAACGGCTGAGGTTCTGTTAGAGTTTCTGTGTGATTGTATCAGGCTATAGTTATATTGTATAGGCAGGTTAGCGACTTCAAATACCTGCGTTCCTGGGTCAACTCATCAGAACAGGAAAAGCGCTGGCATGGAGGGCTCTGAATGGCATGAATAGTGTGTGGAACTCCAATTTCCCTCGACACATCAAACTGAGCTTCTTCCATGGGACTGTGGAGTCTGTCCTCCTATACAGCTGTGAAACTTGGACCCTGAAGCCCACCCTGCAGAAGTCTCTGGATGGGTGCTACACCAGAATGCTGCGTGTGGTGCTATATGTCAACCAGAGCGAGCATGTTACCAACAAGCATCTGTATGGGGGGCTACCAAAGCTGAGTGAGAAAGTGGCATCCAGGAGGACTGGCCGCTGCCACAGACATCATGAACTCCCAGCCAGCAAGCTGGTGCTCTGGGAACCAACACACAGGCACCGATTAAGAGGACGTCCCACACCAACATACGTGGATGTACTGAGGATGGACGCAGGAGTGGAGAGTTTTGCGGAACTGTGGATGACCTAATGAATATATGCATTCACTGAGGCCCAGTTTGCCACATGTCAGTGGAAATCCTATCATTTATCCTGCTTCCCAGAGATAGCTGAGATCGGCCTAGGACTTTTGGAGTTCTACTTTACTACTAACTGCACCAGACCAGTCCAGTCACCCTTTGAATAAGGTTATGTAGGTTTCTTTCACTAATGTCACGTCAGTTAGTTCAGGTCAGGTGTCAGCTAAAGTTCTGTTGCATCTTGTAAATTCTGCTAACTCCACCGGGGAGAAAGCTGTAGGCCCCAGACCCAGACCCAGACCCAACTCCCCCAGACCCAGACCCAACTTCCCCAGGTCCAGACCCAACTGACCCAGACCCAGACCCAACTTCCCCAGGCCCAGACCCAACTCCCCCAGACCCAGACCCAACTCCCCCAGGCCCAGACCCAACTCCCCCAGGCCCAGACCCAACTCCTCCAGACCCAACTCCCCCAGACCCAACTCCCCCAGACCCAACTCCCCCAAACCCAGACCCAACTCCCCCAGACCCAGACCCAACTCCCCCAGACCCAGACCCAACTCCCTCAGACCCAGACCCAACTCCCCCAGACCCAGACCCAACTCCCCCAGATCCAGGGCTGAGTGATTTGGCCAGAGCAGGAAGGAGCTGCTGGGACCCAGATCTCTGAGCAGATGTCTGCTCTCTGGGTGTGGCGGCACTGTTACCCTCCCGATAACCCCGGAACAGAACTGGAGAGGGCCAGAGAACGTCCGGGCTGCAGCTGAAAGAGAGAGAGAGACGGGGACTGGGGCAAAACGGAGATAACTACACAAGCGGTAGGCAGATGAAGGAGAGAGGGGGAAGGGGAGAGAGAAAGAGAGAGGGAGAAAGAAAGAGAGAGAGAGGTTGGCCATTTGTTTCCCTGAATGGAACAGAGGAAAGCAGGAGAGATGGACAGAATGACACAGTCAGCGAGGCTGGCGACACAGGTGGTGGAGAATGAGGATTCTCATGCACTTTCTTTCAGGGCCCAGATTTTATATTTGGCAGCCAAGAGACTGTGTTGTATGCGCTGAGGGATGTAGTACCAGGGGGACAATGGTGATTAATGCTAATATATACACATGCTGGGTCATGGATTAGAACTGGTGAGAGCCTTAGGCTGTACTTCACTCAGAACCTGATCTGATGGGATAAATAGATGAGGATGATACTGCTAGACTACGGATAGTAAATTGCCAGTTTGGGAACTTTAAATGTCTATCTGCGTACCTAGGACTGGAATTAAGGAACTGATTAGTGCTGATAAGATACTGTAAGGACAAGTGATGGCAATAATTCCAATGTACCTGTAGCTGTAATTGTTACACATGCCAAATAAACTTTATATTCTATTATACCAGGGGTTTCAAAACAGCTAAAGGCAGAAAGGCACAGGCTTTAATAGAAGGATCCAACAACACTGTGTTCAAATGAAGCGCAATCTTAGCAGCAAGCATTGACTCGGATGGAATCAAAGAACCTACAAACTCAAAATCCTTGCTATTGCTTCCAGCTAACAAGCCTAGCGGCCAGTTTTATACTCTACTGCATTACTCTAGTGGGAGAAATAGCCTCGTTTATCTCATGCTCTTCACATCCTTTCTGAGAAGTTACAGATCGTGAGTTACAGACCCAAATGAACAACGGAGCACAAGTAAACAACAACAAAGAGCAAACTCAAAAACAGATTGCATTCAGGAAACATGAGAATCCATTATCATCACCTCAAAGGCCCTCCCATCCTAGGAGGATGTGGGTTTCAAGCTAAGGGATTCTCCTAAGGTGCCGAGCTTCTGGAGAATCACTTCTCCTCTTTGTCTTCCTGCTTTTCCTCTTCCTTCCTCCTCTTCTCGCTTTCCCTCTCTCTGCTGCCCTCTTAGCTGCGCCCGTGGCCCTTACTGCGCTCACGGCTTCGGTGTCGGTGACATTTGTGAAGAGAACCACGTCCGTCCCCGTGGAACTGATCATGTGACAGTGGCGAGATTCAGTGGACAGAGGCCGTTTTTCCCTGTGGGGGGTTGCGTTTGGTCTCTCCAAGCTTCCGACCGGCTGAGGATGTTTTCACTGTGCTTTGCCAGGTTAATTATCTGTGTATGTAACTACTAGTCCACTTTTCAGACTAAAGCTTAAAGGATAATGTTCGTTTTTGACAACCTGGACCTTATTTACGGCATATTATAAGACGTTTGACTCACCGAGATAACTTTGGTGTAATTCGGAGGCCTGTAGAAGAAATGGCAATGAAGTGCCTTCTATCTAATTATCCAATTAGACAATTAACAGATGTGCGACGAAAGTGACAGCGTCTGCGACATTAGAAAGTTTGATAAGTGCCAGACCCCCTTGTCCGACACAAAAGTGTCGACAGTGATGTCATTTCTTTCAAAAGTGTCATACAACGAAGTATAAATTGGCCTTTAGGCCTTCACGAGTTGTGATTGAGTGTTTCTGTAATGTGTCAGATGGATGGGCATTACTCCAGACTATTGATGTGTGAGAGGGCTCATTGCTATCCTCAGTATCAAGGGCTTCATCATTTTCAGGTATCTCTTTCCACTTTCGCTCTCAGTGTCACAGTCCTTATCCATAGGTCTCTCCTCCTTACTCTCGCCCTCAGTGTCATAGTGTCATAGTCTCTCTCATTCTCATTCAGTCCAGCTTCTGGTAGGGTCGTATGATTTTCAGTCCCGTCTTGTCGATTGTCCTTTTCTCTCAGCATCGCTTGTGGACCATCTACATTTCGATGCCCGGCTTGTTGTACCCGAATGTAGGTGCCCCCAAGCCTGAGCTTGATGTACCCGAATGTAGGTGCCCCCAAGCCTGACTTTGATGTACCCGAATGTAGGTGCCCCCAAGCCTGACCTTGATGTACCCGAATGTAGGTGCCCCCAAGCCTGACCTTGATGTACCCGAATGTAGGTGCCCCCAAGCCTGACTTTGATGTACCCGAATGTAGGTGCCCCCAAGCCTGACAAATATCACCATACCATCTAGACTGATGACCACACTTGGACCTTTCCGCTCTGTACAATCCATCTGCTTGTCGTAGACTTTGTCCCCTATTTTATGGGTCATCTGGGGTAAGTTCACACAGTAATATCCTGAAGATGTCCACTCAAGTGCCACTGGTTGCTTGAACATCATGGCTTTGTCATTTCACTGTCCAATTCTGCACCTGCACTTTTCAGTGACATTTTGCTTAAAAGCAATGGGATCTGTTGGGACAATTTCAGTTTCAATTTGACATTGCTTCTTCCCTTTCTTGGCAGGAATTTGTAGAACAAAGAAAGTGACATTTTGCTTAAAAGCAATGGGATATCTGCTGGGACAACTCAATAACGCACTCTGTGTTAGTCCGCCTCCCTTGACAACGAACAATGTTGCATTCTTCACCTGTCAGTCTCTCATCTGTCAAGGCTGCATCTTCATTTTTATGTGGATAGTCCTTTGCCCAGTGATGTGTGCATTGGCAACTGCACACCATGTTTCCCGTATCTATTGAGTTGACCCTGAACAACCGTTTGCAGATTCGCTTCTAATCTGACTTCATGTTCACAAACAAGAGGCTTGAATGAGTGGTACACGCTAGCTGTTTGTCTTTAACATTGAGTCCCACAGTACCTAGTAGTTTAAAAGCTAGCACAGCATCTAGAAGTTCTATTTCAAATTGACGTACTCTGTTGTACTGACGTTCAAATGTACATACTCTGTTGTACCGACGTTCAAATTCGACAATGTAATCAACTCCATCTTCTCTTGTGAACCTGTCAAACTCTGTGTACGCCTCGTACTGGCAGTCTTTTTCCTCTTTTAAAAACACAGAATCCAATTTTGCTGGAAGTGTAGTCATTCCATCATCTTTCTTGGGGATCTGTGGGGATGTCCAGTGCACTGTTCTTGGCCCTTCCCGTTAGCGATAAGGCAACCGCCAATGCCTTCTTTTTTTCTTTTTTTACAGGTTGGTAACCGGCCTCCAAATGTTAACCTAATTTTTCCAACTTTCGGAAGACTTCTCATCAAACGGCAGCGGAATTTGTCCATCCTCTGTTACCAATGTTAGTCCTATAACTCCAACGACAGCTGTATGCATTAATACTCTGCTTGACACAACGGCAGCCTCTAGCTGCACTTCCAATCAACTGATCACTCTCCTGTGCACAGTGCATAACCTGGCACTTGCTAACTTTGCACATGCGCAGTGTACAACATGGAACTTTACAATTGGTTGGCCCGTCACTCCGAGACCCAAGGTCTCGTCTCTTTTCTGTCCTGGCCCCGCAGTGGTGGAATGACGCACTGACATCAGGCAAGCAGAGTTGCTTCCCATCTTTCGTTGTAATCTCAAAATTCACCACTTCAAGTACTTCCTGGATCCTTCCTCTTAAGCACCTATTGTGTTTTAGTGCTCTTGCACTTTGGCTTTAGCACTAGATTATGCTCTTAATCATTTGTTTAGAAAGGTGATGCACTTGTGAGTCCTGGTGAGTAGTAGCACACTGACTACCTACGTTAAATGCAATTATTGTAAATCACTTAGTATGAAAGCATCTGCTAAATGACTCTAATGTGATGTAGTATAATATCTGCAATTTAATAATAACCATCTTTCTCTCTCTCTCTCTCTCTCTCTGCCTCTCCAGGCATGCTATATTCCATGCAGACAGGAATGAAGCTGGACAGCAAGACACCGGAGTGTCGGAAGTTCCTGGTCAAACTGATGGACCAGTTGGAGGAGGTAAGAAAGAAAGGTCGACAGTTGGAACAGCAGGTTCTGGAGTCAGATTGACTCGCAATCTATACAGAGTCCATGTTGACTCTTTCTGCTATGATGACACCATCGTATCTGTCCATTTTTGAGTTGAGCTGGTATTAAACAACCTCAAAGAATAGGCTACTTCACATTCCAGTGCTGTGTCTAATTGCTATAAAGATGACTTGGATAAATTATGAAGATAACTGTAGCTAAAGTACAAATCACTGAAATGGCAGGTTATAGTTGGTTAGTCTTTGGGGATCATGGATCTTTCCATGCGCATGCTGGGCGCTAACAGCACTTTAAACATCTTGACATTTGAGTGTGTTTGTGTGGGAGCTCTCTTATGGTGACATTAGGGCCTCACAGAGAGACTGCAGTGGCTGTCTTCTGGTTCCTCTGAGGGTGTAGCCCACCCATCCAGGGTTGTGAACAACAATACGTCTGGGGATTGATGGATAGATAGACAGACAGACATGTGTTACAGCTTAGATAGGCTATTGACACTGTAGGAATCCTGGAACAAGCTGAACATTTTGATGTATAATATGTCTGTGTAGCTTATAAACTGTAGAAAACGGGTATGAATTCAAAATTATCAGCTCAAAAGTTAATTTTAAAATTCAGTTGGCATCCTTGAAACAGGTAAAGGTCCTGAACATTTCAAACTTAGAAGTAGGTTTCTAGCACAAAAAATGACAGACAAAGGTTTCAAAGTTGTAGAGGATTTCAAGTTCCGCCCTTGAAATGTTGAAAAAAGCTGAATATATTAAATGTATAAAAGATCTGAAAGAAGTAAAGCTGAACATTTTGATATTTGAATTTCTGTAGCTCAAAGTAAGAATTTGTTGAAGGGTGAAGAGTATTTTGATGTTTTTCCCATTGACTTCCATTGTAAAAAAAAAAAAAAAAAAAGTGGAAAAAGCTGATTATTTAGAGAAGTATAAAAATCTGAATTCCCATGTCATCAAATAGCTGAACATTTTGATATTTGAATGGGTTCTGTAGCTCAAAGTATGAATGAGTTCAAGAATGGCAAAACATGTAAGGAAAAAAAATAAACTAAAGAACTGGAGAACAATGTGAATGCTGAATCGGTGTTCACACTAACGAAGAACTGGAGAACAATAATGCTAAATAGTGGGACTACCATAAGTTATCATAATTAAAGGGCCACAATAGGGTTCTCTTTGTGGTACGTTTGTTTAAGTGAAAGCCCCAGTGTCGTTCACACCACTCAGGAGGAGCTACTGTAATTGGACTTTGAGCGAGCTTACCTCACATCTGCCACGCTGTGCAGTCTGGAGCATAACTCATTTTTGGAAAGCGCTGTGTGTTTAGAATACCATTCAACCTCAGCCTCCCGGAGGCAGGCTCACACCCTCGGTCTGGCCAGTAATTGAGGTGGAGCTGCGCTGAAAGAAACACATTGCCCGGAGTTCAGCTTACGTGATCCCTTCATCTTTCGTGGCACAATTGAAACTAATTGGAAGTCAGGCGTTGAGGGTAATCGTCATCGTACAGTGCCGCTTAACCCCTCTCCTCTTGTCCCGTGCGCTCTATCTCCCTCCCTGTTTGCTCTCTCTCGCTCCCCACTCTCTCTCTCTCTCTCTTTCTCCCCCCATCCACCCCCCTCTCTTCCTCCCAGATATGACCGTCAGTGGAAACTTAAATGGAAACCGAACATTTTATCCAATAATAATAATGACTTATTCCATGCCAAAGTATGGCTCGGTCCAGCGCAGCTTCTTATAGCGATGGAAGAGAAGCAGCGATAACCATACGCGGCCCACGGTCTTCATCGACGTTACGCAAGCTCCCTTTGAGAGATGCGTGACCCCCAGCTCGTTAAGAGCCCTGGCACATGCTCCTCAGAGTTCAAACGACGGGAGCTTTATGGCGTTTTCCTGCGCAGAGAGAAACAGGAAGTGGGGCTCACAGGGGCTGTTTTGCTCCCGAAAGCCCAGGGCCCCAGAGAGCTTTATAGAGATCCCAGGTCCAATTAGTTACCAGGCCCAGCCCCCCGGGAGTTACCCGTTCCTAGGGGCCGTGGTTTATTGGCACCTGAGTGGCCTTCATTAACTCGTCTCCCAGCTCCCGGATGTCTCTGCCAGGCTGGCTAAGAGCTTAGAGCCCCCATTCCTTAAGGCTACATCCGCTCTAAAAGGCCTTTTAATTGACTAGGGGGTTCGGGGTGGGGTTGGGGGTGAACTATAAAGTAGCCATTAACCCACCAGACTGGGTCAAGACAGGAACAGCGCTGTGATGCCGCTCCACTCACAGTGGCCCTGTTCACACGCCTGGCATTAACATGCGTCTTGGCCGAGCCGATCGCAATTGGACAGCTCTATGTACAGGTGTGGCACCAAATGCGTCTCGACTCAAACCACATCCTTTCAGCAGTGTGAACGCGAATGTGTCCGGGCCACATTGATGGCAACTGACATCCTCTGCCTCCTAGGGAGTGTGTGGGCTACTTCATTCATCTGTGTGTGCGAAGAAGCCCCAGTCCCATTGTCCCGTAGCTTAGGCTGTAGAGCAAAGACCCGCATTCATCGATCGTTGGCTCGTGTCCGTATAGTGTTAAGCTAATTGGATCTCAAATGTGCACCCTGCCAAATTAACGGCTTGGTTGATAGCCTTCTGAGAGCCAATAGTGAGACCGTCACGCTTAAAATCTGGAGCGCTGGAGGCACAGGGCGCCTGTAGGGAGCAAGTGCAGTGTTCTCTTTCAAAATCTTACTTTAGGCTGTCCATCCACATGGTTTTATCTTCTCTTAATCTGATATTTGACTTGCGGCGTTGCCCATCGACTCTATTTTACGAAATCGCTCTATTGTCTGTTGTGCCAATTGGCATTCCAAACAGCATAACATATGACCATCACTTGAGGATAGTATTGCAGGTTTTTTATTTATTTTTTATTCTTGAAGCAAGTTCATTTAGACTCTCGCGGCTCTCAAATTGACCTCGATCGCCATCCAACAGCAGGAGAGTCAAATATAGAATTTTAAATCCAAGCGTTGAAGTTTCATGGACACCGGAGAATAGCCGATTACATTTTTAGAATCCGAAGCCTATGCTGTGCCCGACCAGGAGGCTGCCGCCATCGCCGTGCAGGAGCAGCGATATGTACTGTCGGGCTTCGCAGCGTTATGAGGACAATGAACTTGGTCCCCTCAGGGACGAGGAGATTGAAACGGGGGGGGGTTGGGTGGTACTCCCTCCCCCCCCTGTCCCCTTCACTCAAGATGCATGTGGAGACGCATTCTAATGCCGGGTGTGAGCTGACGTACTAGAGCTGTTCACTTGTGTGCTGATCACCCAAGACATACAGTATGTAGGCCTACATACAGAGTTATTCTCCATGACTATTCTCAGGATGTTGGGGATTCAGTGGTGTTATTTTTCTTTTAAATCACGGGGGAAATAAGTTGGTTGAGATAGGGATTCATTATGAAAAAAATCAATACACTGTGGCTCTTTTCTTTGTACCTATTGACAGTTTAAGCAGCCGTCCTCTCTCCTCTCCCCTCTCCCCTCTATCTCGTCTCTCCTCTGCTCTCCTCTCCTCTCTCCTCTATCTCCTCTCCTCTCTCCTCTTCTCTCTCCTCTCTCCTCTCCTCTCGTCTGTCTCCCCTGTCCTCTCCCAAACGGCAGGACTCCACTCCCATCAGCTGTGTTCCTAAATTCCTGCGCTAGGCTCCAGTACAGTACAGCTCAGTCACCACGCGCTGCTGCCTCTAAGGCAAAGCTGGCCGGGTTTTCTGTAACACACAGAACAGTATGTCCATTCAGCGGCGCCGGGTCCACCTGCCCAAAGGTAACCAGTATTATTTGCTTTAGTGATTTTACGGGGAAACCCTAGCCCGACCGAGGCGGCCCAGAGAAGGGCTATCGGTGCCACAGCATGTGGGCTTAGCAGGCGGAGGCTAGGCTAACGCTGGGCTCCCCGCCACTACAAACCATTAAGCCACTGCACGACACTGGGAGCATTTGATTTAACAGCAGGGGCAGGCAGGGGTTGAGCATACAAGGATACGGTGGTGAATTTACACAAATCGAACAGCCGCGATTCTGACAGAATTCGTATTCCACATTTAGTTTAGTATAGTTTCATGGTGAGTTTTCCCAGTGGTAAACTGCAATGTAAAAGAGCTGTCAGGTCCTGAGTGAAATTGTCATGGCCTTTTCACACAGGTGAAATGCCCTGTTCTCCTCAGTGGGTGTTAAGTGGCATTAGCCTTGTAGTATTAGCCTTGTTCAGTACTGAGAATTCTTGAGAAGCGAGAGGAGCAAAAATCTCCCTCCCCGAGGACCCTCAACTACCCGGCTATAGTAATTATAGTTTTCTGGAGTGGAATCAAAGTGTGTGTGTGTGTGTGTGTGGTGTGTGTGTGTGAGTGTGTGAGAGTGTGTGAGAGTGTGTGAGAGTGTGTGAGTGTGTGAGAGTGTGTGAGAGTGTGAGAGTGTGTGAGTGTGTGTGTGTGTGTGTCTCAGGAACGCATGAGTCACTCCATGGAAATCCTCACTTCTGTGAGTAAGACATCTCTAGTTTGTCAAAGCACAGCTCACACAGAGAACTTCTTTTATACATAATGCATTCAGTGTGTGTTTGAGAGAGTATCTGAGGTGATTTTAGAGAGATTTTTAATTGGTGTTTTTAATTGGTGTTTTGAGATATTTTTTTTTGAAGCCTTTATTCAAGTTGTTGATAAATTGTTGGTTTATTCATATACGTCCCTGCTGCTTTGTCACCCGGTTTAATTTTATGTTAATCACTTCATCCCTGAATTTATTTTGGAGACTTAACGGTGAGAATTTGAGCAGTTAGAATTTGTGTGTGTGTGTGTGCACGGTTGGTGTGCGTGAGCACGCTCACGCCTACAGTATGTGCGTGTCGAGTCTGTGGGAAAAACCATCACAAAGTGCAAAGTGCAGCGCTTAGTGTCGGCGCGCGGAGACGGATGGGTCGGGCGAGAGGAGGCGCCGAGCAGCTGCCTGGATGGATGGTCCTCTGTGAGGTGTATCTCTCCTGCCTGGCCGCTCGCGCTGACATTTAAAACCTGCAGGCCAGACAAACACACACACACACACCGGCTCGCCCATGGTCTTCTTCACTGATCTAGTACGGGCGGCGATTGATCCTTGTGCATTTTCATAACCACCCTGTGTTTGTGTTTCCCTCAAGGTAAAGCCTATTGAATTACTAGATTTCTATTTGTCTGCAGTGAAACTGAATGATTTTTCAAGAGTAGCCAGGTGGTCCGTGCAGGGCCGCTGTGGCATCGCAGCTGCGCGCGGGATGCGGAGTGTGAACGGAGTGCTGACGCGCGACCCGAATGTTTGTGCGTTCCAGATGAAGAAGGAGCTGAGCGACAACGAGTCCATCACCCAGGAGGTGGTGGGCAACGCCCACGTGGAGAACTACGCCCTGAAGATGTTCCTGTACGCAGACAACGAAGACCGAGCCGGGCGCTTCCACAAGTAAGCCGCCGTCTCCACTGTCGGCCCGCCCTCGGCCGTGCGCTCTGCCTCCCTTTGCTTGGAGAACATTTGTTTTATCTTTAATGAGTTTCAGTTAATCATCACTGGGTTTTTCATTCTTCACACTTGGAGCGGCCATTTTTTGCTAGTCGTCCAGTTACAGAAGACTGATCGCCATACTGTGTATATTCAAAAAGATCCCCCCCAAAAAATCTGGACCGCGATGAAACCTGCCTGTGTTTCAACCTCACAATCTCTCAGTTTGACTGGACTGCTACAGTCTCTGAGTCTAGCTGAACCACAGCCTAACTGGACCACGGCCTACTTTAGTCTCTGTCATCCTCCTCTGTCTGTCATCCTCCTCCGGTTCCAATACCTCAACCTTCTTGGTCACCCTCTCCTCTCACTGAACCCTGACCATAAATGATCACTCTACAACTCCAGCCCAGAAAGGCCAGGCCAAACTCCACTCGCTAAAATTAGCTGTGTGTGTGTGAGATTCTTATTGGCTTCGGTGTAGATTGCATAGCATGGTGGTTGGCGCTGCATGTCTGTTGTCTGCTCTGACGTCAAACACACACACACACACACAGGGCTAGACACACGACAGGACCAGGTTTCCAAACAGAGACACGGAGGCTGCCGGCTAATCCACTGGTCCCAGATCTGTAGCTGTACAGACTGACAATGATGGCCTTAAGCGGTATAGGACATGATGGGACCCTAGCAGGACCTGTCGTCACCTAGCATCCCAGAGCAGGTGTGCTGATCTAGGTCCCAGTCTGTCCCAGTTTGTCCCAGTATGTAATGGCGTTGAGTTGGTTAAAGCCACTCCTCAGTATAAATGCCACCCACCCGCGCCAATCGAATTGACAGCTTTTCGGTTTCAAAAGGCACAGCCGATCCCAGAATGGCATTCTTACTCTAAGAGGCCTGATACATATACAGGCTCGGTCAGACTAACCTGGATGCATGAAGGTTGAATCGGTACTTTCACCGGGCATTGAGAGAGAGATCCGTCCTAGATTGGCTCTGATTACCTCAGGAACAGACTTCATACAGGGAGCCCTGTCATGGCTTCTTACTACTTTCAAAATGATAGCCAATTGCCTTTGTATTGGGTATGTGGTTTTGGACACACTGGCTCTTTGCTTCAATCCAATCAAAGCAATCACAGAGATTCAAGGACTTTGCTTTACCTTCATTTATTTTGGTGATGCAGCCACAGGAAGACAACTTACAAAAATCTGTGATGAACTTTGTCCAAATAATATTAACAAAAAAATAGCGGTCAAAAGACTATACCGCTCCCATCTTCTCAAAACAAACAATCTCTCTCTCACACCTGTCCTCATTAACCCCTTTATGCCCACACCCCTTCATGAAGTCATTTCCTGTTCTACACAATGCATATGAAACAACAGCAGGGGGAGTGCTCAACATTGGCTGGTTCAGGCAAAGTGAATAATGAATAGTCAGATATGTCAATAATAAAGCAAATTAATCAATGAAGTATAATCATTCAGATGAAAGGAAAAATGGCTCTAACAAGCCCCGTTTTTAATGTGCAAAGTCAGCAGTGCTAAGCCCTATAAGCCCGACATAATATTCCAAACAGATTGGTCAACATACATTCATTCTATGGTGTTGGAATCCTCCCCCCCCCCCCCTATTTTCATGCAACACACATAAGTTATCATAAGTTGTGATAAATCCGCTTTGATAAGTATGACGGTACTTTCTACTCTTCCAGGATGCAGCATAATGTTGCCCTGTTTTTGTTCATCATAATTACACGCTAGGGAGACAGATTGAACACGCCAACTGAACATGTTCTATATGGTAATAATTTGGTCTATAGACGTTGCCTCTGCAGTACATTGCAAATCTGTAAGGTCCTCAATAATGCCCTAATTAGTTCCCTAGCAACAAGATATGTTTCACTCAAATCGAATAATGTCTGTTGCCATGGCACTCAACAGCTGATGACTCATTCCAACAAACAAAACATTTCTAATAACGAAAAAGTGTCTAATTTATGTATAATCTCTTTCCCTTGATTTGCATTCTGAAGATTAATTTAAAAGTGTTTATGCTTGCAGCACAAAATGCCTAATGTTTATCTAACTTCTGAAGTAAGTATTGAAGTAACGGGTTGGAAGTCTTAGCGCTTTTTCCATTAAGAAGATAATTAGCACAAAATAGATCTAAACGTTACTGCAACATGATTGATGGAAAAAGAACAATGATTTTGACTATCTTATTTAATATGGTCGCTAGGAGTGGATTAGTGAGATTTGATTAAACATTCATGATAAAAGGTTGGAGCGATATAGAGTGGCGAGGTCTCACTTTAGGCTCAGAACCCACTATGGGCTTAAAAATCATCTTCAATGATGTTTTAACTTTTAGAGCAAAGCATATTCTATTCTAGGAGCTTCTGGGCAATTCCAGTGTTATGGATGTGACATTTGGACTCAGAATGACAAGCAAAATGTCTCAGTAAAAGTACAGTTCTTACAAGATGCAATTTTCTAATGGATAATATAAGAGCATCCAATGGGGAGAAAAGAGGGGCAATTTTTTTTTTTTTATAAATAAATTAAGCCACAAAAAGATGTGCATTATGGATGTAACAGGAAATGACAGTCATTTTCTGGAGACTATACTTTTTTGTGCGTGGCTGTAAGCCAGCGCACCTAGGATAGCAAATATCCATTTGCAGTCCCTCCCTGGCTTACTCCCTCGCTCTGCCCCGTTGTTGACCTGCAGCTCTATGTTGCTACCACAAGAGGCAGTGGTTGTCTTCACCGGTGGGAGCAGGTGGGTAGCCCGGAGAGGGCTCCACTGCCCCCGACCCAATATGACGGGAGGGGGCGGAGTCCTAGGGTCTTCACTGGTGGGGGCAGGTGGATGGCTCGGAGAGAGGTACACTGTCCATGACCGGCTCTGACCCGAGGGGGCGGAGTCTCACCATCACGCCACTATCCATGCCACGGATCCCACAACTCAGCCCCTGAGTGGGCTAGAGACCCACGGTCTTCGCCAGTGGGTGCAAGGAGATTCCCCAGAGGCCACTGTACTGCGCTCAATCAGCTCTGACCCAAGCGGGCGGAGTCTCGCCACCACACCACTATCCATGCCATGAACTTCACAACTCAGCCCCTGAGCGGGCTAGAGACGCACGGTTTTCACCAGTGGGTGTATGGAGATTGCCCGGAAGTAACTTCACTACACCCGAACCCCTCTGACCTCTGGCCTGGTTTAAACTTAAGTCTAATGCAGAAAGTTCGATATCCACATGATGAAGGAGTCTTGGCTGAACATAAAAATAGCAATGTTAAACATATTTGATATTTTATTTACAATTTTATGAGGAAAATAGGCCTGGTCTAATGTGGTCTACTGTAGATTGAGAAAAAGAGTGAAATCAATCTTCACTCTGTTTTCACATAGAATAAGGGTTTCTCAAATCTGAAACTTTGTTTTAATGAGTCCCTGAAGTCTACTTGATAATCTAGTGCAGATTTGACAGGTCTAAATACTGTGGTTTTTGATCAAGGCCTGGTCTAATGTGGTCTAGATGTGGGATAAAGAGTGAAATCGCTGTTTTTCTGTTTTTCACAAATAGGATAAATGTTTGACAAATCTGAAACTGTGTTTTAATGAGTCTCTGGAGTCTATTTGATAATCTAGTGCAGGTTTGACAGGTGTAAATCATGTTGTTTTTAATCTAGGCCTGGTTTAATGTGGTCTAGATGGGGGAAAAAAGAGTCAATTCCCCCTTTTTCACACACACACACACACACACACACACACAGACAGACACGCAGAAACACACGTGCGCATGCACAGACAACGCGGTAGGAAAGATCTCAACAAGGTTTTATCAGCCAACCAAACCATCTATCCTAGAGTTCTAATTCAATGTTTTTCTTAAATGGTAACAGTTAGCAATGTCGAGGCTTCATGCCAACATGTGGAACAGGACTGTCATTATGTGCTTGAGGCATATCCATTTGGTGTAGGCCTATTCACAATTCTCTAGTTTGATTGTCACATCCATAACGCTGTCACATCCGTAACACACAAAAATGACATTAAAAAGGAGAGTGGGAACGACTAGGCTATTTTATGATATCATATACATCTGTGAAAGTTAGCCTTGCACAGAAAGTTTAGGTAATATTGCATTTCAGACGCATGTTTTATAGCAACTTTTCCTGAAAAACATTACGGACTTGCTGTCCTGTAAAAACGCATCACTTTAACCAGGCTCAACAGTTAAAGGGAAAAACTCAAATTACATTTTGCTACACCAGCCCCTCGTCCTCAAAGTAGAGGCTGGGGAATCAGTTTGGGTGAAAAATCAGGCCCTTATGCCCCTTCGAGAAATCATGCAATTAGGTTTATTGAAAAAGTGTTTTTTTTATAATTGTGATTCCTGTTGTAGTGAGGGGAAATGTGTAATTTCATAAATAATCTGGTCAGATTAATTCTGTACCCCAAAATATAGACCTTGATGATACATTTTAAAGTGATTTTGTTATGAAAAGTGTTTTCATTTTTTTCATGGTGAGGGTGACATTTACATGGAATTGGCCTTCTGTTAAACACAGACGGCATATTTTGTGAATCCCATTCCCATATCCCATATAGGGATTTTGGACTAGGACCCAAATTGTGGCGGCGCTAACTTTCAGCCTACAAAATGACTACATCACCTCACCACTATAAGAATGGTACGCATGCTCAGTCAGAATGTGTCTATAGTACTCCGCTCTAAATACCAAAGACGTTCACCTCATGCCCAATAGGTAATATTGTATTCCATTCGCTACATTGTTGATGGAAAATGCTTTAGCGAGCTACTAAAATATGCATCAATACGGGGCATTATGACATCAGCTTCAAATATCGCTCAAGTTCATGTCAATTTAGGTGTTCATTTGCTTGAAAATCTTATGAAAAAAGGGATGAGATGCATTTGATGAGCTTTCCAGTCATGTTTTTGTGCATTTTCAAGGTTTTTGAGACCAAGGCAGAATCATGGGGAAGTATGAAAGTATGAAAGCATGAAATAGTGCAAGTGCAAGAGAGAGAATGGAGCGGGGGGGGTGTCAGATTGGCTATCTGGGAGTCAGTGGAAGAAGGCGGGAAGAAGGATGAGAGAGGTCTTTTGAGGATCTCTGTGTAGGCTACAGTCTTGACAGCTACCACTGTACATGTAGACGGCTGGACTTCTGGCAGACAGTCAGTCTGCTGTGTGTGTTTGTGTGCGCGCGTGTGTATGAGTGAGTGAGTGAGTGAGTGAGTGAGTGAGTGAGTGAGTGAGTGAGTGAGTGAGTGAGTGAGTGAGTGAGAGAAAGAGAGAAAGAGAGAAAGAGAGAAAGAGAGAAAGAGAGAAAGAGAGAAAGAGAAAGAGTGAGAGTGAGAGTATGTGTGTGTGTCTGTATATGTGTGTGCATGTGTGTGTGTGTCCAGATAAAAAGTCCCACTCTGTTGGAGAATGTAGGCTGGAATGTGCATGTCTCAGTTTATCTGTGCCTCTCTCTCTCTCTCTCTCTCTCTCACACACACACACACACACACACACACACACCATGTTCTCGTGGTCAAATATTATTGCCTGAGATATGTAGACTAACAGGCCCAAATGTCACCATGGGACCACATATGTTCTGGCCGGACTGGCTGACTGGCCTAGCTGACTGGTTGGACTGGACTAGCTGGCTCGACTAACTTACTGACTGGCTGGACTAGCTGACTGGCTGAACTAGCTGACTAGCTGGCTGGACTAATTTACTGACTGGCTGGACTAGCTGGCTGGACTAATTTACTGACTGGCTGGACTAGCTGGCTGGCTGGACTGGACTAACTGACTGGCCGGCTGGCTGGCTGGACTGACTCGGCTGGCTGACTGCATTAGCTGGTTGGACTGGCTGGCTGGCTGACTGGACTAGCTGAATGAACTAGCTGACTGGCTGTCTTGACTAGCTGACTGGCTGGTTAGACTAGCTGACTGGCTGGTTGGACTAGCTGACTGGACTAGCTGACTGGCTGGTTGGACTAGCTGACTGGACTAGCTGACTGGCTGGTTGGACTAGCTGACTGGCTGGTTGGACTAGCTGACTGGCTGGTTGGACTAACGTAGCTGACTGGACTAGCTGACTGGCTGGTTGGACTGGCTGGGGGGTTGCCTAGATGGACTGATGGTCTGGCTGGCGGCTAGACTGGACGGTGTGTGTGTGTGTGGGTGCGTGCGTGCGTGTGTCTGGAGCCACACGTGGAACAATACACACATAAAATGTCTTCAAGTCAGCATTAGGGGAAGTAGAGTTGTATGAATATTCCATCCATCACCTGAGAACACAAAGCAGGCCTACGTGAGACTGGCCCTGGCGTCCAGACGCTGTGGGATTAGCTCACCAGTGGAGGAGTACAGAGCACAGCGAGCCAGTTTATGGGAGCTAAGCTGGAATAAGAGACTCCCCTCCCTCCGCTCTCCTGTCACGGCACACCCAACAAGGCCTACATTGACATGGAAACTCACCAAACTCAGAATGTCATCGCTAAAGTTGCTCAATGTGTGGGTCCCCTCTCAACAACTGTGCCGTCTAAGATCAGACATCTTGGTGTTACTTTTGATCAGGGGGTACTGGAATACCCCTTTTATCTGCCTCAGCGAGGCATCTGTGGACTGTCTAAAAAAGGTCCAAAGCTCTGCTGCTAGGTTGCTGGGGCGGCTGTAGCTCAGTTGGTAGAGTGGGTCGTTCAGTGATCGAAGGGTCAGTGGTTCGAATCCCAGCCCCAACTGTCCACATGTCGAAGTGTCCTTGAGCAAGACACCTAACCCCAAAATTAGCAGGTTAGCACCTTGCATGGCAGCTACCACCATTGGTGTGTGAATGTATGGGTGAATGAGAGGCCATTGTAAAGCGCTTTGAGTGCCGCTAAGGTGGAAAAGCGCTATATAAGTGCAGTCCATTTACCATTTACCATTTAGGTCCAGAAAGACCTGTCACGTTACTCCCATCCTAGCCTCCTTACACTGGCTCCCTATCAGTTTTAGGACCCAGTTTAAGGTACCCGTCATCACTTTCACTCCTGTATGTGTGTGCTGCATGCTTCCCGAGCCCAGCTGTGAGAGACCTTTTACTAGCTCCACACACACACACACACACACACACACACACTCACATTTACTGTCAGCATAAGACATGAAAATTACAGTGCAAATGCATCCGTGACAGTTTGATCTATTTGGAGGAAGTTCCAATGTCTCACCAAACCTAATTTCATTGCTGTCCGCCCGTTCTGCCAATCAGTCATTGTACCCTATTCCAATCTGTTCTACCCTATTCATTTGTCCTCTGTAGATTTGAACACCTTCACCATAGCTGGGACAGCATGATTGATCAATATGTTGGTGTATTTATGATTTATTATATACTTGTGTGTATTCATTATTATATTTGTTATGGATTTGTGCATATTGATAATGTATTTTGTGCATATTGATTATGGATTTGTGTATATGGGTTGTACATTTGTGTACATAACTGCACTGTGTATATTAATTGTATAGAGTATGCATATTCATTTGATATTTGTGTATATTAATGATATATTTGTGTATGTTGTGTTTGTTCCAGGAACATGATCAAGTCGTTCTACACCGCCAGTCTTCTGCTAGACGTTCTCTGTGTGTTTGGAGAGCTCTCAGAGGAGGTACGTCCTTAAGGTGGAACTCTCCTGTTCTACTATACCTTATCTATGACATGTCTACCCCCGATCATGCCACTTTAGGGCTGTACCCAACTCTGAATTTTGTGAGGCGATTCGAATCAGATTAGCCTGTTCAAACAAGAGATTTGATTATGCGTCCATTCATTCGTTCCTCCTTTTTCCCCCTAGGCTGAGGGGAGATCGCGGTATTCGGGACAGCTGTCGAACTTAAAACGCAAACTCGTAGGCAGCACAATAAAAAGACCCCTGTTTTTGTTGTTAAACATGAATCATCTAGCCCACACAGCATGTCCATGTACTTCAGATGCCCCCATGTTTTTATGCAGTTTGCAATAGCCTACATTAGGGTTGGGAGATTTGACCATAGTCTCCTCAACTGGGAAAGCATGCGCGAATAGGCTCATGCGGGCAGCAGTCAACAAGCAAACGTTAGAGCTCACTCTGTCCACTGGAGAAAAATCCTTATATCTTAGTTAATTCCTTTCCTTATATCTTAGTTAATATAAGAAGATTGATTTAGGAAATCAGTTTTGAGTTGTGATATTCCGTTTGGGAAATGCATGTGATTGCTGGCGCATAGTAGGCTAGGCTAGGCTAGGCGTACAGCGAAGGGGAGTGGGGTTCCCTGCCTTCTTCCGTCCACTATATCAGTCATATGTCTCCTTTTACTGCACAACAAATAGTATCAGTAATAGCCTAGGTCTAAAATGAATGCTTGGCCTGTCCTATATAAATAACAAGGCCGGTGGGTGGTCTTAGCCCACCAGCGCATCTTGACGGTGGATCAAAAAAACGACTGCTCGACTTCAAGAATCTCAGTCGACTTCAATCAATCGATCAATCAAAGCTTTATTTGTATAGCGCATTTCATACCCAGAGGCAACACAATGCGCTTTACAGAGAACAAGGGAGGTGGGTATACGACCCAGCCCTTCATATTCCAGAGGGAAGCAAAAAAAACAGTAATCACCCGGGGGCCAGACTTTAGGGTCACCGACTGATGATTCGACTCGTCGACTTTCAGGGGGCAGCCCTAAGTCCGCTGTTCACTGTATTTGCACTTCCGTGATCTTAGTCTGGACTGAACTGTCTCTGAACTGTCCCTCTCCTACCCTACTAGACACTACATTCACATGGTATTCTGTGTTAGAAAATACATTTCAGGTTGATCTGGAACTGTTATGTATCCACACTCCACTGTTCCATGTTCTCTATGCCTCTGTTAGACAGTCCAGGCCGACAGAACTCCAAACATGGAACAAGTAAAGGAATGGAAAAGGTCTATTATAGACTGATTAGTCTGACAGCTCAGCACGTAGCCTAAACGAAACAGATCCTAACGTTGGTCACAAGCCAGAACAGTGAACATGAGTGGAAACGTAATATTTTCTGAATGAATATGAATATGTGAAATGTTTAAGGTTATTTATTGAACTCCCAGCATTCTGTACTCTGAATTCTTTGAAAAGTAGATTGATACTTTCTTTAAATTCTGGAAATCCCCCAAAAAACAACTCTCCAAATTGTCCGGCAAAGTTGCAGTGTGCACTAGTCAGTTTTTGCTTGTGTCGTGGCAACGAAAAAGCAAATACAGTTATTCTGTTCCTGCATGTGGAATGTCCAATTTGCAGCTACAGTACATTGTAGGATTCAGTGTAATATGATACATTATGCTCCATCTGACCATTGGATTTCATTCACCCTGTTTCTCGTTCCCAGGGTTGTTCAATGCAGGCTCGACTAATGAACATGGAAAACCAAAGCGCAGCTGTGTGAAGCTTTTCAGGGCTGGATATTGTTCGCCTGTGCTATTCAGAAATACTCATTCAATCTGACGTGCTAGCCTCTAAGCATGTGCACAAACTACAAAGTCGAAACGTTGAGAGCTCAGTGGTCAAATCTACAGTTGATCCCCATCGACTCCCCACCTAAGGGCATGACTAACTCAGCATACAGTATGACCTAGCCATACACATACTGTACACATACAGTATATGACCTAGCCATCCTCTATCTCTGATCTAAAATAAGTAATCTGGTCTTTGTTGTGAAATATGACAACTATAACTTAGCTATAACATCTATAACTGATAATTGCACCCAATGCACCTAACCTCGATACTAACCTACTACTAACGAGAACCATAACATGGATTAACATGGATTTAGAAAGTGGATGGGCTCCTGACTAGAATAGACTATACTTTTACTGAGACACCAAGCATAGTTTTTTTTATGTACAAAGCAAAATGTACTTGGCAATGAGAAAATGAAAAAAAAAAAGAGCTGTGGCGAGCGCCCCCAGGTGGTGGGGTTTGGTACATGTGTGACGGACATACGAATGAACGTACAAACAAATGAACTAACTAACTAACTAGCGTACACTGGTCAATCGAAAGTCCCTGCCACTGGGGGGGGCGACAGTGAGTGTCTGATCAAGGGGTTTAGGGGGCAGGGGCTAGGGAGTAAAGGGCTAGGGTGGGAGTAGGGGCTTGGTACTATAGAGGGCTAGGAGGTGTAGGGCTAGGACTGTTATCTAGACAGGGCCACTGTCTGTCTGGCCAATAACCAAGCCTACTGCTCTTTAGCCTCTTCAAGCTTCTCCATGGTAGCAGATGTCTCCTCTATACAGTCAAGTGGCCTGTGGCTGGCCAACACACAAAACACTTGCAAACGCACGCGCACACACACACACACACACACACACACACACACACACACAGACAAGTGGTTCATTGAGAGATCCCTCTCCCTATCCTCTCACTTTTTATCTCTCTCCCTGAGGGGGGTAGCCATGCCTTCTCTGCTCTAGTCCACCCCTAGAACATAGAACAAACAGTAGAGGCCTTATTGCACTGCATCCATGTTTGGCCAAGTTGCGTATTTTGTATAATATGCCGTCTAATGAATTTGCAACAATAACAAAGATCAATTTACCATCAACAAAAAGAAATGTGAATATCTTGCAGTGGAGATAAATTGGCTTTACACCAGTGGTGGCTGGTGACTCAAAAAACTGAGGAGGACAGGAGGACGAGTTGCCGACAGTTTGCGCCTCCAGCCAATCTGCGCACCTGCCTATGCCGTAGCCTGACGTGCACCTCGTAGCTAACGTTACCGGCTATAGCCAGCCAGTGGAACTGTCGTGTTCAGACGGCTCTAGCTCAAAAAGTATTTATGTCAGCTTAGATATTTAGATGGCTAGAATCAAGACAAATAGACGAACAGTTTGATGTATAATATGTCCCATAATACTTTCGGATGTATTATATTATGGAGCTACGAACACACAAAAAGTCTCCAATGGCACAGGGAAGAGAAACACAGATATCAACGCCGACTCAGTCGGCCTTCACTGTGGTAAATCTGGAATCTGGCCAAGCATTTTGTGAATAATTTTCTGTTTGCATCCAGGGAGAGAGACGGTCATGGGTGAGACTATCCGCCTGAAATCTGTTGTCCACAGCAAAGTGTAATGAGACCCTTTGAGACCCCTAGAGCTCTCTCCCTCCCTCTCTCTGTCCTTCTCCCTTTCTCTGTCTCTCCCTCTCTTTCTCTCTCTTTCTTCCTCTCCCTCTCTCTCTCCGTCCCTCTCCCTCCCTTTCTTTCTCTCTCTCTTTCTCTCTCTCCCTCTCTTTCTCTCTCTCTCTCTCTCTCTCTCTCATGATATACTATTGATTGCTCTGGCTGTTCCCCTCAGGGAATCCTTAGTTTCAGATATGAATTTTGGAAGTTGTGTAGGCAGGTAAGAATCTCTAATTACTTTATATTTCAAGCAGGAGAGAAGTACAGGAGAATACTTTGCACCTTGGTTTTAAAAGGCAGGTGCGTAGGAGAGGGACACATTTTTGAAATGTTGTCTTCAATCCTGTCACGAACCCTTTTTTGTCGATTTTAAAGTGGTACAGATTTATAGATGACATATTTTGAATTTTGAAGGGATGTTCGGATGAACTGACAGGATTTGTGACTTTTGACAGTTTTGACAGCACCTTGCAATATTAATAGTAATATTTTGGTTTCTTACATGTGGGTCATGAAAAACAACAGGAGGACCGGCGGCGGAGGTGTTTACCTCCCACTCCGCACGCCAGATGTGGTCCGCCCATCCTGCCTCGCTGATGTTAAGATCTCTGCATTGCTGCAGGAGATCCCGTGCGGCAGGCACAAAAGGATGTCTCGATTTGAGACGCCGGGGAGCCTCAGCTTTTGCAGTGAGCCTGTCGTGGAGCAGGTGGTTAGGCTCCACGATTCGGCGCTGTATGGCAGGAGTGTTCCGTCGGTGTGCACTCGGAGCTCACGTTTCTCTTCCTTGTTGTTAAGGTGGAAGGCCACCGACAACATCTTTGCCTTGCTGAGCTTCAATCTCCATTTTCGGAGGTATGCAACTAGTGTCTGCATGTCCTCGCTCAGTGTCTCCTCCACAGCCTGCCAGTCTCCAGCTGAGTACACCAGCGCAAGGTCATCTGCGTAGGCATACTTCCTGGAGACTGTGGTCAGCAGGTCATAGGTGTTGATGTTATAAAGGAGGGGGGTCAGGACAGATCCCTGGGGGACGCCATTCTTAAGGCGTCTTAACCTGCTTCGCTGTCCGCTACCGGTGGTGAGAGTGAAGCTGTAGTTTCGGACAAGCTCCATGATCATGCTGATCATGTGCCTTTCTGGCAGCAGGCAGAGCAGCTTGCAGGTGAGGCCGCGGTGCCATACGGTGTCGTAGGCAGCCGTCAGGTCTATAAAGACGGCTCCGGCCTTCTTTTTAGCCGATAAGCTGTCCTCGATGTCTTGAGTCATCAAAGTGACTTGATCTATGGTCGATCTCTCACGCCGGAACCCGGCCTGCTCTGTGGGAGCAGCGGTCGATGATTGGTTCGACGCGGGCGTAGATGAGACGCTCGAGGATCTTGAAGGGGATACATAACAGAGAGATGGGGCGGTAACTCTTGGGGTCCCCTTCAGGCTTGTTCGGCTTAGGGATTGTGACAACTAGGGCTCTTCTCCAGATTTTGAGGATGAGTTGGCGCAAGCAGGAAGAGAGGAATGCTCTTAACCAGGACTTCAAGACAGGTGGACATGGAGTATAAGCTACGGGCAGATAGAATCAGGACCCGGAGCTTTCCCTGGCTTTACATGCTGGAGGGCAGCAGCGAACTCCTCCGGTGTGAATTCACCGGAGATGTTACTGCCTGTTGTTGTTGTGGCCTTCTAGAGGTCTGACACTTCTTTTACCATGAGACGTGACAATTTGCGGTCTTTGCCCTCGTATGTCCCACTTTTCACAAATTGTGATGCGATTTTGTTTGCAGAGATAGGGCACTGACGGGGGGAGCGTCTAGACCTACCAGTGAGGTTGTTAAGGATGCTCCATGCCTTGTGGCTGGAGTGTGAGAAGTCAATGGGGTTAATGGCCTCCTCCCAGCGCTCTTGTCTCCTTTGGCTGAGTCTAGACAGCAGTGCTGAGGCAAATCTGTCTGACTCAGCTCCTGGGGGGGCCAGGAGGAAGGCACAGTAGGGACTCTCTCACTCCGCATCCCAACACGGTTTGTAGCTTTGGGACGTCCGCATGGGATGGATTTTTTGGCCGCTTTCACCAGTATGCCACAGAGTTCCCGGTACGCCTCGTCCACGTTGTTGGTGTTAGGTGGTGGAAGGCACCTCGTGGATCTATGGGTAAGGAGGCGGTAGCATTTCCAATTGGCCTTTCGGAAATGTCATCGCTTCACTGGCTCGCTCACGATTAGGTCAACGAGTTTAGGCATGGTAATCAGCGATGGTCGATGTTGGGACCGCAGGAACTTTGTTTCAAAGTTGGCAGACTTTGCTTCGCGTACGGTTACTTCGCTACTGAAGGGGGGCACCATGAGAAGGTGTCTGCCTCGCCCCCCTACCTTTTTATAATGATTTATTTGAAGGCTCTTTTCAGGGAGCCATGTAATAAGTGCTATTCATTTTTCAATTAGTTTTATTATTGTGTCTTCATTCTTCACATTGGCACTGACTCTGAGCTACACCCTATTTAAGAAGGCTCATTGTGTTTTCACCGCTTCTCTGATGAAGGCCTTTTACGGAAATGTACAACAAGGAAATTGAATTGCAAGTCAGACATCGTGCGCAGTATTTTTTAGCTACTTTTTATTCAAGCATCAGAGAGGGAAATGGCCTTTTTTTCTTCTTTAAAAAAGTCTCTTTCTCTCTGCCTCTCTCTCTTTCTCTCTCTCTGCCTCTCTCCGTCACACCAGGCCAGACAATGAGTCCTCTCAGTACCCCCACCCGCCCCCCCCCCCCTGGCCACTTTTCTCCCCAGGCACGTCACCATGGTCAAGGGAGATAGGATTTCTGACACACACACACACACATACACACACACACACACACTAGACACATGCCTTCACACACTCTCAACACACACACACAGAGGAGCACCAGAGGGCTGGAGACAGATTCAGAGTCAGATTTGGGGGTGGGAGTGGGGGGGGGGGGGGGGGGGGCGTGAGAGAGAGAGATTGTCAGATTGAAAAAGAGCTGTTGAATGGACTGAGGAGGAAGTTGTTCCTGGCTAATCTCATCTGTCAGGAGAACTATCCCCTCTCGCAGGAGCGTAGCACCGCTGTCTTCACACACACACACACAGATTACCACAGATTAGCCTGTCTCTTTGACAGAATGGCAGTTTCGTGGGGAGGAGTGCCCGTCGTTCGATTCAGACCTCGATTCTATCGACGTGGCTCTGAGGTCGTTACGAATTGACTGGGCCGCGACCCCTAGCGATTTCCGGGCCTCAGAGCTCAGGAAGCGTGCGAGCGGGCAAAACGGCTGTCGTTGGGAGCGCGTTACTGGTCCCGTGGCAATATCAGTCTCCCGACTCATATTGGGACCAGGAGGCCCAAGGAACACGGCGCCAGTCTCACCTGAGCCCGTCCTCCTCCTCCTCTTCCTCCGCCGTAGGCTACGCCGTCGCTCCGCATTAACCCTCATCCCTTGTTTTGTTTTTTCCCCCTTTTGCGGTTACGTCTCCTCCCCCTCCCCGATCTGCCCCCCTCTTTCTGATTTGCTCTTTTTGCCTCTGTCTCTCCCTCCCACCCCCTCTCAGAACCAGCAGCACAGGAAGTACGCACGATGGAAGGCCACCTACATCCACAACTGCCTGAAGAACGGAGAGACTCCTGAGGCCGGGCCCGTGGGCTGGGAGGAAGCATATGGTACGGCCCGATATTATGCCAGACACGCCAATGCGCGCACACACACACACACACACACAAACACACCCGCTCACTAAACGCCTCAGATCCTGGCCGGGTTGTCGCATTGTGTGCCTTATCAGGTCTTAGACTACAGCAGTAGAGATCTTCGGCTCATGGTGTGTGTGTGTGTGTGTGTGTGTGTGTGTGTGTGTGTGTGTGTGTGTGTGTGTGTGCGTGTGCGTGTGCGTGTGCGTGTGCGTGTGCGTGTGCGTGTGTCTGTGTGTGTTTTTGTATGTGCGGGAAATAGCTGATATTTGTTTTCTGACTCTATTCAACACCTTATCTGCTGTGGATCCGGGGGGTAGGTGCCTGTCAGACTCCAATCAGCGTAAGTTGTAGCGTGTTGCTCTAACATTACTCAGCCTTTTGGGTAAAGGTCACAGTCTTTGCGTGTGTGTGTGCGCGTGTGTGTGTGCACTCGCGTGTGCATGTCCACATGCGTGTGTGTGGTAATTGAGATCCCATGGTATTCCATCTGTGTTGGACCGCAGGTTAGAGTATGATCAGAACCAGAGGCGGACAGACATTACCAGACTCACGCCATCTTCCCTGTTTACATACACATTCATTGCAAACAGTGGACCAGGTGCTGCTGCTGGCTATGGTGCAGGCTAGATGTAGCGGGGGCTGCATGTGGAGGATAAATGTGGAGACTAGATGTAGAGGCTAGATGTAGAGGCTAGATGTAGAGGCTAGATGTGGAGGCTAGATGTGGGGGCTAGATGTAGAGGCTAGATGTAGAGGCTAGATGTAGAGGCTAGATGTGGGGGCTATATGTAGAGGCTATATGTAGAGGCTAGATGTAGAGGCTAGATGTGGGGGCTAGATGTAGAGGCTAGATGTGGGGGCTAGATGTAGAGGCTAGATGTGGGGGCTAGATGTGGAGGCTAGATGTGGAGGCTAGATGTGGAGGCTAGATGTGGGGGCTAGATGTAGAGGCTAGATGTGGGGGCTAGATGTAGAGGCTAAATGTGGGGGCTAGATGTAGAGGCTAAATGTGGGGGCTAGATGTAGAGGCTAAATGTGGAGGCTAGATGTGGAGGCTAGATGTGGAGGCTAGATGTAGAGGCTAGATGTGGGGGCTAGATGTGGAGGCTAGATGTAGAGGCTAGATGTGGGGGCTAGATGTAGAGGCTAGATGTAGCGGGGGCTGCATGTGGAGGCTAAATATGGAGACTAGATGTAGAGGCTAGATGTGGGGGCTAGATGTGGAGGCTAGATGTAGAGGCTAGATGTGGGGGCTATATGTAGAGGCTAGATGTGAGGGTCTAGATGTAGAGGCTAGATGTGGAGGCTAGATGTGGAGGCTAGATGTGGAGGCTAGATGTGGAGGCTAGATGTGGGGGCTAGATGTGGAGGCTAGATGTGGGGGCTATATGTAGAGGCTAGATGTGAGGGTCTAGATGTAGAGGCTAGATGTGGAGGCTAATTGTGGAGGCTAGATCAGGTCCTTTGATGTATGTAGGAAAATCCTCAACATGTTTCTGTGTTAGCGAGTACCATTTTCTTGGCTGTCGATTAGCCGATCAAAGCAGCGGACACTAACAGGATGAACAAACTGACTGGGAGGGCAGCCACTGTACTGGGGGTCAGCCTGGACTCAGTGGCAGTAGTCGCGGAGAGAAGAATGCTGGCCAAACCGAAGGCCATCATGGACAATGTCTCCCATCCTCTCCATGACACACTGGTCAGGCAGAGGAGCACCTTTATGCTGCGTTCCTTTTGTGTCAGAGCTCTGGATTTTCCACCCGGGACGACGTCATATCCCACTTGTATGCATTCCAGAAACAAAAAATCCTTGTCGTTCTAACCAGGTTGTATCGATGTATTTGATGATGATCTTGACATCGACCGCGGTAATCCCGACGTTTCCGATACAAAAGGAACGCAGCGTTAGTGGCAGACTGACTGTGCCACAGTGTTCCACTGAACGCTTCCGTAAGTCCTTCCTGCCCGCTGACGTCACACTTCTTAATGCATCCCCTGACTGGCGGGATGCCATGGAGGGGACATTTTAATTAAAGTTATCTCATTCTTAACTGACATTTTACATTGAACTGATTTTTTTTTATTTTTAGATTATCAATCTGTCTGTCTGTCACTCTGTCTGTCTGGCCCTCCGTCCGTCCATCTGTCTAGATGTGGGGCTAGACATAGAGGTTAATGCAGGCGGATGCCCCACACAACTGGATCACGGAGGACTTGACTGGCAGACCACAGTATGTGAGCTTTCAGCACTGTGCGTCAGAGAGAGTGGTCTGCAACGCTGGAGCCCACCAAGGGACAGTTCCCGTACTCTATAATTGGATGACTCCGCTATTGTTGTGTGTGTAAGAAAAGGACAGGAGGAGGAATACAGAGTCCTTGTGGAGAATTGTCGTTGGGTGCTGTGCGCAGAACCACCTTCAGCTCAACGTGGGGAAGAACAGGGAGACGGTGGTGGACTTTAGGAGAAAGAAGGCTCAAGGTGGTTCTGTCATGCCTACAGTAGGGGCTCACATGGACAACAGGCTGGAACGGACAGGAAACACCAAGGCCATCTACAAAAAAGGTTCGGGGTCGACCCTACTTCCCGAGCAACGTGTTCTACGGTAGCAATCTGTGGTAACGAGCGCCATCCTCTTCGCGGTCGCGCGCCGGGGCAGAAGCGTCGAAGCGGCGGACGCCAACGGGACGGAGAAGCTGATCGGGACGGCCGGCTCTGTACCGGGCGGTTAGCCCGGACTCAAGTCGCAGTAGTTGCGGAGAGGAAGAACGCTGGCCAAACTGAGGACCGTCACGGACGACACCTCTCACCGTCTACACCACACTCTGGTCAGGCAGAGGTGCACCTTCGGCGACAGACTGATCCTGCCACGGCGCAGTGCTGAGCGCTCCCATAGGTCCCTCCTTCCAGCTGCTTATAAGACTGTTCAATGCATCAAACCTCGACTGGCTGGACACCAAGGACCCGAGACAGCTTGGAACGGATAAAGACCAGATTGTCTTGGTGCTCAGATGCTTTCTTGGTCATGACAAGTACCTGATGTGACTCACAGTTTTGTTTTCATGGTAACACTGTAAACAAGACTGATCGGGCCATTTTAATCCCCCTTCACGTGTCTTTGCACCATATTGTTTGTTTCGTGCTTGTGTTTTTATGTACAGCTACATCAAAGGAATTTATAAAAATTATTAAAATGTCGATCTATCTGTCATCTATCTAGATGTGGAGGCTACATATGGAGGCTAGATGCAGAGGCTTTGTATGGAGAATAGAGGCTCGACATGGAGGCTAGATGGCCCAGTTAGGACACCGTAGCTGGACTTGGGTGGTTTTAACTGTAGAATCCTCTGCCCAAGTTGAGGTGATGATGTAAGGGGATGTGGTAGAGGATCCCACATTCTCTATGTATGTATGTATGTGATAAGAAGCAGACATGCGAGACGTGTGTGTGTGTGTGTGTGTGTGTGTGTGTGTGTGTGTGTGTGTGTGTGTGTGTGTGTGTGTGTGTGTGTGTGCGTGTGTGCGTGTGTGCGTGTGTGCGTGTGTGCGCGTGCGTGCATGTGCGAGCGAGCGAACAAGTGTGAGCTTGAGTCAGAAGGTTTGGGGGTGTTCATGTGGGTGCGTATGGGTGTAACTATCTGAATACTAGCATGTGTGTGTGTGTGTGTGTATCTGCCAGTGCGTGTGTGTGTGTGTGTGTCGCCCTGCTTCTCTCCTCTCCTCTTCTAACATCTGCTGGGCGGGTGGGGTTTGACCTGACCGGCGCGTGTCAGCGATGATGTCATCTGCCGGGGCCCGCGGCTGCGTCCTTGCCGAACGCCGAAACAGAACAAGGGAGGGAGGGGGGTCACTGTGACTTGTGTCCTCTCTCTGTTATGTCTCTCTGTCATCTCGACTTTCTCTCTCTCTCTCTCTCTCTCTGTCTCTCTCTTTGTGTCTCTCAATTAAATTTTGGTTCGGGGACTCTTTCGCTCTACCACTATCCCTTTCTTTCTCCCTTTTCACTCTCAATTCAATCTTGCTGCATTGTCATGACAAGATCGCATATCTCTCCTCTCTCTCTCTCTATTTTTATATTTTTGTCACAATGCAGATCAATCAGGCTCGCACACACTTGTGTTGCTGGTTCATCTCGAGTCCGCCTGCTCGCTGTCTGGGCCTCTCTGCCAAGGCTGACTGGGTCGTTCCCGCTACTGATTATTTCATCATGTGCGCGCACACTCTGCCTCGCTCTGGCTCTCTCTCTCTCTCTCACTACCTTCCCCCCTCTCTTTATCTCTCTGTTCTCTGTCTTTCAATTCAACTCAATATGCTTTAATTGCACTAGTGCCAGGTGAACAAAATTGCAAAATTGAACAAAAGTGTCAATAATAGCGCCGACACTACAGTATGTTCTCCAAGTATCTGTATCCAAGTATCTGTCTGTCTCTCCTCTTTCTGGCTGCTGTCCCTCACCCCTCCTGTCCCCTCTTTCTCCAACCTCCCCCCCATCTGCTCCACTCCCTCTCTCTCTGCCCTGCTGTAGTTCACAGTCTCACATCCGGATTGTATCAGCGGATAATTGGGCTTCTGCACGTCTGTCAATCCTTATGGCTGACTACAGACTCACTCAGAAAGTCACGCATACATGCACACACACGCACACACACACATACACACACACACTACAAGGAGGTAGCAGATATTATATCTGATGTTGGATTTGTGTCGGGTGGTTGGTCAATCATTTTTATTTACTCTGTTGATGACATGAGGCTGACAGTATTTTCTCTGTCACATTGGATTAGATTCGCACGTCCATTTTTCTTAAAAATGGATCCACTATGCTTTGATCATTGTTTTGGCAGGATAAATGTTTTTCTTGGCAATATTGCGTGAAAAAAGGCAGTTTAGTTAAGCTGCAATACCTCCGCCGATCAATCTAGCAGCTAAACCAGCTCTTCCCCCCCGGACAGAAACAGAAAGCTGTGTTTAGTTTGATCCTCCCAGATTCTCCCTACTGGTATCCCCCCTCGTTCCTCACCTCGTCTCCTTCCTCCTCACGTTTTTTTAATTTGATTTATTCATTTTGCAGACAGAGGCGACTTAGAATAGACCTTTCCGACCTGTCAGTCACTCAGAGAATAATAACCAATAAGGTTGCTTGATTTCTTAAGACCACGCCTCTGATGTCCTGCAAACAAAGCTTGTCCCGCGTTGTATTCATAGATTAGACATTACTTTGAAGAAAATGGTTCTTAAAAGATGCAGAAAACCGGCCTGCAGGGTGCTGTACCATCATGTTATAAGAAAACAAGCTGTACGATACTCCACTCCTCCCTCCACACATCAGTTTACAACAGCGGCGACACAGAAAGCTAGGTGATGTACAGAAGCTAATTAGCCAGTAGCTAGTAGTTAACAGATCATTCTCACAGGCTTGTTTTTTAAGAATGGATGCCACTACCTTACTCACCCTGCTTTACATGTGCAGTAACTCCACGATTTTGTCCTGATGAGTTTCAATCTGGAGTTTGTGAGGCGCCTGTGCCTTCCGCACCTAGCATCAACTCGTATGATGTCACCTGCTCCGTCCGAAATCCTAATCTCATTGATATATCCTTGTGTAAAATAGTTCTGGCCTTTCTGTAGAACTCTCTTAGACAAAGTAATGGCATTTGTCCAATACCACCAATATTGTCAGGAATCCTTAAGAATCATCAGGTACTGTATGTGCTGTTCTCTAGACATTTTATTAACTAAGCTTGTGGGGCATAACAACAGTAACTGGGGGGGGGGGGGCGGAACTTGCTGCCTGAATAGGAAAGGTCTATTAGCTTGAGCTTGGGGTTGAGGTTAAGTGCTTTACTCAAGGGCAAAACAGTAGACAGTGATTGATAGGAAAGGTCCCGAGCCAGCCGTACTTCACTGCTCGTCTCCCTGTGCCTCTCCCTTCCTCTCCTCTCCTCTTCCCTCACCTTGCTCCTCCTCTCCTCTCACTCCTCCTCTCCTCTCCCCTCGCTCCTCTTCTCCTCTCACGCCTCCTCTCCCCTCACTCCTCTTCTCCTCTCACTCCTCCTCTCCTCTCCCCTCAGCTCCCTCCTCCTCTCCTCACCCCTCCTCCCCACTAGCGGTTATAGGCAGTTTTACCTGGGGTGGCAAGAGGGTGGCTGGGTTTCCAACTTGGGGTGGGGTGGGGGGAGCAGAGGTTATCTCTCCCATACATATAGGGTGGCAACTGGGGTAGCAAGGCCTTACTCAGGGGTGGCATTTGCCACCCTTGCCAGTCGACAACCCGGAGGAACCGCCACTGTCCCTCCGCCACCTCCCGTACAGCGTGTTTCCAGGTCTGCCTGTCAATAGAACGCCATTGTCTTTGATCTGTAGGAAAAACTATGTCACTAAGATAATGTCCTTAAAACAGCTG
Source organism: Borostomias antarcticus (assembly GCF_949987555.1). NCBI lineage: Eukaryota > Metazoa > Chordata > Actinopteri > Stomiiformes > Stomiidae > Borostomias > Borostomias antarcticus. The sequence goes on from NC_140252.1 coordinate 14,494,270, forward strand.
AGCGTAACCTGAGCCATGAGCAACTCACTCGAAACTCGTCCTATAGGGCGCGAACGCCGAGGACGTCCCGTATCGGAGCAACGCCAGCATGTTACAGAAGAGAGGTCAGGTCCTTTTTTAACTCGGTAGATTCGGCCGTGTGTGTGTGTGGATCAACTGTTCTGTGTGGTAGGTCTCTGTGGTCATCAGAATAGTTCCTAAGCGATGTAGCCCAGTTTGTACACATAGCTGGGGCGGGTTGGACGCCAGCCCCCCGCCCACAGGCAAGTATAGTATCACTGGTCTGTAGCTCCTCTTCAGCTATATCTAGAGTGTGTTGAGTGTGCTATGTCTAGTGTGTGTTGAGAGTGTATGATCGCTTGCATCTAGTGTGTGTATGCGTGTGTGAGCTTGCGTCTGGAGCTTGCTCTGTCGAGATTGTGTGTCTTACGAGTGTTTGTGTCTAGACTGTGTGCTAGTCGAACGAGTGTGTGTGTGTGTGTGTGTGTGTGTGTGTGTGTGTGTGTGTGTGTGTGTGTGTGTGTGAGCTTGCGTCTGGAGCTTGCGGTGGTCTCTGTCGAGATTGTGTCTTACGAGTGTGTGTGTCTAGACTGTGTGCTAGTCGAACGTGTGTGTGTGTGTGTGTGTGTGTGTGTGTGTGTGTGTCTGTGTCTGTGTCTGTGTCTGCGTCTGCTCCTGGCACTCAGTTAGTGGGTCAGACTGAATGTGCTGAGCACAGCTCCATCTATCCGTACTCATTAAACACTCTTCTCCTACTACCAGTCCTGGCAGACATCAGTCAGTGATTAAGGAGGCTACTGATAGAATGAACCTGCTCTCTCTCTCTCTCTCTCTCTCTCTCTCTCTCTCTCTCTCTCTCTCTCTCTCTCTCTCTCTCGCTCTCGCTCTCGCTCTCCTTCCCCCTCCCTCCCCCAGCTCTCCCTGACTGTGTCCAGGGGCTGATCTGGGACCAGCTGTAATCATACGGGCCTAGCCCTTTCTCATCAACTCTGGGTCTCGGAGCTTATCTGGGACCAGCTGCTATCCCACGGCCCTGGCCCCCTACTCGACCCTAGGCTGATCTGGGATCCCTCAGGGCGCAAGGCCTCAACCTCCCCCTCTAGTCCTCCGTGTGTCTCTGTAAAGGACTCTTGACTCTCTGTCCGTAGAGGGGTCTCGACTTCGTCTCCGTGGAGGAGTGTTGTCTCCGTGCCAAATCTAGTCCTGTTGACGTAAAGCCCTGGTGTTCCTTAAACCCTGCCACACCCGTTTTATCCGACCTCGAGACCCGTCACACACACACACACACACACACTCGGAGACAACAGACATTACATTTACATTTACAGTCATTTAGCTGACGCGTTTATCCAAAGCGACTTACAATAATTGCATCTAACGTAGGAAAAGTCAGTGTACTGCTACTCGCCAGAACTCACAAGTGCATCTCCTTTCTAAAACACGTGACTCAGAGCGTAACCTAGCGCCGAAGGCAGGACCGGAGAACCCAGAACACTCGCAACACGCGGCGTTTCCTTCCGACACGGATCCACGAGAAAACGTCTCCGCCGTCTGGTTCTGATCGATATCACGATCCCTGCCCATCACGTCATCACTCCGGGGGCGGGGCTCAGCCCGCGGACTGGCGGTGTCAAACGCGGTCGAGTCGGCATGTGCCCAGTTACGAATCGTAGTCTGGGAAAAATTAGATTATGTTTCTGTGTAATATAATAGTTTCTTTAAATTACATTTTGGCCGCGCGTAGGTGGGGATTTTTTCATTTTAATAAGTATAAAGATTTGGCACCATACCCATGAAATGGAATTTCCTCCTCTGCCGTGCTGGCTTTTACACACACACACACACACACACACACACACACACACACACACACACACACTCACACTATAATTACACTCTACAGCACAGCCTAAAGAGAATGTGCTTCCAATAGGAGAAGGTTTTAAACACTCGAGACACTTGCGTTGTGGTGAATTTGTTGACTTAACCGATTTAATCTGTCTAAACCGTCTCTGAAGCACCTCTGGGATGTTTGAAGTACCTCCGGGACCACCTCGTCTGTTAAGGTCTTATGATCACGCACCCGCCATTTCTTATCTGTCATTGCCATACCTGAAACTGAACGCTAGACAAAGGGACTCCACACATATGTCTCTGCTGTTTAAAGGTCGGGGGGGTTGGGAGGGGGGGCTATACCCCTCTTCCTGTTTAGAGGAGAGAGAGAGAGCAATTTAGATAAGTTGAGAGAGTGATCGCAGAGGAAGACCGAGAGAGACGAAGAGTAGTTGAGAGAGAGAGGTTGAGAGAACGGAAAGAGGCTTGGAGGGGGTCTTGAGAAATATGGAGAGCGAGAGAAGGGGATAGAGAAAAAGAGAGAAGAGTTGTAGAGAGAGAGAGAGGGGTTGAGAGAGAGGAGACGGCTGAGAAAGCAATATGGAGAGCGAGAGAGGCTGTGAAAACAGGGCGGGGGGGGGGGGAGGATGGCCGTTTGGGGACCTGTTGGAAATTAATTTAAAGCACACCCCAGGCGCTCAGACTGGCTGAAAAGCAACCTAAACTACGATACGATGATATATTGCCTCCATTAATAATACCCTCCTCTAATGGAGGCTCTGAGATTCTGGGCTCAGCTTGAGAGAGAGAGAGAAAGAGAGAGCAACAGTGAGAAGATAAGAGAGAGTAACAAAGAGAAGATGGAGAGAGAGTAAATCAAAGAGAGGGAGAGAGAGAGAGAGAGAATGTGTGGGAAACGGAGCCCGGATCGGCCAAGCTCCGACACGGAATACTATTGCCCTCTTCATTAAAATGGTTTCCAGTCGCGTGCTGGTTGTCTGCCGGCGTCTCTGATCTCTGTTTGACGGCGAGCGCAGCGCCGGCGTCTGAGGAACCGTGATCATTGCACACAGCAGGACAGGGACCGGCAGGCAGAGAGCAACTCCCCGCCCGACAGACACACTTTATGGCGGACGCTTTATAAGTTGGATTCCTCTATCAAAGACTTAACACACACACACACATACACCACACATACACACACTGTTACATAAAAGGTGAACATCAGGCATGTGTATGTCTATTCTCTTACTGTACATTATATGTCCCTCAAAATCCCTCTTCTGACTCTTTTGTCACAACAGGTTAAAATCTGACTTTGGGAAAGGAACTTACAAATGTGATGATCATAACAGTTACATTTGTCCTCCACCTAATATGCGTTTTGCTTTCTCTCTCTCTCTCTCTCTCTCTCTCTCTCTCTCTCTCTCTCTCTCTCTCCTCCTTCTAGAGGATGAATATGGAGCAGAGGGTGGTGCTTCATCCCAGGATCCCCAGTCTCCCCCCCACTCCCAGCCCTCCTTCAGGGGGTCTGACCAGGGCCCCGGGCCGGGGTACGGACCACCGGGGGGGCCGGGGGCGCCGGGGTTCGGGCCGGGGTACGGGGGCGCGGGGCCGGACTACGGAGGGCCGGCGGAGCCAGGGTTCGGGCCGGGCTCGGGGGCAATGGGCCCACCCTCCAACTACAACAACATCCACATCCCCCCAGGAGCCCACGCGCCAGCCAACACCCCTGCCGAGCTGCCCCCTCCCACAGGTATGGCACACACACACACACACACAGTTCCCATCCAGTGGCGCGGCAGACCTAATACTGCGGTGGTCCATTACAGCGGAAGTCTGAACTGGGCTGCATCTGCCACAGGCTCATCATGAGGCTACTTTAAATATTAATTGAGATGCAGTTATTAGCTTGACGAAGTGCACAAAGCAATTCCATCTGTTAACTAGAAGGGCACTCTGAGAGCGCAGGCCTTGTGGCCCCTGAATGCGTGTGTCCAGCAGTGGCATTAGGGTGCCGATATTTGGAGGCAACGAATGTCAAAAATATACTGGTGGAGCGCTGCCGTTGCAGTTCATGAGCAGTTGGGTTTGACACAGCTGGGGTCAGCCGAACGGATGCTCTCCAGCTCTGCTCGCACTCTGAGGTATCTCACCTAGCTAGCTAGCTAGCTATGACAGATCCGACTGCAGTAATCTAGTGCTAGCTAGCTACGAGCATAACTAACGTTAGTTAATTGAAAGCGGTTGATCTTCGCCATCATGCCATGATTCAATTATATATCCATTTTTAAGGACGTTTCTCCCCTTATCCCCGTTAATTTCAAAACCTTCTACAAAGCAAAGTGATTCACAAAACGATCAGCTAAACACGTTTTTCTAGCACCCCCGAAAGGGACGCAGCCATGATGTTTTGCGAAGTACGTGTATGTGCCGGTCTGGTCTATCTGGCAGTGTTAACCACAGTGGAAAATATTTTGTGGATCCACCTCGTGATTTGGATCTGCTTCAGAATTATTTTATTCCTTGGCCCATGATACACCCCTCAAGTTTCATGAACATCGGTCTAGTTCTGTACTTTTTTTACGGTATTTTGCCGAAAGACAGACAAACACACAGCACTGAAAACATAACCTTGTCCTGGGTGGAGGTAATTAAACTCTTGTGTGTCCTTTTTTAAAGCTGCAACAATCCTATATTTTATTGAAAATAACATCTAATATTTAAACTAAGTGTCTGTGACCTTGTCCATATTTTAGTGCTTTGCCTTTTTACATAATATAACCATAAAAAAGTTAAATGAAGTGTCTGTGTAACAAATTTGTGGTAAAGTTTAGGGCTTTTTTAAGCTGTGTCTTATGATACAAATTGCGAACTAATGGGTATGCATGGTAATGGAGCCCGCAGTAAAGGCTCTGTGCACTGTTGGGCCGACCCACACACACACACATACACACACACACAGAATAGCTTCAGAATTGGTGTAACTTTTTGTCTGCTTATGCATTCAAGGCCAAGTTCTCACAATATTCCCCCGAAAAGTTCTGAGCCACGTCTACGGGCCGACACGTCTGGGCCGGGTCCCGTTGGATCCTCTCAGAGGGGGTCTTGAGAAAGCAATATGGAGAGCGAGAGAAGGGGATAGAGAAGAAGAGAGATGAAGAGTGGTAGAGAGAGAGAGAGGGGTTGAGAGAGAGGAGGCGGCTGAGGAAGCAATATGGAGAATGAGAGAGGCAGTGAAAACATGATGGCCGTTTGGGGACCTGTTGGAAATTAATTATAAGCACATCCCAGGCGCTCAGACTGACTGAAAAGCAACCTAAACTACGATGATATATTGCCTCCATTAAAAATACCCTCCTCTAATGGAGGCTCTGAGATTCAAAGCTCAGCTTGAGAGAGAGAGACAGAGAGAGAGAGAGAGAGAGAGAGAGAGAGAGAGAGAGAGAGAGAGCGAGCGAGCAACATTGAGAAGATAGAGAGAGAGAGAGGGTAACAGAAAGTTGTTGAAATGTTCTCCCGAAAAGTTCTGAGGGCCGACACGTCTAGACCGGGTCCCGTCAGTCCTTCTGCTAGCGGCGCTGTGTGCTTTGCGCTGGCTGAGAGCGGTGCGGTATGTTCCCGGCCGGGTTGGACCCGGGAGCAGCAGACAGTCCAGAAGGCACAAATCACGCTCTTCTCAAGAGCCGAGAGAAGCAGACGGGAAGAAGGACTAACGAGAGCTGCGCGATGATGAGCCCGTTCTCCCAGGCTCCTCCGCCGTTCGGCCAGACGCTGCCATGGCGACCGTTGCCTCACACTCAAGAGTCTGGCGGGGGGGGGAGGTGATTAGTAACACGGACCGAGACGCCGGCCCCCGGCTGGGATGTTTGTTCGAATGCGTTGTTATGACTATGTCATAGACCCGCTAGCCGTGTTGCCGACGATGGTGAGGGGCTCAGCTTTATCACAATGTGCTGTTGACACAGGCAGTGTAATAGGGGGGACAGCCCTTGGAGGGGGGTGGGGGGGGGGCTTCCTGCTTTCACTGGCTGGGAGGGAGGGAGGGGGGAGGTAAACTTACGGTAAAGGAGGGGTGAGAGCGTGTGTGTGTGGGGCGGGGGTGGGGGTAGGAGAACAGAGGGGACTGTTGAAGAGGGGGGGGGGGGGGGCGGGGGGGGATGTCAGTTCAGAGCTGGAGGTGTGACTATGAGGAAGTGTGTGTGTATGTGTGTGTGTCAGAGGTCAGAGTCATTCCCCCCGTAGCTCTGGGGCCCAGAGGAAGTGACTAATCTCCAACCTGACACTCCAGACCCGGCTCGCTAATTGAATCTGGGGCGACGATCGCACGTGCACACACGCACGCACCCACACGCACGCTGAGCACAAACCAGACCCAAACATGACGAGGTAATGCAAAACGAACACAGAGATTTCCCCTATGACCCCCCCAGTTCAGAGTGGTTCATATCAGACTCGTGCGGGGCCATTCTGTATGAGCTCTCTTGCGTTACAAAAACACACATTCCCAGTTTCACCTCAGCTCGGGTGGGAGAAAACACTTTTCTCTCCACGAGCCCAAGTCTCTCTCCGCACGCCGTCGGCTCCCAGCCCAGCGGTCGCGCTCTCAAACGGGCTCTCGCTCTCCCTCTCTCTCCCTCTCTTTCCCTCTCTCTCCCTCTCTCCCTCTCTTTCCCCCTCTCTCTCCCCCCTCTCTCTCCCTCTCTCTCTCCCCCATCTCTCCATCTCCCTCTCTCTCTCTCTCCCCTCTCTCTCCCACCCCTCTCTCTCTCTCCCTCCCTCCCCCCCCCCCCCCCCTCTCTCTCTCTCTCTCCCCCTCTCTCTTCTTCTCCCTCTCCTTCCAGCAATCATACCATTATCTCCCCTAGAGAACACGGGTCAGTGAGGGTGATTTGCAGGGGTCTTGAGTTGAGTGCTCTGACTTGCCAGTCGGTCGCTGGGGATGGGAGAGGCTGTGTATGTGTGTGTGTGTGTGTAGTGTGTGGGGTGTGTGTGTGGGGTGTGTGTAGTGTGTGTGGGGTGTGTGTAGTGTGCTCTAATGTTGTGTTCTCTGTGCTGTATGCAGGAGAGCCTGTCAGACCGGTGCCTGTCCCTCGCAGCACGCCCGCTGTCGACCCCGCTCTGCTCAACGCCAGCCAGGAAGGTGAGGGGGGCATCGTATATACTCTGTATATATATACATACATGTACATGCATATTTGATACATGTACACATACAGACACACACCCACACACACACACACACACACACACACACAGAAACTGCGTAGCCTCACCTGTCTGTTCACATACCAGTTACATGTATGCTGCCACTGGGGGGTCTGAATAAGGGCTGTGCATGCATGCGTATAGGTGTGTGTGTGTGTGTGTGTGTGTGTGTGTGTGTGTGTGTGTGTGTGTGTCTGGTATGAGAAGGGGGTCCATACAGTTGTGCTTGAAATCCTTTCAGTGTTCTCAAGGTTGGGAAAGAGCTTGAATTTTGAATCAAGGGCTTTGAACGTGCCGGGGGACTTTGCCAATGTGCAAATTATAGCCTAAATAATCCCGTCATAATGAATTGGCAAAACTGATTAAATTAATTAATTGAAGATAAGGTAATTAAACTTGATTGCCCTTGCCTGGCGCAGCCAATAGGAGCGGCTCTTCTGTGACCCGCCGGTGCCAGCTCGCCCCACAGGGAGACGCGGGGCGCGGAGATCATCATAAATCATTTGACGGGGCTGCCCTTTCAGCAAAAGCGGGCCGGAACGTCTGACAGCTTTGCGTTACGCTCGGCGCATTTGATATGAGACGGCTCGGGGGGGGAGTTTAGGGGGGGTGGCGAGAGCGGTGATCTGGAGAGGAGTTGAGAGAAGCGAGAACTTAGGGCTGGTGGAGGGGGCAGAGGGTGGTACAGTTATGGGTGAGGGTTGAGAAGGAGAGAGGGATGAGAGAGAGAGAGAGAGAGAGAGAGCATAATGACTGGCTGGCCTGGTGGTTGTGGCTCGCAGGGCTGTGTTCGAAGGCCCCTGTGTTATCTAGAGAGAGAGAAGAGAGAGACATAGAGAGAGGGAGAGAGAGAGAGAAACAGAGAGAGAGAGAGAGAGCGGGGGGTCCCAGCCCCAGGACTGGCCTGGCAGACGGGAGGGGGATAATTACACATCCCACTCTGCAGGAAACCCGGGAGGGACGCCGCCTGAATCGAGATGTAACTGAGGCGGTTTGGGACCGAGCTCCCGGAAATTGGGCTCTCTGGTAGCGCCGTCTGGGAATGGTCAGAATCCAGAATGTCACCTCCGAGAGGGCCGCGACGACGTCCCCTTGGTCTAACGGTAGAGACAGATTGGGCGAAACAGAGAAGCGGGGCTCGACCCCCAATGTGAGAGCCGATCCGTCAGAATACAGGCAAAGGGATCGTTTTTCGTTCTTTGTAAGCGAAGGCTTTAATAAAGTTTTGCAATTTAGTCGGCGTGACGGAGAACAGACGATGATGTGCTCTGATCTCAGCCGGTTTGTCGTCTCTGTTGGAGTCTGGGTCTGGAGAGAGAGAGAGAGAGAGAGAGAGAGAGAGGCACCCCACCTCCTCCCAGAACACGGCACATCTCCGCTGGAGCAGCTTATCCCCCGTCGGTTAAGCGAACGGAGCCAAGCTTATAAAGTTACCGCCGTGCCCACCGACCGACGTTCGCCCGCCGCCATCTGTCTCGACTTAGCGCAAGTGTTCAGGCGCTTGCCCAACCTGTCATTAACATGTACGGCTGTACGGTGGCCAACCGCAGACGAAGCTCTCTCATCATCAGGCTAATGCCAGAGAGCTGGAGGCTCGCGATGCCCTCCCGATCTCTCCCTCTCTCTCTTTCTCTCCCCTCTTTCTCTCTCCCTCCCTCTCTTTGTCTCTCTCTCTCACCGTCTCTCCCTCCCTCCCTCTCTCTCTCCCTCCCTCCCTCCCTCTCTCTCTCTCAGCCTCTCTCTCTCCCTCTCTCTCCCTCTCTCTCTCCGTCTCTCTCCCTCTCTCACCCTCTCTCCCTCCCTCTCTTTGTCTCTCTCTCACCGTCTCTCCCTCCCTCCCTCCCTCCCTCTCTCTCAGCCTCTCTCTCTCCCTCTCTTCTCTCCCGCTCTCGCTCCCACTCTGATCTCTTTCTTACTGTACCCCTCTCTCCCCCTCTTTTCGAATGGGAGTCCCAGTTGCACAATACATTACTGGAAAAGCTCTCTCCCCGTCAGCAGTTTTCAACAGCAAGAGAAACTGTTCAGGGATTGGCCAGAGATTATTGTGATCATTACGCGACTCGTTCTTTTCTCCTCAGATTTTTATTTTATTTTATTGACCCGCAAAATCTCACAGTTGTCAGTCTTCAGCTTCAGCGGCGAGGGGGCATTAAGTGTCCTACGTTATCTTACGCGCTCACGAAACCAGGAACGTACACATATGAGAAGCCATGTGAATATCGAGGAAATGGAGCGAGATGTGGGCACACGTGTCTAGACGAACACTGGTCTTTAGGATATATAAATAGTGTGTCGGTGCGGAGGCCGTGTCTCATATTCTGTTGATATGGCTCCGTGTGGTCAGGGTGTGTAGGACATGTTTTCAGTTAAGTATTGGGGGGTGGGGGGGGGGGGTTTCCTGGCGTTGACTCAGATTATTCATGATCTAATAGGGTGGGTCGGGAGGAGAGAGGAGCGTGTGTGTGTGTGTGTGTGTGTGTGTGTGTGTGTGTGTGTGTGTGTGTGTCTATGTGTGTGCGTGTGCATGCGTGTGTGTGTGTATTACCGTACTTGCAAAGAGAACTACAGTATCTCCTCCCTAATGACTTGCGACTACAATGACGACTCATTTGGCTTGAATCAGTTGAAGCCGTCTTCGGGAGTAACTCACACTTCACATTCCAGTTGAAGCACTTGTAGGGGCTACGCTCACCCTTAAAATAAACTCATTGGTCCGGAGTTAGGGAGGAAAAAACCCTGGCTTTATAAAAACCAGCCTCATGACTAACTCCCAGAGTTCTCGTCGACTAATCCCTACCACCCGTCACTCACTTCCTCCCTGAGCCTTAATCTCTTAATCTCTGCCATATGAAAACAAGTTTTGTCTGTTGATAAATCCCATTGCCCTGGTGTGTCTCCGCGTCTGTTCTGTCGTAAATACACCGTCACGGTCTAACCCCTCTGCGCCCCCTGCACCTTTCTCACTCCCTCTCCCTCTCCTCCACCCCTCCTCCACCCCCCCCCCTCAGGCGGCGTGCGTCTGACGGCGGAGGACTACACCCGGGCCCAGAAGTACTGCAAGTACGCCGGCAGCGCCCTGCAGTACGAGGACGTCGCCACCGCCGTCCAGAACCTGCAGAAGGCCCTCCGGCTGCTGACCACCGGGAAAGAATGAAGCCATTGTCCCTCCTCCCCTCCGTCGGCCCCCCCTCCTCCCTTCTCCCTCCTCCCTTCTCCCTCCTCCTCCTCCTCCCTGGGAGTGGTCACTTATCTCTGATCTGGCCCAGAAGGAACTAGGAGACCAACATTACCCCATACAGCCTCAGCTCCAAGCCCAAAAGCAGTCTTCAGTCCCCCAGCCTCTCTCCCTAAGCCCCCCCCCCCCCCCCCAAACCTCAGCTATCCTCAGCCACGGTCAGCCCTGTGCCCCGGCACTAGCCAGTCCTCGCCCCTTGGCTCTCTCCCCCCAAGAGTGCGATTCTGTCCAGAGCCAGGAAGTTACTGCCGTCCGACAACAATGGCCACTGTGTCTGTCTCTGTATTGCAAGCTGTCTTTGTGGTCGTCAACAGCTAGCGCCAGGCGCTAACGGCAAGATCTTAACGGAGTTCGCACACACGGACGCACACTCACACACACACACACAGACACACAGACACACACTCCTCATCCATAGTCCTCTGTACCTCATAATTGTTGACACAGATTGCTGACTGTAGGTTTTTTGAGCACTTGTGTAACACGCATATCTTTCCCTCTATAGTATATGCATGGGAGTGTGTGGCTGACACTCTGTTAACCGATGTCAATTAACCAATACTACTCTGTCGACTAATGCTTTAATACATGATCTTGGGGTTGAGGAAAGTGGGTCAAGCACTGTGTTCTCTAAGTAAACCTCCTTATCTATCTCCCTCGGGTGAAAATGAATGAATGAATATTGTTTTTTTCTGCATAGCTACGGAGTTTGAATAAATGGGTGGTTGGTCGCCTGATTTGAATTGATGGTATTGATTGTTTTGATTGATTTGCGGTCCGGTTGTATATAGTTTAGTTAGAGCTGTAGAAACAACACTGTCGGACTGGAGGCGGCGTGGACTCCTGGACTCGGGGGCGTGCGCAGGGGGAAATGGAGAAGTGAATGAGGCGTAATGTCACTTTAGTTCAACGGACTTCCCGTAGATACCAAACACAGTTGGTCCGTTTACTCAGCCTTAGGCTCATACTTGTCAAACGTTAAAAAGCGAATTTGATAAAGGAGGGATTTCCAGTTTAAAACCAAGCTTAACGTGCGTACAGGATGGCGCCATCTTGTAAATTAGATCAGGATTCAAGTATGCGATTGTCATCCCCTAAATGAGCTGATTTGTCCTTGCCTTTTACTTTTCTACATACTCTTTTGTTGAAGTTAGTTTTTTTTTATGTATATGAAATGAGACACCTTAAACCACTGATTAAAAAAGTCAGTTGAAGTGTTAACATTTATTGTTTGAATCTTTGTTCTTTTCATATTGAAACTGAAATACAACTGCATCTTACTGCAACAGCTGATCAGGGGTGTGTGTGTGTGCGTGCGTGCGTGCGTGCACACGTATGTGTGTTCTGACGTCACGATGTTTGACTGTTCTGTTGCTCTGGTCAGTGGAGTGTGATAAGAGCCACTCCTGGTTCCTCTCTGTCACTGTCAGAGTTTCCAGGTAGAGCTCTTTTTCGAGTCAGAAAAAAACATTTAGGATTCCAAACTGCGTCTTTAACGGACCGGAAAACAGTTGAACTCACGTTTTTCTTGTGCCTACCTATTGCTCCTTATCGCCACCTCTCTGCTGCTGCCTGTGGCCTGGAGAGACAGAGATGGAGAGGTACGGAGAGGGAGAGAGACGTAGAGAGATGGAGAGATAGGGAGAGGGAGAGAGACGTAGACAGAGTGAAAGGGCAGCAGCGATTATCCTCTAGCCAAGATGATCAGATAAAGACACACACACACACGCGTCTGATGCACAGCCCTGCCTTGAGTGGCTCAGCATCAAACAGCCTCTCGCCTGTGTGTGTGTAGGGAGACTGCAGTGTCTAACAGCTGCTACACCAGGGAGGATATCTGTATATCTGTTTACAGCCCACACCCATACTCCTTCATACACATGACGAGTACTTCAGCAGTTATGGAATTGATTTGAATTTAGTAGTGCTACTACTTTGACCTTCCTCTTCAAAATAACTTCAAGAACAGCTGGAGCGTTACAAAACAATGTGGCTCATTTTGGTAACTGATAAAGGGACTGTACTTATATAGCGCTTTTTGTCCAAAGTGCTTTACAATGAAGGCCTCTCATCCACCCATTCATACACACACCGATGGTGGCGGCTGCCATGCAAGGTGCTAGCCTGCTCACTGGGAGCAATCTTGGGTGTCTTGCCACACTTCAACATGTTGTCAGGAGGAGCCGGGATTCAAACTGCCGACCGTACGATCATTGGACGACCCACTCTACCTCGTGAGCTGCAGCCACCCCATAAGACAAACAACGTCATACACACCACAGTGAGTCTCATTCTCCATATGAATTCTGAGCAAACTTGCTGGTGCTTATATAGCACATTTCATGCAAATTGCAATACAAAGTGCTTTGACAGCAAAAAATATATTTTTTACAAATAAATAAAGGACTAATAGTATGGGCATTATACAAAATAAGTAAAAGTAGAATAGAAAAAATTTATATAGCCTAAGTATAATACAAACGCCACTAAAAAACGTCATGGTCCCTGCCAGGACCTGAAGGATCTGCTAGGAACACATCTAACACGCAACTGGATGCACATCCATGGAGCGATTAAAAAAAACAACAGTAAAATCATCTTAGAATATATTCAAAAACTTATAGGCAAATAATTAGGCTATTGGGTAGACCAGACAGGAAACCATTACAGTGGTTGAGCCTGTTATTGATTTTTATATGCATTAGTAGCCTATATTTTATTATGCTATAGCCTGCATATTACCTTGCACACACATCTAGACCGCCATCAGACAGCTGGGTTTAATCAGCTCTCTCTCTCTCTCTCTCTCTCCCTCTCTCTCTCTCAAAGAGTGATTGTGGGTTGTGTTCTGGAGGAGAGGAGACGAGGGGGGGGGGGGGAGAAGAAGAGCAGAGAGGAGAACAGCCACTTCCAATTGGCTGCAGTTAAAACACGGGGCCTCGGTAGCACCATATAAAACAGCTGCCTGAGCCTGTAGATCACTCTGCTAGCGGTAATGACCGACGCACACAAACACATTACACATGCCACGGTAAAACTATTGTTTATGAAAAGGGAACTTAAGCAGGGGATGACTCAAACAAGTCCATGTATGTCCTGTTCTATTCGGGGGCCCAGAGACAGCAGTTCAGCTGATGTCACTGACAGCACGCCTCATTCATTGCCATTAGACTCGTGGAGACAATATGACTTTAAATCAGTTTAGTATGCTGACCGGGTGTATAAACCTCGACAACGTGTTGATTATGATGCAGAGGAGGAGAAAGGCCACAGGGGGAAAAAACGAGACGTAAGATATGCAAATACTGACATCCAATCCCCTTCTGAGTGTTTATCTCAAAGGAAGATCATCCAAACTGACGTTTGAAAGCAAATGACTTGGATTAGGCGGTCCACAATACTTCAGCTTGTCACAAACTGCCTCATTTTAATATTTCACTATACACAACAGCCTTTTCCCTATAGGGACCCACTGGGCACAGTGGCCTGCCACACAGGTCCTGCCACATGTAAACCGACCAATTTCATGGGAACTGCGTTCCCATATGCAAACGTATCCATTTTTCAGATGATGACAGCGAGGAAAACTGCATTAGAAAATATGGATGATTTTGAAAGTTTCTCAGCTCCTTAGAAATATGGATGATTTTGAAAGTTTCTCAGCTACATTTTTTTGAACCCCGGGGTCTGCCTTTAGTTTAGGGTGGGGCCAGAGGGAGAGGCCAGCTGTGATCCGACACGGTCCTAAACTCGAGAAGCGCTTGTGCTGCCGTGCGAAGCATCTTCAGCCACGGGAGACAGGTTCATTAAGAGAATTTCTTTTCTGACTCTTGGAACTTGCCCGTGCGTTTTTTTTTTAGTTTTTTTTTTTTTTTTTACAACTTATGGTGATACCCGAATCTACTTTATTGGAACTGCGGCGAGGCACACACACACTGTTGGTCGATAGTTTACGAAGTTTCTGAAGAAGAGGACAACTCCACTCGGACGGGTGGAGGGTATCATGATTCTTCCAGGAGAGCTCCCACTCCAATAAAACAATGTAAGTTTAATATGTCTTGTCGTAAGTTGTTTCGTGATTTCAGCACTATTAAACATTTAGGCTACTGTTTAATTTGGCTATCTTGAATGTGTGTGCAGATGAAAGGCAAGAGCTGTTGAAATCGAATTTTATTCTGGAGTTGATCAATGAAATGCAATAGGATATATGCTTACACACGAAGCCCAAGAGTCTATTAACTTTCCGACAGGTTCATACGTTTTCATGAGTTTTCAAAACAGTTCAGAACATGAACAATATATCAACGCCTCATGCTGTTGTTCTGTTCACTGATGTAAACTGGTTTATTAATGTAGGCTATTGACAATGTGGCTATAGAAATAACTGTTTGAGACAGCGGTTCTAGACTAGAGAATGTCAAATGCTGGCAGTTTGAACCGTGCAAATTACCGGTATGTTTTCCATCAGTTTATTGGCCATAGGCTACTCAATTTGTTATGACACGCTACCATAATTGCATATCCGAATCTTTAGGCTACAATTATTGATTCTGCTAGGCCTTCAATTTGTCACCATCTAGATGCAATTATGATAACATAGATAGGCCTCGCCTGTTTCATTTGATTATTAGGCTATTTTGTCATAAAATCCTGTATGCGGCTTATTCCTTCCACAACATGGGGCATTATTTCAAAAGGTGTGTAAACGGGACGTTTCAATAGCACAGCTATTCCCCGAGTAAATGTGGAATTTGTGTGACCGCGGACAGAAAAGATTAGAGTTTTGAGATGAAGCAGAGAAGCGTTGGAAGGAAGATGACCTTGGCCAGCTGTCTGAAGTCAGTCACACTTGAACCTGGGAATTTAATTAACGGTACAAAAAAAAGGGATCTGAAGACGCGCTCCCTGTCTTCGGTCTCTTGAGCTCCACAGCTTGGGGCTGCATAGTGTCGCAGGGCCTATGATAAGACATTCCCGAAGGAGAGATACAGGACTCGAAGAGAGACAAAGATGGGCCTTTCAGATGCGACAGAAAGATCTGCCAGCCTCACTCTCTAAAGACGACCCCTCTCTATAGGAGAGGTTTTTCTGTTCACTGAGCCGCCACCTCTGACCACTGTTTAACTTTACTGGTCATAGGACTACTCAGTATTTTTATATATACGGTTTATTCTTACTTACTCTATCTTACATGGCCGGAACGTCTGACCTCCAGACGCTGCGGTGGTAGTCTCAGTCCACCCTACCCATCTCGGCCCTTCTCTCTCGCGGATGAATCACAGTCATTATGTAGCGAGCTTGTCCGGGGATCCGGGCCCTACGCTCTGACCTCCCTCTGGTTAAGCGTTTATATTTACATATCTGGGAGGACAAAACCCTCAACAAAGAACACGTTTTGTCTAATGTCAGAAATGGCATACATTTCAGAGTCTTAATTTCATCTAAGAGAGAAGTCCAGCTCTGTCCTCTGAGTCATACATTATTGATAACAATGTAATTAGCCTAACCTTTTCCTTGTTCTGTAGCCCATGCTCATAATTTCACCATTGTAATAAGCTGCTTTTCTATTCATAGTGACCTGAGGACATTTTATATTGTTTGATATTAGTATAGGCCTATAGTACAAAATGTAGGCTACTACTTTAAGTCAATTAAGTGCATGTTTTATATTAACATCAAATTCCAGTAATACATTCATGAAACAGGATAATATTATATCTTACAACTTTTCCAAATTATGTCTAAGATCTTGAATCGTGAATAACACACTGTAGGCCAAGCAATTAATGTCAATTTAAAATGTAAACAAAGTCTCTTACAGTTGTCAAGCACTTTAGAACTTATGGTCTACGAGGAACAGCGGCAACATTGCCATAATCATTTCAGGCAGCTACTGACATGCCTAATGCTTCTAAACAGTGGGCCCAGTTGTGCCTGTAGCTATCGGAGTCTTTCTTTTTGAGATGCAAATAGAATCTGAATAGTTTGACTCCAGATAGCCCACTGGCTGCTGGTCAGACATGTAGCTGCTCCGCTAAGGAAATAACTACAGTTATCAAGGCAAGCCATTATAAACATGCCAGTCGTAACATAACATATTGTCTTGTTATTGTGACTCTGGATGAACCTTTCTTCTTGGTTTCGTGCGAGACAATGCGTTGCTGAACTCAGGTGTGGCCTGGTGCCTGACCCTATTACAGGTCTGTCTCCAGAAGTGATGGCGGGATTAACTGAAGCACAGCGGTTGTCTGAATAAAATATGACACCTGGATCATGGCCTTTGTATCAGGGTGGCCCTATTCAGCCTCCCTGTCACCTCAGCTACCCTCTCTGCTTACTTTCTTGAGTGAGAGACAGAGAGTGAGAGTGAGAGAGAGAGAGAGAGAGAGAGAGAGGAGGTGGACAGTAAATTGAACTCAGACACTCAATTTTGCCCCTCAGCGAGCGTAGTTTATAATGTGAACTGGAGGCCATGAATATGAGTAAACATTCATTATTCAACAGATGTGTGCATATGGCAGATCTGATAATGATGTTATTTAAGCGTCGGGCCAAGGGAGGGATGGCCTGGTGTTTTTCCACCTCGGCCCAGCAGACTTCAGCCACACAGCTTGTGATGAGCTCATGACTGTAGCCTCACCTCTGGGAGCGTTCTGATTGGCTCTTTGGGGACCATCATCATCCTCATCACTGTCCTTGCGTGTTCATCACCACCCCTATCCCAGGCCCTCCCTGCGTCTGACCACAGCCAAGGGCTGTTAGCATCAACGGCCGAGCACACAAGGGCGATGGGGGGGTGGTTGGGTATCTGTGATGACCAGCCTGGATGGGAGGCTAGTGGTTGGAGGAGTCCCTGGAAAACAAATTAAAGTAAGTCATGCCAAAGAAGAATGAGGGTGTGCCCAAGACTCTGAGCAGTAGCTAAGGTCAGTAGGTCAACATGGTTTATGCTTCGTCTGAAACTGGGGCGTAGATTTGATTTGAGTTTTGGCGAGCGAAAAATTATTTTATTAATTTGCACGCTTATTATGCCAACTGCTTTGAGCTACAGTACAGACCAGATGATCTTGATGACTGGTTCTTTAATTAACATCCTGAACTGATTGTTGAACTATTGTTCAATGTTTTTTTCTACATCCCATAGTCTGCACATCTGTAGTTTTCTACATCCCAAAATAGCCTCTGCTAACGGTAACGTTATCTTGCCTTTAGTAATATGTTTTGAGTCTTTCTGACCAATGGTGGCGGCCGCCATGCAAGGTGCTAACCTGCTCACTGGGAGCAATCTTGGGTGTCTTGCCACACTTGATTTGTCAGTTTTCGCCCATGCTTCAGGTATGGACTGACAGCCCTGAGCTATGATGAACTTACTGTTCAACAAGGAAAAGAGTAACCATTGTCAGCACACACACACAGATCATCTGTCATCTCTCATCTGTCAGACCCAGTCTCCTCTGGGTCTGACAGTATATTTCACAATATTTGAATGTGAAAATCATGTGAGTCTGAGCTTAAATCTCACTTGCTGCTAAATCAAAATTAAGAGGAGGAGTTATGAGGAGGGATGATGACTCAGGAGGTGGAAGGAGTTATGAGGAGGGATTAGGATTGAGGCGGTGGGAGGAGATTTGAGGAGGGATGAGATTGAAGGGAGAGGAGATATCAGGATGGATGAGGACTGAGATCAAGCAGCACTTCTAGTACTGTAAATCTCAAGTATCAATTCTCAAACCTCAGATAGATACTTTGGCGAAACGCCCAGTCTGTAAATTACCCAGCAGGCCCCATCCCCCAGACACGAAGCTCCCTCCTAAACTGTCAGCCTGGCTCAGAAGCCACGCCCCCTGGTACAGCCCCTGATCCCCCTGCGTTCTACACTACGTCCAGGGCAACGTCAAGAAGAGCTAACGCTGCCTGAGACGACTAAGCTCAAATCTTACTATCAAACATTGGCGTTCTCTTGGTCTAAAGGTTGTACTTGGCAAGCGGGAGACCCGCGGTTCGATCCCAAGTACAGTACATGTATATCCACAGGGCCTGAGGTTCCTCCTCTTGGCTGACAGCCTCTCACCCTGGTTCCGCAAGAACCCTCCATGTGATTAGCTAATACTGAAGCAACCCAGACCCGCCTAACAAGCTGGGTCTGGACCACTGCAATTATCTTCGAAGAGGGTTTGTTTGTGTGTGTGCGTGCGTGCGTGCGTG
Organism: Borostomias antarcticus; assembly: GCF_949987555.1. Lineage (NCBI taxonomy): Eukaryota > Metazoa > Chordata > Actinopteri > Stomiiformes > Stomiidae > Borostomias > Borostomias antarcticus. The sequence goes on from NC_140252.1 coordinate 14,512,751, forward strand.
CGTGCATGCGTGCGTGTGTGTTCGTGTTGCCCTGAGTTACTAGTGTTATGACACTGAAGCAGTAGAACAAAGGACAGTGTGTTTTAATCGAGGAGGCGGAGTAGTGAACATACAGACACATTGGGAATAAAAAGGTTTGCAGGCTGAATATTGCGAAACCCATTAAACACCCTTGTATATACAATCATACGGAACAGAGATAAACACAATTTTCTATCTCCATGTGATAATAATATACCTTTACCATAATTATGGTGTTCAACAGAGGGGGGGCTGTGAAACCAATCCATCCTCTAATCTAGAGGTCCTATCATCATTTTGATGCACTCAATCAAATGATAGTGGTGCAATGCATTACATCCGCTCATAAACCAGCACAGCTGACACTCTGGCTATCACAGATGAGTGAAGCAGGTTTATTTCCCCCAAGTTTTGTGTATGATAAAATAATGTTACTGTTTGACTCCAACATGGTGCCTGTCTGTTAAGATACAGTATATTGGACTGTAAAGGCCTGACTAATTCAGCCTGGTCTCAGATAGCATGGCCGGTCTACAGATGCTGCTCTCTGGGAGCCATTATGGCAGACATGGGAGAGTGGTTGTGTTCCTTACATAACAGCACAGCCAGAACATCCCTGTGGTCTCCGTCTGTACCCCGAAGATGTTTCCACGCCGCAAATGCGTACATAATCCAAACCATCAAAGTGGACGCAAATTGCAGACACATCAAAATGAATAAAGATAATGTTACACTATGTGGATTTTGTGTGTGTGTGTGTGTGTGTCTTTGGGAGTTCACATGAGTGTGTGTGTGTGTGTGTGTGTGTGTGTGTGTGTGTGTGTGTGTGTGTGTGTGCGTGTATATCTGCACGTATGCGAGGGTGCTCAATGCTTCAGTGTGTGTGCTTTCTTGCGTCTGTGTGTGTTTGTCATCTATAGAATATGGTAGTACTTGTGTGCCCACCTACACATCGCCACACTAACTGCTGTGTTCTTCCGGTCGCCAGGGAGACGTACCAGCATGGAGGATGGTGGAGATGGAAGTTCCGTCATGTGACCCCAGTCGCAGTACTGTGGTTGGTCCTGACCTCACAAGGTAGGAAACCTTGTGAACTCCTGTTTACCTATGGTTTGAATGGTATGATCTATGTGATTCCTGGAATAAAACGGCGAACGGATACTGATAAAGTGTGTGGTAATACTTGACCATTCTGTTACTGTACCCCTTGCGGTCCTGCATGAGTTTTCCAACGCCGCCATTTCACTGCCATATGATCTGGAAGTACGTTGTTCATTGTTGGTTTTGACTTTCGTCTGTTTCGTCTATGCTGGTCCTCGCTTTTCCCCAACATGGCCGCCCCTTCTATCCGCGTCTTCCTGTTTCTCTGGTTGTGCTTGTGCCTCCGTCCTCTTCCTTCTGCCTGGGCTCCCGCTCCGCTAACACACCTCCCATGGCTTTACACATCCCAACAGGCGCCATTCCCATTCCTACGTTCGTCAAGCCTCTGAGCTTTCGATCCTCGGAGGCAGCCGCCCCCAGGAAGTCAGCTGTACTCGCTGCGTACCGACGGACCATTTTTATCCCTCTCAGAAAAGTGTGCGAAGTGAAACAATATGTCTTTGAAAAACGGGTGAGCTAGAATCCCGTTGGGTTCTAAGTAGAGCTTCTAGACGTGAAAAGAGTTCAATATCTAGAACCTTTTTACAGAAGCCTCTCCTATATAGGGACATTCTATACATACAACACAGTGCACATACAGTAGCACCCCACGGGGCTATTAAAATGGTCTCTGTGTATTCCATTCGTCCTTCACAAAAGTTCCCAGGACCCACCACTGGAAATGTTAGCCACAGTTCATTTTTGTTCTCAACCCGATTAGATTGTGGGTTGGGATGGGGGGGATGGGGGGGGGGGGCAGTGGTATTAATTTGACCCCTGTACATTAGTGCGTTCAGCGTGCGTACTTGCATACAGGTGCCAGAGCCCACCACCTGGGGGCGCTCACCATAATTAATTATTCCTATTGTAATAAGTACATTTCGCTTTCTACAAATTTTAGTGGATGTACTTTTTACATAAAAAAAAAAAACTATGCTCGGCCAGCAGAGATGAACCATGTTAGAGATAGGGAGGAGATGCCTGACAGGCCGGGATGTACCATGTTAGAGAGAGGGAGAAGTTGCCTGACAGGCAGGGATGAACCATGTTAGAGAAAGGGAGGAGATGCCTGACAGGCCGGGATGTACCATGTTAGAGAGAGGGAGAAGTTGCCTGACAGACAGGGATGAACCATGTTAGAGAAAGGGAGGAGATGCCTGACAGGCCGGGATGTACCATGTTAGAGAGAGGGAGAAGTTGCCTGACAGACAGGGATGAACCATGTTAGAGAAAGGGAGGAGATGCCTGACAGGCAGGGATGAGCTATGGTAATGATGGAAGAATAGGTTTCTGTTTTGTGTTTCTAGTGGGAATGAGAGCTTTGTCTAAAATTGAATGCAGCCACTATTAGCAGTTCAAAGCCAGCTCTCCAGATACTGCCGGGCAGACTGGTGAGATACTAACACAAAACACATCAAGAAAGGTGTGTAGTGTATTTGCCCTCAAGAACATAATGAATAATAGATTGGCTATGTCTAGCATTTTCACTTAGATTTGTGTCACTTGTTCTCTTTGAACATGGTCCAAACAAATGGAATTAAGTCAGCTCATATTCTCATGTTGCTCGAAGGTACCCATTTGATGTTTTATTCTGTCTTCCGGCTGAGTTTATGCGTGTTTCGGTGCATATTGTTTTGACGGTGTGTTCGTGTGCCTTTTTGGATTTGAGATGGTATGTTTGTGTATGTGTTTGTACAGTATGTGTGTTCGGATGCGTGTGTTGAGTAGAAACGCCTAGGGCTCAGATCGTGCCACAGAACCAGGAAACTGTCTGCATGAACGGTAGATATGGTTCTCAAGAAGGTGGCCTAGGTGAATAAAAGAGAACTGTACACAATGGATGTGAAGTGTAAAAGAGAACTGTACACAATGGATGTACTTTTACATTAGACTGACGAGAATGAGAGGAACGGTCTGATTCCACACTAAACCCGTGTATACATTAGAAGAGAATTGCTACTGTATGGTATGAAGTAGAGGCCGTCCGATATGGATTCTTCAAGGCCGGTACCGATTCTGATATGTTGGAGAACAGGACAGCCGACAGGCCGATATCATCTTGTTTGTTTACTATTTATTTCCTCCCTCTCAAAGATTCAGATATCCATTATCAATCCCGATATATCCCAACATGGTACAAAATGCATTCATGCTTCATAACGCTTCATAATGCCCTCATATTATCTCCAACACGAAATGATCTGAGCAGAGACTCAAGAATGTGTTGGACGCGTGGCGGAAGAGATACCAGCAGCACAGTGTCTCCAGCTGCACTCCGGACTAGGGAGGAGAACCCTCGCGACCTCAGACTTGTCAACAGCAGATGATTAAACCCATCTGGAGGCTCAGTCTTCGCCCGGCGGCCCCCTCTCCTCGGCCACGCCGGCACGCTGCCGGTTTTATGGTGATGGGACGGCTCGTTCCGACCGCCGATGGGCAGCGCGTTGAGTTTTCCCCCTCGTCGATTCGACATTCCGCTGAAGGTGAGAGGTTGTTTTGTTTTGTTTAGTCGAGCGTTTCAACACTTTTCATCATCACGCGGGCGTGGCGTGTTCCCTGGGCTCGGCGATCCGCCTGGGTCTCGACAGACACACACACACGGAGGGAGGGGTGAAAATTGGCGTGGCTGTTTTTGAGAGCTCCTCTGCGTGCGTGCGTGCATGTGTGCGTGTGTGTATGTGTGTGTGTGTGTGTGTGTGTGCGTATTTGCGATGCTGCAGCCACATCATCTCCAGACCTCAGCGATGGGGTCATATCAAATTAAACTACCACCTTCCAAACCCCCCCACCTGCCTTGCCTGGTGATCCCTCTGGAATTATGCACTCAACCCTCATTATCCTCTCAATGAAAGACAGGAGCGCGGGGGACACACCTGAGAGTCAGGCAGAGAGAGAGAGAGAGAGGGTCAGGCAGGCCAGGTGAAACGCTGAGAGAGAGAGAGAGAGAGAGAGAGAGAGGGGGGGGGGGTCAGTCAGCCCAGGTGAAACGCTGAGAGAGAGAGAGAGAGAGAGAGAGAGAGAGAGAGGGTCAGGCAGGCCAGGTGAAACGCTGAGAGAGAGAGAGAGAGAGGGTCAGGCAGGCCAGGTGAATCGCTGAGATAGAGAGAGAGAGAGAGAGAGGAGGAGGGGGGATAGAGAGAAGAAAATAGAAGGAGAAAGAGAGAGGGAGAGAGGGGGGGAGAGAGAGGAGGAGAGATAGAGAGAAGAAAAGAGAAGGAGAGAGGGAGAGGAGAGAGGGAGGAGGAGGAGGGAGAGAGGAGGGCTACAGTAAAGGGCAGTTCATTGAAAGCCGAGTAATCCAGAGGATTAGAGCCTTCTGAGAGGTCAGTCCTCTCTCTCTCTCTCTCTCTCTCTCTCTCTCTCTCTCTCTCTCTCTCTCAGTAAAGGGGTTATTTTTAGTCAGCGGCGTATCAGTGATTGTTTTCGAGGCCCTCTCCT
>NC_140252.1:14522349-14532349 GCF_949987555.1 Borostomias antarcticus
GCCTGTTAGAATAGACAGATGGTAGATCGAAAAGGGAGCTGAACAGCTGAAGAGGAGAGGCTCTGATACGGACGCTCTTATCCTTTGCCGGGACACATGCTACCCCGGGGGGTGATGGCGCCGGGGCCGGCGTCGGGCTAGCGGGGGTGGGAAATGTAGCGTGTTCCTAAACTACCTCCGCCGCAGCTGTCCGTTAGAATAGATATGAACGTAGCGGCGCGTTACCTCGGTGGCTGACCAGCCGAAGAGACGCTCATCGACTGCTGCCGCCCCAACATGTGCCGCCCTGGGGGGTGATGGTGGTGTTGGGGGGGGGTTGGAGATGCCTCCCCCCGGCCCATACCCACTCATACCCACTCGCTCAAAGGTGTAATGACTCACAAAGGCAAATGAGCTGTGTTCTTTCTCTTTCTCTCTCTCTCTCTTTCTCTCTTTCTCTCTCTGTCTCTCTCTCTCTCTCCCTCTCTCTGTTCTCCTCCATATCTCCTCCCCTGGTGAGCTAGCTGTTATGAGCTGTGATCTCTCTCTCTCTCTCTCTCTCTCTCTCTCTGTTCTCTCCCCATATCTCCTCCCTGGTGAGCTAACTGTTATGAGCTGTGAACAACGCTCCATTATTGCCACAGCAGCCAATTATGCCAAGAACATTAATTAGACTTTTTCCACAACTTTTTCAATTACAATTTTATCAGCAGATATGTTATAGTATATTACAACATGTCCAGTTGGTAAGGCTGCGCTGCATACCACTTTGAGTGCGTGTGCGTGTGTGTGTGTGTGTGTGTGTGTGTGTGTGTGTGTGCGCGTATGTGTGTGTACGTTCGTGCCCGTGTGTGAGTCTTGTGTGAGAACATTCCCCTCAGGTAACAGTAGACGCTCCGGCCTGGCTCTCAATGGTTTTACTATATCGGGAAGGATGTTTGTGTAGCAGATTTTACGTCGTGCCGGGGCCTGGGAAAAAGCATTAGGATCAGAAGAAAAACATACAAGCTACAATGCCTGTCTTATCCACTCCTATTTTTCCAGCTTGTTGGACGTTATACCTGATTCCCACATTAGGGAGATGCCTAGCGCACAGTCTGGAGTCCCCCTTAGCTCTGCCAGGCTTATCTGCCATGTAATATGCATGAGAGTGTGTGTGTGTGTGTGTGTGTGTGTGTGTGTGTGTGTGTGTGTGTGAGGGTGGGGGGTGGGTGGGTGGGGGCTGGAAACTTCAGCTGGCAAGTAATGACTTTCTGGGCGGGAGGAGAGAGAGAGAAAAAAAGAGAGAGAGAGGAAGGTGAGGGTGAGGGAGGAGAGAGAAAGAGAGAGAGAGAGGAAGGTGCGAGGCGAGGTAAAGGGGAGGGTGAAGTAGGGGAGGGGGAGGCAGGGCAGGTTGGGGTGAGAACACATCGGCAGGTAGAGCAGCAGCAGCACAGAAATAGACTGTAAACTGCAATTTCACAATTCCAGGAGCATTATGTATCATCTAGAGGTTCTACTGTAACTGTGTAAGTAAGTAAGTACCCTTGAGAACCGATGCTTCTCGAGCCTAGTGATCCATAGGGCAGGAGCCTATCTCCTGGTTCCTTAGCGTGAGGCAACTTGATGTACAAGTACACCCCCTGGACATGACGCTAACTGTGTACCAGGCTGAAATCCGGTCCAGGATTAGACCTCCATTGCAGGGAGAGCGGCAGCATTAATGAGTGGAGCTTCTGAGGCTGGGACAATGCTGGCCTGACACCAGCTGAACGACACAAATGTTGGGCCTCACTCTCCTCACTCGTTGGCTGCCTGTAATTAGAGATCCTGCTCTCGCTGTTTGGGAGAGAGAATTCCCTGGGCTTCGTCTGTGGGTAGAATTCTTACAGTGGTTTACCGATCCCTCATTTAATTCAGTTTGTAAAGACGCCCTGAAGGACCAACGCTAGCATTGTCCTTGTCCTTGTCCCCCCTCTCTCTCTCTCTCTTTCTGTGCAAAGTAGAGGAGTCTGAGAATGAGAGGAGACTCAGGAGAGGAGATAGTATAGAGTACAGAAGAGGGAGAGAAGTGGAGGAGACGGAGTAAAGCATTATGCAAATTGTACTGAGACTATTGGGGGAGTCTTGTCAAGCCGACGAGAGCTGAAATGTTTGGCACTATTTAAAAGCTGACTCACTGTAGCCTGCCCGGCCCCAACACCATCAGCATTCACAGAACAGAATCCAGTGACTGACCGATAACACAAGATGTGTGTGCAACAAGCTGCAGAAAAAACATTGCATAGATTTCCTTGTAATACAATAAATTCCCCATGACATTATAAAAATACAAAAAGATAAATCTCTCAATATGCATCATACAGTATAGCCTATAGTAATTTACATATTATTTACACAAGTGCATCATTTTGAAACTTAGTGACATACACAAATTTATGACAAAATAAGTGCATCACTAGGCAACATGAAGGCATTTAATTGAATTGCTGCGGTAGCAGCCTACTTTATTCCGCTAAACGTTGGCAATAAATAATTGTAATAGTGTTCCACTCTCTGAACTCCTCCACGGCTTATCTGCCTGGCGTGCCAAGCGTTTTGGTCAGTGTCGCCTCCTTCTCACCATAGACAACCAGGGCATCGTCCTCGGATTTCCTATTGGGTGGTTTCAGGGGAGCTCACAGCTCTCATGGGGGAGCTCCCCCCTAATTCGCACACTGGGGTAGAGGAGAGGAGGGGAGACTGGGGAGGAGGAGGAGAGGAGACAGAGGAGAGGAGAAGGGGGGAGGAGGGGAGAAGGGGAGGAAAGGAGAGAAGAATGGAGGAGAAGGCAGGTCTCTGTAAGCTGGAACTTCCCAGTTCTTCTCACTTTTGATATTTGGCCCAATGTTCCTGACATCCATCCAAAGGCTTTTACAGCGACAGAGGATTTAATGTGGATTTGGAGAGAGACAGTGAAGAGCCAGTCAAGTGCAGCAGCTGGTGAAATTAGAGTCCTCAGAGAAGGTGTTTCTGGCCCTCCAGGGGCTGTTAGGGAGATAGCTGTTTTATTCTCAAAGACTCTTACTCTCACACAGCTCAGCGAGCCAGTCAACGGGTCTGCCAGTACGATAGTGTCAGTCAGTTTGAGCCAGCTAGCCAGATAATATTTTCAGTCAGTCTGGAGCAAGCCATGCAGCCGACCGGTCAGATAGTGTCAGTCAGTTTGAGTCAGTAAGCTAGCCAGCCAGTCAGTTAATCTGAGCCAGCCAGCTAGCTAGTCAGTCAGCCAGTCAGTCTGTCTGTTTGAGCCAACCAGATAGTGTCAATCAATCTTAGCCAGCAGTAAACCAGCCAAATCAGTCAGTTTGAGTCAGCTGGCCAGCCAGCCAGTCACTGTGTCTGCTGGTGTGCTTGTTTTCTAGCTTTACAGTCTGCCTAGCGAGAGTGTAACATGTTTATTTATTTAGAAGTCTAGCTGTTTTTCTCCTTGCTAGTCACAGCCTGTGTTTACAGAAGAGACACTCTGGCCGCTGATCAGCACTTGACAACATGAATGCCAGCGGTGAACATGGCGGGGTCTGAGTTCTCCACGGTGTAACACATAAGGTACACAAAAAAAGAGTAGTTTTACTGAGTAACTACTACAGTAGTTACTGAAGTTCAAGTTAGTTTATTCGTCACATGCACAGAGATACAAGGTATGACATGCAGTGAAATAATTTTTAGGGAGCTCCAAGCTGTGCATAGCATAGACATAATGGACATAATACAGTGAACGTCACATACAGTAGACATGCAATAGACGCAAAACCATAATCACAAACATAGAGTAGTGCAATGTAGAAGAGTCGTGCAAAGGGAGATGGAGGTCCTGTGTGTGGGGACTGTTAGGATGTGAGGTGTGTGTTAAGAGTCCGGATGGCCTGAGGGAAGAAACTCCTCCTCAGTCTCTCAGTTCTTGCCCTGAGGCTGCAGGCTACTGATGAACCAATCATTATTTAATGAATAGTTACTGATTAACACTGAGCTTTGTTATTGAGTAGTTACTTATGGGGACTACTATAGTAGTTACTGAGGAAGCAATGATTAGGTAATGATTAGTTACTGATTAACTGTGATTAGTTAATGAGTAGTTATTGATGGGGACTACTATGATGGGATACTAGACTGGGGGCTACCTAACCTAATCATTAGTTACTCTTTTGCGTACCTTATTGTTAAGTCAGACACCAGATAGAGTAGTTTACAGCTAGTCCTCATTACCTAACCATTGCCTAATCATTAGTTACTCTTTTGCGTACCATATTGTAAAGTACAGTTAATCAATAACTACTCATTGGTTCCTCAGTAGCTACTATAGTAGTCCTCAGTCTGTTCTCTAGTTCCCATCAGTAACTACTTATTTACTAATCAGAGTTAATCAGCAACTACTCATTAGCTAATCCTTGGTTCCTCTGTAACTAGTAGCCCCCATCAGTAACTACGCATTAACTAATCTCAGAGTTAATCAGTAACTACTCATTACCTAATCATGGGTTCCTCAGAACCTACTTTAGTAGTCCCCGGTCTGTTCTCTCTAGTAACCCATCATTATCTACTATACAGTCATGGATTGAGAGTTAATTAGTAACTACTCATTGGTCCATCAGTAATTACTATAGTATTCCCCAGTCTGTTCTCTACTAACACATCAGTATATACTATGCAGTCATGGATTGATAGTTAATCACTAACTACTCATTAACTAATCATTGGTTTCTCAGTAACTACTATAGTCCCCAGTCTGTTCTCTAGTTCCTCACTAACTACTATAGTAGTCCCTATCAGTAACTAATCATTAACTAATCTCAGAGTTGATCAGTAACTAATCATTAACTAATCATTGGTTCATCAGTAGTTATTCAGTAACTACTCATTTTTTGTGTACGTTATTGTAAAGTGTTACCCTCCATGATGTTAGTGTGGATTCAGAGACAGTGAAGAGAGGGTCAAGGGCAGCATCTGGTGAAATTAAGCTCCTCAGAAAAAGGGGTTTTGGCCCTCCAGGGAATGCTGTGTTGTCTCAGAGATACTTACATGCAGTATAACACAGGTCGAAGAGCCAGCCAACTGGCCTGTCAGTAAAATAGTGTCAGTCCGTTTGAGCCAGCCAGCTAGCCAGCCAGCCTATTAATCAGTCAGTTTGAGCCAGCCAGCTAGCCAGCCAGCCTATTAATCAGTCAGTTTGAGCCAGCCAGCTAGCCAGGCAGTCAGTTAATCAGTCCGTTTAAGCCAGTCAGATAGCGTCAGTCAGTCTGCCCACCAAATCAGTCAGCCAGCCTGCCAGTCAGTCACTGTCCGCTGGTGAGCCTGTTGTTTTCTAACTTTACAGTCTGCCTAGTGTGAGTTTAACCATGTTTATTTGAGTCCAACACTGCTTCTCCTTGGCAGTCTCAGCCTGTGTTTGTATATGCATTAGAGGCAGCCTGGGCCCTCGTGATGGATGCTAATCAACAACACCACTCGACAACATGAACGCCAGCGGTGAACATGGTGCGGTTTGAGTTCTCGGTCAGACTCCAGTGTTGCTTGTGTGGGTTTGGCACCCGCTATGTCAGCCGGCCAGCCAGCTCTGGATGAACAGAAGTCATTGTTTTCTCAACGCTGGGTTTCTTTCCAGACTATTAAAACCTGTTTCTCAGCACATAGTCTTCGGTTTACCCTTCGAACACGCAGAAGTGGTATTATACAATACCAGCAGTGTTATTATACATGTTTCCAGTGCATGGTTTTGATATGACTCTGAGAGCCTGTTCCCCGTGCGCTAGCGAGCGAGAGGCTGTTCTGATGCTCTAGGTTCCACCGTGGGTTCTAGGACCTTCTCGATGTGTCTCAGAACCGTCTCTGTGGGTTCTACAACTCTAGTCGCTCGCTCGGTCCAGAGCGGTGTTGCTTCAATGGCAGCACTGAACATTCAAGCGGTCACATGGTTAATGGAGGCTCAAATAGTTCCTCAGCTTATCATTTTGAACAGTTCGAGGAAGCTACTAAAATAGACCATTTATGGTAAAAAAAAAAAACATTGATTAAAAAATCAAATATAGCTCCATCGACTGTGTTTGTAGTAATCAGATAAATATTTATAAAGGAAAAATGAGTAAAAGTTTTTATCTATAGATAAGGATTGTATTTTGGTGGTTTTCTCTTATTTTGCCTTTTCAGAATCAGTGGTTAGAATATTAGATTCTACTCTTCATTTTCAAATCTCCCACAGTGTGGCCTCCGGCCAGACACAATTTAAGAACCTCTGAGCCTCCGTTATGGTCGTATCCATGGTTACTACGAGAATATCACGGCCCTTGGGAAGTCTATGGGATGAATGCAACTCCTCTGATATAACTGTGTGTGACCCTCTCTGTCTGCTGGTGAACTAACCCTACGGGCATGTACCTCTGCTGCAGTGCATGTTGGCTTCATCTGTTGATGGTTCCTGGGGCGACTGTGGCTGATCTCAGATCTCGACTTATTAGAAATCACGACAGGAGCCCCGTCAGGACCACTGAGACCGGGTTTAGATACAACAGCTGTATTACAATGTCGGTTTTGTCGATTTGACATTGTGAATCCTATGCCTGCTTTCGAAATGTTTATAAACACATGCGTTATAAAACAAATTCTGCTCTGAATGTTGTATCTAGATCCGGTATTACAGATCTGATAATATGCACAGTAGTAGAGGGTGTGAAAAAAACAACAGCTGTCTGTCTGACCTCTATTTGACCTCTGACCTCAGCTGGTCTTTTTACCCTGGTGGCATGGCTCCTCCCTCATGCCCTGCCCTACCTGTCTACCTCTGGCCAGGCATGGGGATGAACTCACATTCAACTCGCTAAAAGAATTACACTTTGAACTCAAACCTTTTTGTAACTGGCATGGTGTCTGTGTCTCCTATCTCCTCGACTCCTTGTCAGCTTGTGCCCTTGACTCCTTGTTTACTTGTCTTTTCGACTTACTTGTCAACTCGGCTCCCTGCGTCCTCGTGTCTCCTTGACTACTTGACTCCTCGTCTCCTCGTTTCCTTTCCGGCGCCGGGCACTGAGCTCGCTGACCTGACGGCTCTCCCGTCCTGTTTTGACTGGCCAGCGCTGAGCTGCCAGTTGAACTGTGTCCAGATCCTGACGGCCCCCCAGGGGGCGTTCACCTCGCCCTGCTACCCCCTGGAGTACCCCAAGTCCCAGAACTGCAGGTGGACCCTGGAGGCCCCGACCGGCTTCATCATCCAACTCTCCTTCCTGGCCTTTGAGCTGGAGGAGGCGCTGGGCTGCATCTACGACCGCGTCATCGTCAACACGGGCAACGCCGAGGTCAAGTTCTGCGGCCTGACGGCCAACGGCCTGACGCTCAACTCCACCGGCAACGTGATGGAGCTGTCCTTCAACTCGGACTTCAGCGTCCAGAAGAAGGGCTTCAGTGTCAGTTACAGGCACGGTAAGGTATCAGCAGTGGGGTTGGAGCTTTGTTTGTGTCGGTTTTCATTTGTTTGTGGTTGTTTACGTTTGTTCGTTTATGTTCGTTTGTTTGTTTGCTTGTTTTAAATTGATTATAATGATGCTTTCAACCATGTTTACATTACCTCCCTGTTATTTCTTATTTTGTTTGTGTACATTTCGTTATTTCTTATTTCATAGTACATGCAGTACTACGCGCCACGACAGTTAGGTGGGGGTTTCTACACTGGCCATGGAGGAAGGCATTTCAGGACACGTGAACAAATATACTTGTCATCACCAAACCGATCAACATAACCTGAGCAACGTGGCTTCATATCAAACCATCACCAACCGACCCCCCCCACCCCCCTCCGCCCTCCCCCCTCCTCCGCACACGCTCAGGAAGCTCACCTCTCCTCTCTTCCATTGAAGTGCTGCGGCCTCTGAATCCCCCAAACAGCCAAATCCCCTTCAAGTTGAGCGAGAGAGTGAGTGAAAGAGTGAGCGAGTATAATGTGACAGAGCGAGTGAGTGTGAGTATGAAAAGTTCAGCGAGCGAGCGAGCGAGATGAGTGAGTGAGTGAGCGATCGAGTGAGTGAGTGAGTGAGTGTATGACATAGTGAGTAAGCGTTCCGCTGAGTGAGTGTGTGACAGGGTACGAGCGGAGATAGAAGCAGCATTGAGCTCAGCCCAAGTGTTCTAGAAAATGCCCACAGACCTCGAGGAGTCAGATTGACTGAGCTGTGGTGTGTGTCTGCATCCAGCCACATGTGAAACCTCAACATTACTCCTGCACAGTGTACTCTGAGCCAGCGTTTAGCCTACATCGGGCCGTTCAGCTTTCCCAGGCCCCGAGCCCTCAAAGGTTCTGGAGAAACCCACTCCCTGCCTCAATCCAACTCACTCCAGGTACCAGCCGCCAGGAATCTGTCAGGGTGCCGTCCTGTAGACGTCCAACTCCCTCAAATCAATTAATAACATTCTCAAGATCTGGAGAGAGAGAGAGGGGGGGGGGGGTAGATTGAGAGAGAGAGAGAGAGAGAGAGAGAGAGAGAGAGAGAGAGAGATTACCTCTCAGGACAGGAGAAAAAACAACGAGGGAAAGACATGGACAGAGAGAGAGGAAGCGAGAGAGAGATAGAGAGAGAGGGGAAAATGGAGATAGAGAGAAAGGGAGAAGACGAGAGAGGGAAAGGTGGGTGGAGAAGATAGGGCTTGGGGGTGATTAAAGGGAACTTAAAACCTTTCATCTAGTTGCCCATTTCCTTCAGACTCTCGACAATGATAACCTCCCAATACTCAGTCACAATAAAATGACAGGTTCCACTTTGCTAATGAACGGGGCGGAACAGAACTTTGTTTTTTCCGTCTCCCAAAAGCACACTTTTTAGGCAGTCAGCCAGTCAGCAAATCCTTCTCTACTTTCTCCGAGAAGTTTTGACGCCGCCGAAAGCCTCAGCACTGGACATCACTCCCGATCCGTGAGACGCTACAGAGGAGGGGCGGGAGCCAATGAAAACCTGCGTTGCTGGGAGGTGCCCAGGCTCTGGGATTGGCCGCGTATCGTTCCCTCTATCCTGGGAAACCGACGAGCGGGAGTTGGCGCCTCACCTCAGCACACGAGGACATCTGTTAGGCTGAATAATGTATACAGATCATCATCAACCCCTTTATTCTCTCTCTCTGATTGGCTATGTGTTTAGGCGTCAGGTGGGCGGGGCCCCGTGCTGTTCAGGCCCCGCCCCATTGAGACAGGTCCTGGCCGTCTTGGCAGGGGGACAGGCTGTCCTCAGCCCCGGGTCATCTGATCTGATATAAGGCTGGTGTTTCCACGCGGCTTACACAGAGTGGAGATCGGTAGCGCGCACAAACACGCACACACACACACACACACACACATACAGTAAGTGGGAGTGAGAGGGGCTTCTGGACTGCGGCTAACACCGATACCACACTTGGAGCTTAGCTGAGCACGGTTTTTCCATTGCAAATTGGCTGTCACAGCAGTGTGTGTGTGTGCGTGTGTGCGCTCGAGTGTGTGACAGCCAACAGCAACAAACTGGCAGAGTACATTTTCACCGCATAAAAGAGAAACTGAAAATTCAGAAAATATGCTGTCAAAAATGGGCCAACAAGCAAAATGCAGTATTCAAAACCTCTGCGGAGAACCTGAGTGACTGAAGACTGCGAAAATCTGCTGAGCTAAAGATTAATTCATTTTCAGACCAATATTCAGGCCTAAGGCCTAGTTTGTCAACACCATTACCCACCAACCCACACCTGTCACAGGTATTAACTATGAGCCAGAATGCACCCATTGAGCAGGTGGTACATCAATGCACTCGACCGAAACCAGACGCAGGTAAGTGACGAATGTCAGATGTCTTTGGGTGTGATGAGAGGCCGTGCCGTGCGCTGAACGATGTCACTTCCCCCGATGTCGCTCCTCGCACGTACAGTATGAATAGCATGGACAACTGTTAGGCCATCTCTCTCTCTTCCGCCTCTCTGCCCTCCATCCACCGCACCGTACCTCCGATCTTCCTCTCTCTACCACCTCGACCTCCTGTCCTCCACCATACGCCTGAAA